>NW_021604665.1:4658116-4698033 GCF_004785775.1 Grammomys surdaster | reverse complement strand
GAGAGGAGAAGAGAGGAGAGAGGAGGAGCCAAGGAACCTACAGGTGTGGTGGCAACACCCAGGAGTCAGTTTCCTGAGGCCAGCCTGTCCTACAGAAGGAGCTCCAAACCAGCTACTCAGTGAGACACAGCCTCAAGAAAACAAAACAACAAAAGTGACAAGCTTATTCAGCATGGTTTCCGTTCTTTAAAATCCAGTCAGTAGCTCTGTGGAGATATTATTACATTGTAAGTAGTGTATCACATTGTCTCCATTAAATTTGAAGAAAAATGAGAAAATTTACATGAAAGCAGATTTATTAACTTAAGAAATAGAGATGTGTGATCTTATGAAACATGAAAGTACCAGTTATAAACTATTTCAGTTTTTTATTTAAAAACTGATTGATCAAAATTAACTGCTAATGAAAGTACTTTAGGGTAAATATTTCAAAACTATTAAATCCATGCTCCTATTTATAGTGTGATTACTATGTGCTGAGCAATTCTGAAATGTTATATAGATTAACTTCTCCTTTCACAGCTCAGTGAGTTTGGTGCTTTTATTCCCATATTGCAAACAAAATGGAGACACCAGCAATTCAGATGGTCTACCAGGAAGTACACAAGCCTGTAAAGCAGGAGCCCTGGGTTCAAACTCAGGGAGTTTTAGTGTTCACCTTGTTTGGCTTACATGATTAATTCGTGCATTCTCTTAATTCTAAAAGGCCAATGTTGTAACAGATATCTTTTTTTAATTTACCAGACAAAAATTACTCAGAAGTGAATCTAATAAGGGCTGGGGCTATAGCTCTATGGTAGAGGGCCTGCCTGGCATCCATGAGGCCCTGCAATCAACTTTCCTGGAACAGGGGTCAGGTGGGAAGTGCAAGGGATGGTGAGGTGGTAGTGGAGGGGGCAGGGGAGGAGGAGAGTGCTGGAAACAGAAAGGACACTTCCCTGTTAGTCCACAGAAGCCAGTGCTGTGAAGCACTTAGCATATAGAGAGATACACAGACAAGGTGCACACGCTTACACACTACATTTTTACAAAAACTGGAATACACTTGCATAGCTGAAAGGTGCCTGTCTGGCATGGTGCCACATGCTTGCCATCCCAGCACCCCTAGAAGCTGAGATGTGCAGTTCCTGCCTCAAATATATATAAATACTTATTTTTATATATATAATTTGCCTTAATTTTCAAAATATATGTTTCTGTATCTTTAAGACATACCTAGGGGCTGAAGAAATGACTCAGTAGTTAAGAGAACTGGCTGCTTTTGCTGAGGACCCAGGTTAAGTTCCCAGCACCCACATGGCAGCTCACAACCATCTCTAAGTCCAGTTTCCAGGGATTTAATGCCTTCTTCTGGTCTCAATAGGTACTGTATGCACATAGTACACAGACATACATGCAGGTAACCATACCCATGCACATAAAATAAGAATATATAAATCATTTTTGAAATATCAGGAACTGTAGAGACAGCGCAACAGTTAAGAGTCCTCTTATGGAGGACCTGGGTTCAGATCCCAGCACCGACTTGTTGACTCACAACCATCTGTAAGTGCTTCAAGTGGATCCAATGCCCTATTCTGGCCTCTACTGGCACCAGGTACACACAGTATACAGACCGCGTAATCAAAACACCACTAAACGTGAAATAAATAAATATTAAAATAAAACCCTTTCCACAAACAAACAGCACAATAATTATTAATCTTCTCTACATGATCATTAGCTAAACACTATTCAGTCTATGACTTCTTGTTTTCTGGTAGTCTCAAAGGCATATGGCTTCAATAGAAGCCTTAGTTGGGATTCTGAGATTTGAACTTTTCTGAGGCTCCCACTATGCCAGTCAACTAATGATACCATCCATAAAGTAAACAAGTCCGTCTTACAACAGGCTCTACTGTGATGTTCTGCAGGTCCTATGCTTCAGAAGCATTTCAACCCATGATGTCTTCAACCAGAAGTAGGTTTGTTAGGTCTCTGCTCATCACAAGTCTGAGAACAGCTGTGAGGATTCATGTTTTTAAATGTGTTAATTTTGTCTAGAAGAAATAAAAAGTTATTTCCCTAAAGGATGCTTTAATTTATTAATTACCACTTTGAGTATAACTTTAAAACTAGATTATTTAAAAATGTTATCTCAAAAGTCTTGCTTGAATGCTCTAGTGTTTGATTCCTCAGTTAACAGTTTCCTGCCTCCTAGAGATCGCCTAGCTCACTGAGCTGTGCTAATTACATTTATCCTTTTCAGATTGATTCCCTTGGATGTCCTAGGAGGCGGGACAATCATTCACAAGTCATCGTTTCTAACTTCTCTTTTCCTACCGAATCTATCCTCATTTTTAGCTTCTTGTCTGACTTTGCAATGGTTAACAAGAACAGACCATAGCACCAGCCCCGCTTTTGACTTTTATAGGAATATCTACGTATCACCCCAGTACATGTTTGGGAAGTTTTCACGAAAGTAAATTTACTGCTATTCCTAGTTTACTATTTTTACTTTGTTGTTGAATTTTAGATATTGAAGACAACTATTATTTTTGTCCTGTGCAACTTTTCAAGTCCTTTCCCATTTCCCTTTTCCCTTTGTCAGCTGTGCTTTCTGCATTTATATCTGGTATTTTTCTGCATGGTTTGATTAGTTCCTGCATCCTCTGGAAGGTACACTATAGGTGCACCATCCATCTTATTTCTTGTCTTCTTACCACTTCTCAAATTTCTTCTTTTCTACATGATATGTGCTTCAGCTGACAGGAGACTATAGATTAATATATTCCTGATTTTTCATGTGCTTAAGTAATTTTTATACCATGGTTTCATTATGTGTAAGTTGTCCATGTGTTTCTTGGCCTCAGTCTCTTCTTCCTGTCTGTCTTTCTATAGTTAGTGTACCAAGACCAAAGTTCTCCTCTGAATGTACTCTGGCCTTTGATGTGGAACACTAGATTGTAGATGGATGGGAGAGGTGTTATCTGTCAGTAGCTATGGGCTAAAATTTTTGTTTTTAAATTCTCTCATCAAATCATTTGCAACTTTTGATCCAAAGAGAACATCACGCTTCTGCTTTTAGAATTCATCAGTTTGACAGAAGCAAGAGATTAGAGTTGCTTCCTAGTCTATGAACCTTCTGTGGCCATGTTTGCTGACCCGCAAACCTCATGACTGCTCTTTTCTCCCATCTGCTCTGCTGAACTCTTAAGTACCTGTGCTCCTAAGAAAGGCACTGAGTCCAGGATTAATGGAAGCAGCAAGAACATTTACTTTCTCTTCTTTTTATTCCATTCTAGTCTCTGCAGTGGATCCCCAAGGTGGTGTTCTCATGGACTACCTGCATGCATCATTCAAAAGACTTCTATAGTGACCTTCGAGCTATATTAACTTGCTTTTGAAGGAACTGCAGATGTTTACCTAGACAAAGTCCTCCCTCCCTCTCTCTCTCTCTCTCTCTCTCTCTCTCTCTCTCTCTCTCTCTCTCTGTGTGTGTGTGTGTGTGTATGTGTGTGTGTGTGTTGTGTACATGCATGTTTCCTTGGGTGCATGTATGTATAAGCGCATGTGTACATGCATGCATAGATGTAGAGGTCAGAGGTCAACTTCCAATGTTGTGCCATCTACCTTGAAGGTGTTGTTTGCTTGCTTGCTTGTTTTCAAGACAGATTTGTTGTTTTTTGTTTGTTTGTTTGTTTGTTTATTGACCTGGAGCTGTGCAGATGGGCTAAGCCAGCTGGCCAGTGAAGCAGCCCCAGGAATGTGCCTGTATCTTCCACTAGAGTTAGGCATACAAGCCCTTTCACCACCACTTGTGTCTTTTTCATGTGGGTTCTGGAGATTGAACTCAGGTCCTTGTGTTTGCACAGAAAGTGCTTCACTAGAACTATCTCCCAAGCTCAGAGACTCATTTTTTTGACCTCATTTTTTTCACATTTACCTTGGAACCACAGAAAATGAAATGAGATAGGTACAGTGCGAAGTCTCTGCTCATCCATCAGGTTAAGTCACTGTCATCACTACAATAAAATATGTAAGTGTAGTGACAATTTTGGAATTTTAGTCTGTTAAGAACAGAAATATTATAAGAACATGTTTTCATTTTAATCCCAGGTATGGGATACGGAGTAATTCAGACTGTCCACAGAAGTTGACTATGATTTGCCTCATGCTGTGGTGGGGGATTGATTTTGTCACCTCAGATAGTTTCTGCTATTGTTTGACATTTGGAATTTTTCAGACTTTTCAGAGGTTATATAAATGCACCCTAAGGGGCAGGGCAGGTTGTTGTTGTTCACAGTTTGTTAAGTAGTCATGTACAAAGAAGAAACCAGAAGAAATTACATATCCTGATGTTAGAGATCAAACTTGCCCCAAGGAACTGGAAGCCTCTAATCAGCAAGAAGTAGTCTAACGATAATAATCACCTTTTCAATGTCCCCTGACTTTACTCAGGGATCTGGTTCCTTTCCTTTTTTCTCTCTTATCTAGTGTTTGGGGACTGAAAGGATGGAAGAATGGGGGCAGAGGAGGATGGAAGAAAAAAAATCTACAAAGTAGCCAAAGATAGCCACGCATAAGACGATTATTTTATAAAGAGAAAAGGTTTCTCTTGCTCAGCACTGGTCCCATTACTCAGGACCAGTTATCAAAGTGTTAGTGCAGGGCAGAGCAAAATCTCTTCCGTTCTTGCTAAAGAGAAAGTGAGAAAAGACTGCTGTGGTCCTCCATAGCCCTTCCCAAGACCTGAAGCCCTCTCCTCGTGAATCCCAGCTTCCTGACGGCGCTACTTCTTTCCAGTGGTGCTGTTCTAGGGATCCCTGCTTCTCAAAAGTCAGGTCTGCTAGATTAATTGCTGTTTCTAACCTCTGTATGAGAATTCCTCAGATTTCAAGGGCAGCAGGTGACTTTGGTAAGACATAGGAGTAGGATGGCAGCTAGCAAGTCTTTGTAAGAGGGAGTACAAAATTTTTTTATCCTATATATTGCACCAAATAGCTAAGCCTACAAGTTGAAAGACTGACAGACTCCCAGATGACCCTTTTGAACTTTGCATTCCCTGGGAAGGCCCTAAGGAAAACACATACCTATGGGGGTAAAAGCATGTTGTTCCAGTCTTGTTATGACTTTTGGTTCATGCTAAGGTCATGGGATCTTGGTACTTGCCCCACAATTGTACTCCAAGGCTATGCTTGATGTGTTTAGTTTTCATAATAAAGTTAAAATCCTGTATGTTTTAAAACCAATAGTTACTTTATTCACAAAGGAGTTCTGAGAGTGAAGGACCAGGTCCCTGGGCACTGACAATCAGGCAAAAGAATTATGTAAGATTTAAAACCAGCAGCTAGGGGTGTGACTCAGTGGCAGAGTACTTGCTTATTAAGCCCAAGGCTCTAGATTCTATCCTCATTACACACACACACACACACACACAGAGACAGAGACAGAGAGACAGAGAGGAAGAAGAAGAGGGAGGAGAAGGAGAAGAAGAGGGAGATGGAGAGAGGAATTTACAAAGAAAATACTGCAAAAGGAGAGGAGAGGGAAGGAGGGAAGGAGGGAGAGAGAGAAGGAGGAAGAGGAGAAGGAGAAGGAAGAGAAGGAGGAAGAGGAAGAGGAGGAGGAAGAAGAGGAAGAGGAGGAGGAAGAAGAGGAAGAGGAGGAGGAAGAGGAAGAAGAGGAAGAAGAGGAAGAGGAGGAGGAAGAAGAGGAGGAGAAAGAAAAGAGAAGAAGAAGAAGAAGAAGATCTAACTAGTAGTAATTCCAGAAGAAAGCAATCTAAGAACACAGAAAATTATCTAACAAATGACACTGAAAAACTCCCTAGACTGCCAGTGTGTCAGCTGAAAACAGAGACATGCAATTAGGCATATGGTGTGAAGTTACACAACTCATTGACAAGGAAAATATTCCAAAAGCTTTCACCAAGACAGAGAGGCCATTTACAAAGCGTAGTAAGCCAGAATGACCTGCAGCTTCTCAGCCATAGCCAGAGCGTTAAGGCACAGGGGCTGGTGAGCTGGACAGATGACTCAGCAGTTAAGAGCACTGGCAGCTTTCCAATGTGTCAGAAGTTCAGTTCCCAGCAGCCACCCTGCAGGGGCTCACAACCAACCACCTTAACAACTTCCACACAAACTTGCACATAAATAAAAGTAAAATATTTTTTTTTTATTTTTAAAGCATGAGTTACTGTTTTTAATATATATTAACAGAGATAAGAGAACAGGAATCAAAGAAATATATTTTAATCACATGTGGGAGCCTGTCTGGAAGTCTAAATGATCCACTTAGCTCAGGGCCATGGGAAGAAATAGATATTTTGAATATTAACTATTAAAAAAAGCTTGGTCTCCAATACTAGTTAGATGTCCATTCGACCATTCAGGTATTTGGTCCTCTGTTCTTTCTCCCATCTCTATTATGTTATTTTTCTTTATCCTTTTCCTCCACAAATAAAACACGATAAAATAGAATCATAGTAAACACAGCATTGTTTGAGTGAAACAATCTAAATTTTCCAAAGACGTTTAAGAAACCTCTAGGAAAAGTCCATGAAAACCCAATACTAAAGCCAAATATTTTACAGCTACCCAAAGGCTCCTTCTCAATCGGGGTATATTCCACCCCAGTGCTCATGGCCCCAAACGAAACACTATCAGCTGCCTAAAGCATGGTAGAACAACCTGGTGAAGCACAATCACAATGGTACGTCTGATCGTGGAGAGAGCACATGTTGGAGAAGGCACCAGCCATCCCCATCTGTCCGTCCTGATCTGCAACAAATTGATTTCACAACTCTTCCGGATGTGAAATGCCACCCTCCCACCCCCACCACCCCCACACACAGAAGAATCCTTGCCAGTGGCTCCTGAGCCTGAAATGTATCTTTGAAACAATAGAGAGCATGAACTCAGAGTCCTAGAGAGGACAGGGAACCCTGTGGTATCTAGCAGAGGGACTTGCATCGGATTATTCTGCAGGTAGGAGCCTAGGAGCCGGAAGAACTCCTGTGAGCTAGGCAACAGGATCAGTGCTCAGCACACACTTGGGCTCAAGGGACCAGGTCAGGCCCTAGGGGGTGGGGATGGGGCGGGGTGGAGGTGCTCTAGGCCGAGCAGGGGAGGATAGGTGTCCTGTATGAACTTGATGGTGAGATGGGAAATAATAGTTGACCTGGCCAGATAAATACCACACTAAAAATATGGTCGTTTTATATGAAAAGACAATTGTGAGAATTGTCTCTTTCACAAACAAGGCTCAGCAGGATTCCATACCGCCAGCTGTTTCCCGCCCTGTCTGTCTGACACCACTGAAAGGCTGTCTTCCTTTTCTTGCAGCCTCTCCTGGGCCTCCAAGGCTCAGCTTCTGCTGGGCCATCTCTCCTCTCTCCCTCCTCAGTACCTGGATCAGTGGCCGGTGTTTGAGTGGCTGCCAGTTAGTTCCACACTGTCCCCTGACCTCTCACCTTGCTTGGGTTTCCTGTTTCTGCAGCACAGAGCTCTGTCTGTCGTTATTTCTCCTGTCACTGGAAACTTAGCTCTTCCAGAAGTGAGCTCACTCCCTTTACATCCCACACTGGCTTTCCTGCCAATTGCCCGGGCTCCTTACACTTCCGTCCTCTTGTGTTGAATACACTCAGTTCAGGCCATCTTCCCATGTCCCTGCTCACTGCAAGGGATTTAACAGCTTTTGTTGACAGTTTCATCCTGTGAGTTTAGCAGTTCCTCTTCCTCGTGTGCGTTTTCTCAAACAAGGCATGACTTATGGCTTCAGAACCACTAGCAGGGTCCAAGATGACATTACACAGTGAAGAAGTTTAGCAAAGTGCCTTGCCAGGAAAAGATGTTGATCAGTGGTCCATAACTGATAAATACTTTTCACCTCGTAGGTACTATCACATGTGATTGATAAACACAATTTGATTAACAGCAAATCAGACTTGTGTCACAAAGTACAAATAATGTTTTATTCTTTGGAACTGTGAAATGTAGGCTTGAGGAAAAAAAATCCTAACTGTCTCCTAGAAACTGTCAAGGTCTTTGCATCTTTTGTTTGCCTGTACACTTGTGCCTGTGCACACCAGTGTATGCAAAACAGGTCTCTTCCGTAATCACTCTCCACCTTATTTTTGAGGCAGGGTCTCTCACTGAACCTGGAGCTTTTTCAATTAGGCTAGGCTGGCTGGCCAGTGAGTTCTAGGGATCCTCCTGTCTCTGCTTCCTCAGTGTTAATATTACAAATGCACGTTATTACACCCAGCTTTTTACATAGGTGCTGGGGATTTTAACTCAGATCCCCATTCCTGCAGGACAGATGCTTCGCCAACTGAGCCATCTTCCTGTCTCTAAGACATACTTATATTGGTACTTATATTTAATTACATTTTACATTTATACATGAATATATAAAAAAAAACTTGGGTTCTCACCTTTTACAGAAGAGAACAAAATATACTTATAAACCATTGGTCAATCCCATGACTGATGCTGTGTAACTTGAGATCCATAAAGTTCCCTACTGTATTAAGCTGGCTGCTGGATGATAGGTCCTATCTCCCTGGTCTCTGCGCTGTACAAATCCTGCATGAACAAACCCTGTGTTCTCTTCGATTTTATGAATGTACACTCTGATTAGTTCATCCATTCTTCTGCCTGTCACTCTGGCAGTCACCATACCCAGCACGTGCTTTAGAAGACTCCAGATATTGGAAAACGGATCACAAACCAGATGTTTTTGGGTCAAGAGTGGGGATCAGATTTGGCTGTGGGGCAAATTAGCAAGAAGCTACAAACCTTGTTACCCTCTGCATTCTCTTCCAGAAATAGGAGGTCCCAGAGAGATTATCTCTCTGGTCAGGACTTCTCTTTTCTTACTCTGCTGTTTCTGGGAGTCTATCTGTACTGTCTTTACTTGTACTTTTAAAAACTGTGCCCCTATTTCCACAGTTTCCAGGTTGTAAGGAATCAGAGGTACTGGCAACCCCTGAGCTGGGAATATTGAAGAAGTGAGATAGGCTATGATTTTATTTTATTTTGCGCAGATACTTTCATTTTCCATCTTATTGAAAAGGTATGAATGTTCTTAGACTTGTATTTTTTCATTTCAAGTATTATCATTATTATTATTATTATTATTATTATTAATGATGCTAGGGACTGAACCCAAGATATTGCACAAGCAAGGCAAGTGACCTCCCACTGGGCTGGATTCCTTTTAACATGATTTTTCTGCACCTCTGTGTCTCAATCTCTCTACCTGATAGAGCACCTACCCCTAGCCAGCCCTCACCCTCATCTGTATCTGTTTGCTTTTATTTTTACTCTTTTTCACTTCTGATCTTTAAGTCAATTCCTTATTCTATACTTTATTTCTTCTTTTTGGATCCAGTTCTTGAAATTGTCTGTGCTACCTTCTGTCCTCTTCACTACGTTTCTTAAGAAATCTTAAGAAGTCAGCTGCTGAGGTTTGGTCTTGCTGTCTATTGTAATGCTACATGTGGGCCCCTAGGACCTAGAGTCTGAACTAGACCCAAGTGACCCTGCCCCCAAGTTATTTCCAATTGGTAAATAAAGATGCCAACAGCTACTAGCTGGGCAGAGGAGACATAGGTGAGGTGGGGTTTATGTTTCCCAGGCTTGGGGTTACAGGAGAAGATGTGGGGAAAAAGTCAGAGAATAGAGGAGAAGCCACCATGGGCTAGGTGAGTTCAAGAGATCACAGCCCAGAGGGCTAGTTAACTGGAGTTCAGAGCAGCCCAGATGAAACATAGTAATTAATAACTCAGGGTTATTGATAAGAAAGTGGATTCTAACAGCATAGAGGGTAGATATCTGCCCAGCTCTTGTGCTGGTGAAGACTTACTGTAAATAATGAAAGTTGTGTGTCTTTTATCCAGGAACTGATGAATGGTCATGACAGAGTAGAAACCCTGAGTTGAGATCAAAAATTTCCACAGCAGTCACTCTCTACTACTTTCTGATTGTACCATGTCGCCGAGGCAACTCATTCATTCAATCAAATTCAACTGACACTAGCTATGCAAAGTTCTATTGCTAACCTAGAGCGTAGGGGCAATGAGGATTTCTACCATACCTGGTTCTCACTACACACAGGGAAATACCACACTGTGCTGGGCAGCTCCTCTTGCACAGGCTCAGCAGTCTTCTCTCTGGACAGGACATCCAACTGTAAGCATAGGTATAAAGTGCTCTCTCATCTCTTTTTATTGTTAGGGACCTGTGTGGTCATGTTTCAAGAGCTACACTATGTGACCTCAACTTCATTAGATAATGAAATGTTTGCTTCCCTGTCATCCACCCAAAATCTCTGCTAGACTCCTAACCCAGTATAGTGGTATTATGAGGTGGGGCTAAATTAAGTCAGGTCCAAGACAACACACTGTGATGTGTACCTTTAAAAAAAGATCAGAAGGGGCTATGGTGCCTACCACTCAAGGGTCGAATGCTTTCCTACATGTGTAAGTTTGATTTCCAGCACAACAAAAACACAGAGCTTGCTTTCTGTCCCTATTTCCCACCCCAAGATCTGGTATGAAAGTAGCCTTCTAAACCTGGACCTGCCTACACACTTGGACAAAATAACCCAGGAGGTAGGCCCCTTTCAGTACCTAAAAATGAACAAGCAAAATGCTCTTATTTTTAGAGATGGAGGTTACAAACCTTGTATAAATTTGCTTTAAATATGATCTGTTTAATTTAAATCCTTTCAAAATGCACAGTCCAGAAATGAAAGTGAGAACTGTGTGACTGTTTCACTGTGGAAATTGTTTTCATGCATGGCTTATGGGTGCAACTAAAGCCCAAGCCATTAGAACTCTCGTCAGCATAAACTCTGTATTTGCTATTACAGATAGACTCAGCTGTAAGTACGTCTAAAAGACAGACTGCAGTTATGGACAAGACAACAGAACATCTGAGCACTCACTGACTGCATAGGAGACACTGTGAGAAACATTTAAATGCCCATTTCCCACAAAGATTTCATTAGACAGATTACATTAGCCTATTTTACACATGAGAAAAGGAATCTCAGAAAGGTAAGTGACTTACCCATAATCACCAAAGACACTGTAATTCGTGTTCATAACAAAGCCCATAAAACAGTTACACAGTACAGAGTTCCTATGTGTTATTGTTGATTATGGTATTTTGAATGCCAAATCATAGCTATGTGTGTATTTTTTGAAATAGAAAGGGAAAAAAGGGTGGGTTAAAATCACTTATTTTTCTAACACACTAGTCAATAGAAAAAGCTTCATATAAATATGATAATTTCAATGATGACGCTGTAGTTTCAACTTAGTTTAAAAAAAAACCTTCATGACTGATGACTTTAATTAAATTATATCATATGACTTCAATTGTGTCCTAGAGAACTGAGTTGTGAGAGTCCGCAGTCACTGAGCTATATGTCAAACAATTCCACAAACATGAAAATTACAAGGAGATTATGGACAATGAGTAAGAGTATGAACATGTCTTTTAGTCTTTTTATTGTGAAATACATCAAATGTTTCTAAGTAGGGCTAAAGTATTTAAGAACGTAAAGAATAATTGATCAACCAATACTTTTTTAAAAACATAACCCAAGAAGCTTGTAATAGGCACTCCTAGTCCCAGAACTGAAATGTAAAGAAGGGTTGGTTAATCAAAATGCAGTCACTTTTTCTTGACCCCTCAGACGTCAGGGTCAAGGTACTGGTTACTCAGTCATCTTGGCAACTAGCACTGTTATGGTTATTTTGGTGGGTTACTAGAGACTCACATAAATGAGAAAACTCCCAGGAACCCATTCTAATTCTCTGGAGGCCCCTACATTTTGTGCCCTTTATTCTCTGGAATCCCACAAAAGGTGGGGCTCCTTATGTGAAGATCTGAGAAAGAACCTTGGTGGTTCAGCCTAGAGGACAGGAGGAATGATCCTGAAATACACCCAGAACCTGTTCCCACAACTCAGGCCTATTTCCTAGGGAAAATCACTTTCATGGAGCTTGCGAAACACCGAGAGAATAATATTCCTCTCAGTCCTATTCTCCTAATGGGAAAAAGATTAAATAGGTTCAGCAGGAGCCAGGGCATGGAGGATGGATCAGAAAAAAAATAAATCAAGAAACAACACCCAAAGGTCCACTAAATAACTGAGATTTAATATCTTTGAAAAAAAAAAACCAACCTAGAATTCCAGTAAAATCATCCGTTAAAGTGAAGAAGGAAAAAAAGACTTTTTCAAAAAAAAAAAAATCTTAGGAAATCCATCATGTGTAGACCTTCCCTACACAGCACACAATGTCCATTAAAAAGAAGTTCCCTGGGCAGGAGATTGATACAGGGCAGAAACCTGACTACACAAAGAAATGTACACTGTGTCGTAAGGAATAAATGAAGATGAATCTTTCCTAATATAAAGTGATCTGAAAGGATAGCTATTTGAGGCAGAAAAACTAAAAACATACTCAGTAGGTAAAAGTATATTATAGGTCAGTAATCTCAAAAAAAGTGACAACCATTCATGAACGAAAGGGAACAATCAGGAACTCTCCTTATAGGTACCTCTTCTACACCTGAAATGCCATGGCACAAACAGGACCTTGGATTAGGTTCAAAACAAAGACTGGAAATCTAAGGTAACTAGGGGAAAATGTAAAATAATTGCTTGGCTAAAATGACATACAGTATTATAAGATGCTCAGTTAAAACAAGCAAGTTCGAAAATAGTGAAAAAAGCACCTCATGGGAAACAGAAATGGTAACAAACTAATCAATTACTACTTTAAATGTAAGAGGTCAGAAAAACACAAATTTAAACACAGAAACTTCCATCGTCCATATGAAAGTCCTAGTTGTACAAGAAATGTATAGGAAATATATTTTGCATCTATCCAGCCAGATAAGTTAACAGAAAGATGAAAATAAAGTAAGCTAAGACAAATTAAATCTACAAGCTTTCTTTAGACCGGGAAGACTTCAGAACCAGAAAGATTCTTTTAAAAAGGCAGATAGGGTGGTATAAGCCTGTGACCCCAGTACTGGAAAGACTGAGAACTTACAGCCAGTCTAGGTTACAGGGCAAGAGCCTACATTTAAAAAACAAAGCCCAAACCAAAAAAGTATGCACACAAACACATACACACATGCACACGTACACACACATCAGTAATGAATGAGGGGTGATTAATACCAATTCCAGTGTAAGAAAAATACTATGAATAAGTTCGTGCCCCACACATTTGACAATATAGATGAAATGGATGCATCTTTTGCAAGACAGAAAACTCAGACAAGGACAGATACATAAATGGATACACCCATACATTAGAGAAATCTGGATAACCTTCAAACACTGAGCATCAGGTCAGTGGCTTCACTTGTAAATTCTACATCGAAGGTAAAAAGTACACCAATTTCCCATAATATCTTCTAGAAACTTATTTGAGGGACAAAACTCATACTGGTGGCTTATTTGTTTAATAGAACAGAGGAGGAGATCATGGAAAGAGGAGTTTCTGCTTGGATGAGAACCGTTTATAATCTCCATTAGATATTTAATACAGTGGTGGGGAATGGAACCATGTAAAAGTGAAAATCCAGAGAGTACTTACCTGACTTTGCCCAGTTCAATTGGACTGTTTCTGAAATGTCATTCCTACCACTTCTCACCATACTCTGAGGCTGAACTGAAAACTCACTTCTTCCTGTCAACACTTACTGAATGCCAAGCATGTGCCATCAACCTAAAGCCCAGGAGCAGGGGCTGGAGGAATGTCTCCGTGGTTCAAGGTACTTGCTGCTCTTTCATTGGTTCCCAGCATCCATGCCATATGGCTCACAATCTCTTCTAACTAATCCCAGCTCCAGATCTGATGCTTTCTTCTAGTCTCCATTAAGTACCTACACATGTGGCCTACTCAGACACATGTATGCAAGTAAATTAACATGACTCTTAAAAGAAAAAAATGCAGTAGTGGGTCCCCTAAGAACCACTATCTAGCTCTGACCTTGCTTCTTAGTTCAGAGGAGCATTGTGGGACCCCAAGATAGTCTTACTTTCTCATGGAAACTTTCTGGGGCCCCAAAACTAACCAGCTTGGAACCCTGCCCGACCACCCATCCTAGTTAGATTCACCTGCCAGCCCTGCTGGGTCTGACTGGGACACAGCCTGCAGAGTAGGGTCCACCTGCAACACAGCCTACAGAATAGGGCACAGATCTCTACTGTCTGGCCCACGGCTCTCCCCACCTTTCCAAGAACTCCTGTTACCAGCAGGCTCATGCAGTCAACACTAGGGAAAACCAGATGCTGAAAGGACAGTGTAAGAACACAATCAACAAAATGCAGGGCAATGTTGCATCATTAGAGCTCAGCTATCCTGTATATTCTAATGAAACTGAAACACAAAAAGAGGATCTTAAATCCAATCTTATAAAGATGATAGAGGCCTTGAAAGAGGACATGAATAAATCCCTTAAGGAAATACAGGAAAATACATTCAAACAGGTAGAGGCATTAAACTAGGAAGCAAATAAATATAAAGAAATACAGGAAAATATAAGCAAACAGGTGAAGGATACAAATAAAACTGCCCAAGACCTGAAAAGGGAACTGAAAATGGGGAATAGCCTTGAACTTGGCAGTACAGGAGACAACTTCCTGAACAGAATACCAGTGGCTCAGGCACTAACATCAATAAACGGATAAGTGGACCTCATAAAACCAAAAAGCTTCTGTAAGTCAAAGGACACCATCATTAGGATAAAATGACAGCCTACGGATTGGGAAAAGATCTTTACTAACCCTACATCTGAGAGGGCTAATATCTAAAATAAATAAAGAAGAACTCAAGAAGTTAGACACCAACAATCAAAATAACCCAATTAAAAAATGGGGTACAGAGCTAAACAGAGAACACTCAAAAGAGGAATCTCAAATGGCTGAGAAGCACCTATAGAAATGTTCAACATCCTTATTCATTAGGGAAATGCAAATCAAAATGACCCTGTGACTCCACCTTACATTCATTAGAATGGTTAAAATAAAAAAAAAAAAACCTCAAAGGGCTGGAGAGATGGCTCAGTGGTTAAGAGTACTGACTGCTCTTCCAGAGGTCCTGAGTTCAACTCCCAGCAACCACATGGTGGCTCACAACCACCTGCAATGGAGTCTGATGCCCTCTTCTGATGTGTCTGAAGAGAGCAATAGTGTACTCATATACATAAAATAATTTAAAAAAAAAACAACCTTGAAAACCTTGGGGAAAAAAAAAACCTTAAAGGACAGCACATGCTGGTGAGGTTGTGGAGCAAAGGGGAACACTCCTCCACTGCTGGTGGGAGTACAAACTTGTACAACCACTCTAGAAATCAATTTGGCAGTTTCTCAGAAGACTGGGAATAGTTCTACCTCAAGACCCAAATATACTATTCCTGAGCACATATCGAAAAAATGCATCATCATCCCACAAGGATGATGTTCATAGCAGCTTTATTCATAATATCCTGAAACTGGAAATAACCTAGATGTCTCTCAACTGAAGAATGGATACAGAAAATGTGTATATCTGTACAATGAAATATTACTCAGACATTAAAAATAAGGAATTTTGCAGCCAAATGGATGGAACTAGAAAATATCTTGAGTGAGGTAACCCATTCACTTAAGTGGATATTAGCCATAAACTAGGGCATACCCATGCTATAATCAACAGATCCAAAGAAGCCAAATAACAAAGAGGATACAAGGGAAGATGTTTGAATCTTTCTCAAACGGGGAAACAAAATAGATACTGAAGATTGGTGGAAGGAGGGAACTAGGTGGATGAGGGGCTGGGGAGGGGAGCAGGTATAGGGGTGGGGATCATATGTAGGGAGAGCAGAAGAGAGAGAAGGAGTATCAGCTTGCATGGAGTGCAATCTCTAGGATGTGCCAGAAATCTAGCTAAGATTCTTAGCAGTGGGGAATATAGATTCTGAAGTGGTCACTTCCTGTATCAAGGCAGGACTCTCCGTGGAAGGATAAGGACAGCAAGCCGCTCACAGAGCCTTCGAAGCCTTTGGCCCAAAACATGTCCTGCCTACAAGATGGGGAGGGACAAAAATAGAGCAGACTGAGGGAATGGCCAACCAATGACCGACCCAAACTGAGACACATCCCATGGGCAAGAACCAATCCCTGACACTAGTAACAATACTTGGTTGGCATTAACTGTCCTCTAAGAGGCTCTACCAGCAGCCAATGGAAAGAGATGCAGACTCACCCCCAAACATTAGTTAGAGCTAAGGGAGTCTTACAGTAGAATTAGAAGAAAGATTGAGGGACCTGAAGAGGACTTTGGGGACTCCACAGGAAGACCAAGAGAGTGACCCTGGACCCTTGGTGCTCCCAGAGACTGAATCACCAAGCAAAGAGTGAGCATCAGCTGAACCTAGGCCTCTGCACATATGTAGCAGATGTGCAGCTTGGTCTTCACGTGGGTCCCCCAAACTGGAGCAGGAGCTGTCTTTGGCTCTGTTGCCTGCCTATGGATCCCACACCCCTAAATGGACCGACTTGTCTGGCCTCAGTGGGAGAGGATGTGCCTAGTTACACAGTGACTTGATGTGTGTGGGGGGTGTTGGCACCCGAGGGGGAGTCTCCTCAAAAGGGGAAGGGGGAATGGTGAAGGACTTGTGTAAAAGGGTACTGGGAGGAGAGGAAGGGCTGATATTCGGTTGTAAAGGGAATAAATTTAAAAAAATACAGTAGCGAATAAGACAAAATCCTTGATTCATGATATTTTAATAAGGGGAAAGGTATGTGAAATAATAGCAGGAAGAGACAGACAGAATGGGAGGGGAAGGTCCTGGAAAACAGAATGATCATGACAACTTCTCCAGCAAGCTGATAAATTTTTCTTCATCTGTTTGCCTGGATGTATCTCTGCACTGTGTATTTCTGTTCACATGTGCATCTCATGTCCCAGGAGGCCTTAATAACTAGAAATAAATTACAGTTTTGAGCTTCTATGTGGGTGCTAGGAATCAAACCTCAGTCCTCTGGAAGAGCGGACAGTGCTCTTTAACACCTGAGCCATTTCTCCAGCCCAGTATGGTGTTATTTTAATACAGACTGGAAGGGGTAATTATAAGGCCTTCTCTGATTAATAACATGGTAAGGTTAAAAGCCCTGATGTTGGAGATACTTGGCATGTCTGAGGAACAGCATGGTTAATGTGGCTAGAATCTAGTGAGTTCAAGAAATTATAGTGAGGTCCAAGAGAATATTGGGTAGCAGATAATACTGGAAAGGAGCTGAGTTCCCTCACGGAGGTGGGATGCCATGGGATCTGAGCAGGAAGAGGGACACAACCCTGACTTCAGAACCACTCAGTTGTGTGGAGAGAACAGATCACAAGGGTCAAGGGTGCTAAATGGAAGGAAATCCCTTGCAGTGGCAACTGCACACAGGCAGACAGAACAGGCTTAGACTAGGGTAACATGAAGAGGATGAGGATGCTCCAGAGGAAGCAACAGAATTTTCTGGGATGGGATATGAGAAGCATCGAGGACATTTTAGGCTAGATCAGAATAAAGTAGTTATTGGTAATACTAACTAGTTAATTTTATGTTACAAGTCAGATATTTAATAGGTTAAAATATTTCATTCTACCATGACATGAGATAGTTTGTGATTTTCACCAAATTTTAATTTTCAAAATTCATTCTTCAGATCAGTTTACAACACTGGCAGTTTTCAATCAGAAAAGGTTTTATTACAAGAAACAATGACATCAGGTAAAAATGCAAAAATTGTGCAATTACGGCAAAATGTTTAAAAATATCTACACATTTGCCCCATAGGACTACAGTACTTACTACATACCTGAGCACTGAATATTGAATGCCATCTTAAACTCTTCACATGGGACTCTGGTTCCTTAGAGATCACATCCACTTTTCCTCATGCACCAATGAAATCAACTTGATGTTTACACATCAACTTTGTAGGATAACAAGAAACAAAGACAGACATAAATAATTTCTTCAATCCTACAACAGAGTTACACCTAGTTCAGTTTTCTCTGTGCAGAACTACATAGGAAAAGTGCTGTGTACATTCAAATGCAGAAACATAGTTAAAGAGAGACTGGCATTTGTTAGATCTTTGAATCCTGCTGTAACCATTGTGCCTTTCACTTATATTTCCAGACTATGAAAGTGTACCTTAAATTTCTACACATAAACCCACACATATCACTAATCTGTTTCCTAGGACCTTTTCTGAAATCATTTTAAAAGTGGCAAAATATCCCAGCTATGTAATGTAAACAAATTGTTCATAAAAAATTCAATATATATTCTACTCCCATAGCAAATTCTAAACCTTGTCTTTGATACACTATTCTTAAATGATTCCCTCAATATACACAGTTATGACAAAAGGACCAATTGTTGTACAGATCAACAGAATAAATCTAGTGTAGAATTAGCCACAGTGTATTGTTCTCTTACATATCGTACGTTACATGTACATTGCTAACTCAATGTTCTATGTCATGTATTCAAGTAATGAATTTTTCTAAATACAGAGATTGTCAAAGTGGCAGGAAACCTTAGAAACTCAACAAAGCTTTCAAAAATAAATTACATGGATATCTCTTGTAAAAATTATCTTCCCTCTCATTAGCAATACAAAACTATAATGTAATTAAAAAAATTCACAGAAATAACCCTAAAACAGCATGAAAAAAAAAAAACACAAGACAAACTAGAGAGGTTACAAAAAAATATTGGCTGACAAAATTTACAAAGAGATTAGGAGAAGCCACACATCCAGCTGTGGAGGACACATACACATTCGTTCTGTGAATGCTGTCCACTTGAACTGCTTCAGAGAACTTTCTCTACTTGTAGGAACTTTGAAAAGCAGTCTATAAAGTTTCTGGAAAAGGAGGTATGTGATGCAAGAGGCAATGTTTTCAATCTGTTTCACAGTATCTATCACCTTACACTGAATCAAACTGATTCTCTTTAAGAAAATTTGTTCTGACTGAGGACAAGCTCTGCCTTATGTGTAATAAATATTCTTTATCAGTTATAGTAGACAGAGTAATGAATATGTTTTCAACCTAAATACCTGTCTCAGATGAAAGGAATTTATGTTAATATTCCTAAATAACTGTGAGAAACTTATCAGTTCAATGTGAACAGCGCCTTAGTACCTAGAGTACAGAAACCTATGACTCTGTTCACCCACTCATCCTTCTAGATCACCTTCAGCTACAACAAGTGTTTCAACATAAAAATACTCATCACTGTTGAATGCAAAAGAGAGGTTGTAACTGCAATATGAACCTGATAAGCCACTGAATTATTAGACTACCCCAAGACTCCTGTTTCTAGAAAACAGAATTTTATAAGTTGGTGTTAAGACTTCACATTATTAGTTAACTTTCACGATACCAACAATGACTGGAAAGGTAGAGGATGGAAAAAGAGTTTGGGCAGCAAAACAGCCCATGTTAGTGCAAACTTGGAATTGTAAAACTGAATCCAGTTAGACCAATGACCATCTGCCATATCCTATCACACAAATAGCAGACCTCATGGAGTCACAAGGTAAAGTGCCAGAACCATGGAACTAGCATGCTAATCTGAAATATAAACATAGACTCATAAACCATTTAAATCAATCTAACTACATGTGAATTAACTTATACGAGCACCAGTCACCTGCAAATCTGAGCCCTTTCTGGGATTTTAAAAAATGAGACGGTGTTAGCACTTGAAAAAGTTATGGACAGAAAACTGCCACTTTAACCTTGTAGCTTAACTTAAAAGTTACATGAGAAATATGAAACAATCTGACTAAAGTTCATTCTGAGAACTGAGTTTTCCTTCAGTCTACTAACAGAGCACATTTAAATATCGTACACTTAAAAACAGTACACAAAAATATATATGTAAATAGATATAAATAGTAAGACTGAGGATCTAAGTTAGTGCTTCTCTGTTAGAGAGACCACAGCTAAATAAATGATATTGCCTCATATTGTTACCCGTATTTAAAATAAAGTCATGTTAACAAATTTGGATGTCTCTACCCAGGAATACTCTGCTTTTCAAGAGTGCATAGTTGTCTTGAATTCACCTGGTTTCTCACCAACTATTGATCACAAAATTCTAGGATGATACTTTTATGCCAGGGGTGGAAAAATGCTGATAATTGCACTTTGTTACCTTTCCTGACTGAAATGAAAATATCATGAAGGTAAAAGCAAATCCCTCCCGACACCACAATCTTTATGAGCACCCATTTCTGAATACAAAACTCTGTTAGCTTTCTTCAATGTTGACAGCATTTCCTAAACAAGCTTCCTTAGTATGAGATGCCAGTGACGTGCTTTGGCCCGCTACTTTAATTAAAGAACTTTCTGAAGACACTGAGGATAGAGTTTAGCCACTGCACACTCAAAATGGCGGCCAAGGTCCCACAGCCGATCTGGGGTCTCATACACTTTCATCCACTGGTCAGCAATGTCATCATATTGGTAAAGAGAATTTTTCCTGCTGGTTCTGAAGATATGTTCTTCAACAGTCACTTGAGTAGCTCGCACAAATAAATGGAGTTTATTCTGGAAAAGTACCAGCTTAAGGTATGGATTTATAGACTGGTCACATGGAAAGTCCTTTTTACGAGTCCATTTATTTAGCTCAATATCATAGGCTTCAACAGTAAACACACGCTGATGATTTCCACAGGTTCCAGCTATGTAGTAGATCGAGTCTTTGTACACGGCCGCTAAGCCCTGGATTCTAGGCACAGTCATGGGGGTTAAAAACCCCCAGTAGTCTTTTTGAGGCTCATAGAAGAGGAAAAATTCTCCTAAAAAAAGAAAAGGGAAACAAAAAAGTAAATTTTCATGTTTGGCTGCATCTTTAATTCCAACCTCTGAAGACTGTATTTTACAAATACTTGCCTCCTAGAACATACAAAGTAACATTAATATTACAGCCAACTCGCACAGGTCTGAATGACCTGGGAAAAGTAAGGCAGGAAACATGAACACATACAACTTCACCATAAAAATACATTACATACATGTGTGGTACTTCGTTAGAAAATAGCATATGGAATTGGTTAGATTTGTACTTTGTGGGTCTCTCCTGTGTTTGTGAATGTTGCTATAAAGCATAGACAAATTTCAAAACTATTTATGGAGCTGATATTGAGTCAGTTACTATTCTAAACTGACAATAAAATGGTGTATACTGAGCCAGACTATCAATCGGAAAATGTCTGTAAGTATTAAAGTTGTGAATATTGACAAGATCTCGCTAATGATATAACACTACTTTGCTTGTTGATAAGTTCTCTAGCCTGAACTCAGGATGATCTTAACTTTGAAATCCTACTTTACCCTCCAGAGAGCTAAAATTATAGGTATGATAGCTATGTCCAGTTTAATGGGAACATTGAATAATGTCTTTGTGATAACAGTATCAACTCTATGGCAGATTAAATGTATACTTCAGCAGTTATAGGCAGAACAGGTTGAATATACTTTATCTGAAGTGCTTGAGACTTTTAAGTATTTCAGATTTTAGAGTATCTACATATATATAAAATATACCTTGGGGATTACTCCAAGTCAAAACATGAATTACTACAGTATCTTTAGTGCCTGAGTTTAGACTACGACCTCTTATATAAGGTCAGGAATGGAATGTAGAACCACTCAAAAAAGTCTCAGATTTCAAAACAGTTTGGCTTTTTACATTAGGGATGCTCAATCTGAAAGACATAACCTTCTTCAACAGTTATCAGGTTATATATGTAAGGAGGCTTTGTAGGTCAGAAAGGAATTCTGGATTCTAAGTAAAGGTTCCCTTCAAAACTATTCTAAATTAAGGATATGAATTAAATTGCCTACTTAATAAGCGTGACATTTCACTTTATTTAAGCTCTAACTTTTGCTTACATATTACCTTCTCTTTCTATTAAAATGTGACTAATATATTACAGTATTCTTGATAAAAAAAAAAAGGAGTTAAGACATCTTATATGTCCCAGTTCTCTACAAATTTCTTATAAAGAAAAGTTGATTTAAAAAGTCTCAACTTCTCTTTACTAAACTAACACCAATGCTAAGCAATTTTAAAAACTCTCAGGGCAGGGGCTGGAGAGATGGTCAGCAGTTAAGAGCACTGACTACTCTTGCAAAGGTTCTGAGTTCAATTCCCAGCAACCACATGGTAGCTCACAAGCATCTGTAATGGGATCCAATGCCCTCTTCTAGTATGTCTGAAGACTGCTACAGTGTGCTCATACACAGAAAATAAATAATGATTAAAAAAAAAAATCTCAGGGCCACAGATTCCTCTTATATAAAATAAAACCTCCAGTTACAAATTATTTGCTCTGGTGCTTAAGTCCTGTTAAGTTATTGCTGTTCTGCTATAGTATTTGCATTAATTACAGCCCCCACATTGCAATGAGGAAGCCTTAAAATTATCTTTATAAACTATTTTTGGCAGTAACACAATACATGGGGGAGTGCTGTTGGGGGGAGAGGAAGAGGAAGGAGAAAAGCACAGTTCATCACACTGGATAATATAACCATATTGGATGAATTATACACCCATTCTTACATTTTGCAAAGATAAACCCAAACCATGACATCCTTTCATTTAACTAAAATATAGTACCAGATAGTACTACACCTTAATTCTATAGAATTAATAAGCAACTTAGAGCAAACATATCCAGGCTTCTCAGAGAAATTAAGTCAAAGAATTAGAGCAAAGAATATCATTTTTAAAAATGGGATAGGGCTTAAAAATAACCATGTATATCTTCATGAAAACTTACATTGATTGTTCCTGATTTATTATAGTTATAAGAAAATATTTGAATATAATCCATTTAGAAGCATAGTAAATGAATAAGGATTTCAGAATTATCTACACTGCATTCAAAATCTCAGCAATTAAAACATTAAGAAAAATGAAAAGGGGCTGGGGAGATAGCTTAGCAGGTAAAGTGTTTGCAATATAACCATGAGGATCTGAGTTCAGATTCGTAGGAAAAAGCAGGGCACAGTGGCACACCTATATAACCATGGCACTGAGAAAGCAGAGAAAATCAGATTCCTGAGGGACCTGAAGGCATGCCAGTCAACTCAATTGGTAAGCTCCAGTTTCAGTGAGCGCCTGTTTCAAAAAATAAAGTGGCCAACAACAGAAAAATATCCAATGTTAATGACTGGCCTGCACACTCATACACATAAATTTTTTAAAAGTTAAGGTCTAAAGAACATAATTTCAAGCCTTTGTAGTTAAGTTTCATAACTATTATAACCCTTTGTGGGCACCAGAAAGTGGGTCAGCAGCTAAGTGCACTAGCTGTTCATTTAGAGGACTCAAGTTTGAATCTCAGCATCTATAGGGCAGCTCACAACCATCTGTAACTCTAGTTCCAAGGTATCCCTCTTTTGGCTTCTACAGTCACCAAGTATGCATGTGATATATTACACATACATTCAGGCAAAATGCCCATATACCTAACATTTAAAACACACGAAAGCCTAATAGACCTGGAAATAAAGTTCAATGTTTAAAAACACTTGCGGCTCTGCTCTTCCAGAGGATCTGGGTTCAGTTTCCAGAACCCGCATGGCAGCTTGTAACTGTCATTAACTCCAGTTCCAGGTGATCCAACATCCTATTATTTTGGCCTCTGTGAACACTGCATGCACCTGGTGCATAGACATAAATGCAGGCAAAATGCTCATACATATGTATAAAAAAAAAATCTTGGAAGAGAAACAAGTCTCCTTGGTAATAAATGAACAGTGCGTGCGACTCCAGTAAACTCATTCATTAAGTTCCATAAAAAGCACTTGCCACATCTGTTTACTGTTTATTTGAAAATGCTCTAAAATAGTCAATAAGTAATAAACTTATGCTTTTAAAAACACTTTGAGATCCAAACATAACTCAAAAACAGAGAACCAAACATTTCAGTAACTTAAAAAGATTTAACATTTTCAATGTTTTTGACCCTGATTTTCTAAGAGACTGTTCTAGCAGAGTTGATGGTTAGGAAGTAGTAACTACTAGGAAGAATTAGCCGCTTTGCTATTAGTAAGTAAAGCATCCTTGGCATATAACCTTTGATGAAGAACCCTTTTGCTACCTACCCTGTAAGACGTAGATTTTCTCTTTGTGCTCCACAGCGTTGTGAAACTCCATTGCAACTGGCATGGCACAAACAGTCATCCAGCAGTTCTCTCTGCTGTCATAGCACTCCACAGACTTCAGTGAGTTTCTCCCATCGCCTTCATAAACACGCCCTCCAATTGCATACATTTTACCACAGCAATATACTAGTTTGCAGCCTATTCTGGCCCGAAGCAAGGATGGCTTGGAAAGCCATCTGTTGGTGGAATGGTCATACATCCAAAAATCATTTTCTGCTTTATGATCGATGGACACCTCACTGCTGCTTGGCCTGTACCCTCCTGCAATGTATATGTCATTATCTGGTGAAACAAGAATCCCAACTTCTCTTAGGTCATTTGGTGGTTTGCATAGTTTAAACACTCTTCCTGTGACTATATCTAGACAAGGCACTGTTTGCTTCTTTCCTGAGTGTTTGTGTGCAGCATCAAAACATATAATCATTTCAGAAGCAGTCATTCCAAGCCTCTGTGTACAGCCATTGGTGTTAGAGGGTCCTTTTTCTCCACAACTTTTGACTATGGCCTGCGCAAACTGAGGAGGAATTTTCTCAATAAATGTATCTTCCATTAGAGGAAAACGTATACATTTGGCAAAAATTTCTGGAAGGTGTACTTCTCTTTCATTCTGCTCATGTTCAAACCACCTTATAATGCTTTCATAAACATGTTCTTCCCGGTCTACATTTAAATCGTCACTATCTAGTATGCTTATGAGTTGGTCTTTTGTCAGCTGGAGAAACTCTTGTTCTTTGGTGACACACAGAAACTTTTTACGGATATATTCTTTTGATCGATCTCCAAGTTCCTGATGACCATAATGATCAGCAAAGATAAAGACTCCAATAGAATTCTGTGGATCCAAATGACTAATCATGTACTTAGCACACTGGTCTTGTATGGAAGGAATTTGGAAGATGCTAGCTGTAGTGAACAAGGCTTGAACATTGGCCTCTGTCAGAATAACTCTAGAGGTATAGGCATAATTCAATACTAAATCCATTGATTCAGCTTCAACACCGATGATTCGAACTTCTTTCTGAGTACTTTCTGTAAGGCCGCTAGTGAACATGGATCTAAGAAAGAAAAAGATTAGTATTTTATATGCACCACAAATGGAAACTTTTAGAAGTATAAAGTCATCACATATATAAGCCATTCTGAAAACTGATCATCTAGCACGAAGACTTAACTCCAGTTAATCCCAAAAGCTCTGTTCTCAGGGCCATTACATCTTGTGCCAAGGAGTTAAACACATACAATCTAAAAATATGGTACACTGGCAGACTGCTTCAAGTTGAAATCACCTGGGGAACTACAGCTGATGGAAGGGCCTGTGGGAGTGCCTCTCTCTGTCTGTCTCTGTCTGTCTCTCTGTAGCAAGCACTATGGAGATTCTTTTGGGATGGTAGTCCTTCATCTATCAAGACTGGAAAATAGCTTTGATCGCCAGAGTAACTGGGAAATTGTGACTGGAGTGAGCCTGAATAAACAAACTCTGAAGTCACACTCTATCTTTCAACTCCCCAACGCATATATACCCCTAAATAACATCCCTGGAATATATTGCCCTGATCGAGATAGTCACTTGCCCTGACATCCCTTGACAATTGTTCTTCACTTTCTTGTAAAAATCCCTTTGGGCAAATAAAATAAGATACATATAGGTATCTCTTGTTAATTAGATGTTGTGTTAACTGGGTTTCTCAGTCTCATCAGAGCCACATAAGAACTGAAGGAGGCAGAGGGGCAGGTTTCTGTTCTTATATGTTAGCTACAGAAGGAGAAATTGTAAATGATGTATTTCAGATCTGACTGTCCTTGCAGCACCCATCCAAGCTTCTAGTCAAATTGCCTTATGGCTAACGAACCTTATACTGTCATGTCTCAGAAAAAGCTCAAGATACCATCAACATAGCAATGAGTCCTAAGTACAACAAGGCAGTCTAATAAAATCCTTGATAGCCCAGGGAAAACTATATTGTGTGGACAAAGTAAACTTCATCTCAGAAAGAGCAAGCGTTCTTCGAAGGTCCATACTTTTCACCTACACCTTTTAAAGACCACTTTACTTATCTTGGATACTTTGAAAACCCTTCCTTAATAGATATACTTCACTTTCTCAGGTAAAGTTCCTGTATTTTACCTATTTATATCCATACAGAAAAGTTATGGTAGGGTTAATATGCTTTTTTCTAAAGAGTTTAAGTTTTAACACATCACTGATTCTTTGGAAATTATTTTTAAATTCCCCAAAGTACACCCTACAGACTAAGCTTCTTAGATGGGTGCAGTTGTGTATAATCTCAATTAGTGGAAGGCTGAGGTGCGAGGGTGGCCATAAATTCATAGCATCCTGAGCAACAGTAAATTCCAGAATAGCCTGGGCATACACTTTAGTTAAGATGTTTGGTTTTTTTCTTGTTGTAAATGAGTATATTTTTGAAACCTTCTTTCCCAAACATTAAACAGATAAAAGTCTTAAGTATTACTCATTTATAAACATCATTACCTTTCCATAAGTTTCATTTTGTTGTTACTATCATTTTGAGACACAGTCTTTTCATATAGCACTGATTGTCCTGAACTATGTAGAGACTAGGCTGGCCTCAGATTCAGAGATGTCCCTGCTTCTGGTCCCCATGTGCTGGGATTAAAGGCATGCACTTTCACATCCAACCATGCTAGGAAACTCTTAACACATTTTTTTTTCTTCCTAAAGTCCTATGAGAAAAGATATGCTTTTGTTCTTTTTGAAAAGCATCTGGAGTGCTTACTAGGTACCTGAATTGGTGTGGTGTCTGGGATAAAAGTAACTGAGACCTAGTCACTTTGAATTTGTTGTGTTACACTGTGAAAAGTATCCTAAGTGGGAAAATGGGCAGACACCTTTGAAGGCCCCACCAAATACATGGGGGCTTTTTTATTTTTTTAAGATTTTATTCTTTTTATTTATGTACATATATATGGGTGTGGGGTAGTGTGGAGGACTGTCCACATGTGAGTGGAGATGCCTGCAGAGTTTAGAAAAGGGCATTAGGTCCCCTGGAATTAGAGTTACAGGTGGCTGTGAGTGGCTTGATAGGGGCGCTAAGAACTAAATTTGCGTCACCTGCAAGAGGAGTAAGTGCTCTTAACCATTGAGCCATCTCTCCAGCCCTCAATACATAGAATTTTAATACGTAGTATGAGAAACCTTGAGGATACGAGGGCCAAACTCAAGAATAAAGACTATGTCTCTTTTTACTTCAATAATGTACATTTTAGGTTTGATATTACCACTTGACTGAAAAGTCAAATGTTCCTATGTTTGAGCTGCTTTTAAATTCAGGGGTTGAATGAGTCACCTACATAGCTATCAATTAAAAAGAAAACTACAGGCCTTCATTAGGTTCAGACTGACTCCCACGACAAAACACCATCTCATCTCCGTTTATCATGGGAGCCACTCCTGCCTTCAACAGGCTAGGCTAACACACGGCAGTGGGCTGATATCTTGCTGGGTTCCCTGATAAGTTCTGCACATACTTGATACATTGGGAGTAGTTCCTTGCACAAAATCCCAAGTAGCAAATACTTGGGATTTTATTTTATTAAGATATTCAATTTTAATTTTAACAAGTCACTGGATCAGGAAGCAGTCATGTCAAATTTCCAGCCTTTCTAATTCTTTCACCTGCAATTCAAGGCTTGGAAATTATTAAGTATGATTTCTGTGATTCTCACATCAGGAGAGCCAAGAAACTTTTGTGCAGAAACAAGAACTTATTTTTTTCAGTTCTCTAGCAACATCTTTATGTGAATGGCATTTCAAAGCATTTAACTTACTAGAAACTAATATCTACTGTAACTATACTTCTCTTATGTAGGCATTCAAATTATCCATGACATGTATATGGCATCCTCTAGAGAATAAGGTTTCAATGAGAAAATTTTTACTTTGAAGTTTCAACTTATTTTTTACTATTCAAAGAGAATATAGTTTTGTTTCACTCTTTTTAAACAGAAACTTGAATGGAGACTTACTTGACCCATTTCATTAAGTGTCACACAATAAGTCTAATTTTAGAATAAAATCTAGTTCTGCCATTTGAATGACTTAAATATCATTCATCTGGATCTTTTCATATGCAAATGGGAATAACTGTATAAAGGTAAGATTATTAATACTACAGAAGACAATACATATCAAAGAAGCTTCATTCAGAGTTTGGTCAGGAGCAACTGTGCCTTATATTCAAACACAAACCTGTGTTCTGTAGGTTTCATCTTTTTTTTTCTTTCCAGCTTTCTATCCTGTAATAATTACTACTTGGTTCAACGACCTACCCAAGGCAAGAGTAAACAGTTTTAAGAGTCAGAACTGATGTAACTGTACTGAATCCACCATGCTGAGGAACAGGGACCAGAAACTAGTGAGTACAACATTACAGTGAGGTGTACCTTATAAACACCTCAAATGATAAAGCAAGAGTGTGGCTGACAAGATAGTCTACGATTCCCAAACCACTTCTGTATGCTGAAGGGCTTTTAGAATCAAGCACCTGACACAAAACCTATTCCAATCACATTCTTAGAATAAGAACTTAAGTTTTCAGATCCAAGTTCAAAACTTTCACTTTTCAGTATTTTATGGTAAAAGGGAATAGAAAACGAGAGTGAAGAAAGCATGAGATATTTCTGGGAATCTTGGTAAGTAAGACATAAATAACCTTCATTTTATTTCACTGCTTTTTACAAAACTCCACCACATTAAAACAATCTACTAAGTCCTAGTTTACTTGTAAAGGAATAGATTCCTATGTTTTCAAAACTCTAAAAAAAGCTATATGTACTAAAAACTAAAGGAAAAAAATCACAAATATTTAAAATTCTAAATCTGTCCCTAATACAACTTCCAATGACTGAAACACTGTATATCTATGTTGACCAGTACAGCAGCCACCAGCCACATGTAGCTATCTGTGCACTTGACATGTTTTAGTGTACATGAGTTAATAAATTTAATTTTAAAGCATTATAATTGTTTTCACATGTAGGCCAGCAGCATCCATATTGGAAACACCTCACAAGTCCACTAACTTAAATCCCAACTATCTGAACTCTAGAATCCCACCTCAAAACAAGGGCTCATTAATAAGACAAGACCTATTATCTACTCTCAGAAAATAAACGCACTGCTTGCCTTTATTTGTCCCAACTCAGTATCACAGCCAAGTGGGTAATACTAGGGATGAAAGGGAGTCTGGTACGGATAGTAATATAAGTTTCTACCGTCGTCATACCTGAAGTAGGGGCTGATTGCAGCAAGAACGTTTCTATGACAGGAAAATGTTTTCCCGTGATCCACTTCCACTACAATGTCTGTCAACTGTCCTTCATCGTACATTGTTTTGAGTTGCTTAAGAATACTGCAAGCATGGAAAGGGTCCATGGTATCGTTGGCTGGGTCTGAAGACGGAATCCCATTCGGTGTTGGGGAAGACTTACTTAAATCTAGGAGAAAAATCGCACAACCACAAGAAGTTCGAAGCCAGTTTAAGGCATCGTGGGTTTTTTTTTCCCTCACCCCTTAAACAAACGCCTCTGTGTGTACACACAGGACCGCCGACATAGGCTCTGGGAGCCGAGAGCTCAACAAGGGCGAACAAGTTCCCAGGCCGGCGCGCTCCTCGGGAGCCCGGCGAGCCCGCACCGCCGCGCTCGCGGAGGGAGCGTGTGAGGCGAGCCAGCCGAGCCGGCAGCAGCGGTGCGCGGGGACTCGGCTCCGGGCAGAGCGCGGGGCGGGAGCCTCTCGAGGGCAGCGCAACCGAGGGCGATTGCCAGGGTACCCCTCAACCGCCTCGCAGGCGGCCGGTACCCAGACGCCCCATCTCCGCGGGCGCGCCGCCCACCGCCCTCCTCCCCATTCATCCTCGCCTCCGCGCCCGCCGTCTCTCCATCCTTCCCTCCCGCCTTACGGCCGCCTCTTCAGGTCAAGGCCTGCGCCCGCGCTCCTGCTTCCCTCCTCCGACACTGCCGGCGGCAGTACCACGCCACCCACCTGCCGACGCGGCCATTTCTCCAAGGGGCCCCGGCTCCTGTTATTTAAAGAGGAAATGTCATTGCGTTTCGCTCGCTCCCGGGTTCCGGCTCTACTAAGCGTCGCCTAGCCAATGAGGGTGGCTAACCAAGACGGCTCCTCCCCGAGCCTCGAAATACCTGGCGTTTATTGGTTAGCATTCGTGTACCAGCGCGTCGGGAAATGTAGTTTTAAGGCCCCCGTTCCCGCGTGCTCCTAGTCGGGCAGAGGCCCAAGCCGAGCATTCCTATTGGCTAGGTGGGCGTAGGCGAGCCCCGAGCCCGCCAGCCTGTGCATGTGAAATGCGCAGCGCCCGCTGGGAAATGTAGTCATTTAGTTGAGGCGAGCTGTCACTGAGACACGAGGTAGGAAAAGCTCTTGTAGAGCAAATTTCCCTGGCTAAGGCCTCTCTCCTAGTCTTGACTCCGTTTTAAAACTAATTTTCTTCATACTGCAAATTCCCTATCCGTGACTAGATTCCGGTATGAAAACACGCTCTACACGAGGACTATGAAACTCTGAAAAGTTGAAAATGGTTAGGAGGGCTGTTATCCAAAACTGCAAGGGATATAAACGCCCCCCGCCCCATCCTCAAACACACACAGATGGAAAATAACGGTAGGCCTCTGCTGAGTCACCTGTGACGCCCACTTGACATTGCATCGCCTTAGCCACATGTCCTGTTTTTCATAGATGAACTGGGTCTAGCTCATCACTCAGGACCTGAATCCTCTTGGCTTGCATTTCTAGCACACCCAGGAAACACCTGTCATACCGAAGAATACAGGCTCACTCGACAGAGACTCAGGTGACTGATTTCCCCTGGGCTTCTTGAATGTGAAGAGGGCCTCTGGCTTTCCTGTGAAGAGATGCTGGAGAGAGGCTGAACCTGGCACTCCTCCAGACTGTGCTCAAGTTCTGGCTCTTGCACAAGCTCTTCCAGCCCTTGAATCTAATGTATAGCAGCCAGCACTCAGCATTCAGTCTACTTCATAGTTTTTTGTTTGTTTGTTTGTTTGTTTTTGTTTTGTTTTTGCAACAAGCAGAGGTTTTATTGTTGACCTATTTTTTCTTCTTCTTCTTCGTGTGTGTGTGTGTGTGTGTGTGTGTGTGTGTGTGTACGTTTGTAGGTGTGGTTTTGCACGAGTGGATGTTCATATGGGGTTGGGGGCGGTGCATGTGCATGCATGTGGAGGCCTGAGGTTGATGTTGGAAATCCTACAACGCTGCTTTTCTACCTTATCCAGTGAAGCATGCTCTCTCAATCAAACCCAGAGATCACGCATACTGCTAGTCTCTCTAAGCAGCTTGCTCTGGAGATTCTCTTTCTCTCTCTAGGTTGGATTCTGGGGAATTGGAACATCTGTCCTCACACTTGGCATGGCAAGCACTTTAATCACTGAGCCATCTTCTCAGCCAGTTTTTTTTATCTATTTTGATTTTCTCATCTTGTTTTTGACATCTAACAGGATGCTCTGATAAAGTGGGAATGATTTAAAATAGTTGAGTTCTATTCCCTAGGTGTGCTAGAAATTTAAATAAAGTTCCAAGTGGTATGCTGCTATGCAAATTAATGAGATGTGATGCTTCCTGGGGACTGGGGCTTAAGGACCTCACTCACAGTCCTTGCTTATGAAACATTAAAGGCTTGCTTATCAGCATAGTCTTTACATGATGAATTTGACTTTACTTGTTACTTCTAACTTTGAATTTGTATTTCTCATGTATTCAATAATTTAGTAAAATTTGTGTGTGTGTGTGTGTGTGTGCATTTGTATGTGTGTTTTTGCACACATACATCATTCCCACTTTTTACCAACCACAGGTGAAATTTCAAGACCCTTTAACAAGATCTCCTGGAGTTGAAGATGCCCTCCCTTGGGGGCTGGTAGTGTGCTTGCATGGTGCCTCTGGTTCAATTTACAGCAGTATACTAAATAAATAAGTTATGCTCACAATATTAAGGGCATTAAGAAAATGACGTTTATCAGTATAATTTTAGCAATTAAAATAGAAAGCATGCATTTAGGGGGAAGTCCTATTGGCTGTTTCACTCAAGTTCAAATTTAATCAACTTTTTCAGTCCTGTTAAAGCTCTTTAAGAGACACTTGGCTAATTTTCTTTCATTCTTTCTTTTTTAACTCAATTTTCTATCTGATTCTGTACTAGTTAAATAATGTGCTTGTCCCTATTGCTAAATAAAGTAAAATAAAGCTTCCTTGTTCTTTAATGAACAAAGATTTGTCCATTTGGGAATGGGGCACACTACAAAGAAAGTAAATCTAAATTTAAGAAATAAATATTCATAATTACAAGCTTGCCATTCACATGACACCCTGTAAACAGACTCCACAACTGGTCAGGTGTCGTTGTCTAGCGAAGATTTGTTATCATTATGATGCACGTTTTAAGCAAAAAGAATTAGTAGAAGGATCTTAAAGGAACCTACAAAGCCTATGTACAGCCTAGAAAGAAAGAAGCAAAGGTAACCCAGTTTTCTTGATGGATTCACTACCATGTTGTCCTTTGAAGCCATTTTCCTACATGGTTACAGTTTAGAGTAGCAGATATAAAGGATGGAAACTGTAAAAGCAGACAGGAATTTAGGAAGAACTGTACTTAAGTTAGACCCTGCGGCTTTCTTATAGTATGTGTATATTGCCTCAGATCCAAAAGCAAAAAGAACTTCTTGAAAAAAGTCTTGACCTTTAAGTTATAGAAAAGATGAAGGACCATAAAAGCAACAAATTCAGAAGATGAGGACAAAATGCACTCACCTTTGTGTGTGTGTGTGCCTTAACATTGAGGGAACGACTTTTAGCAATTATCATTTGTACACAGGCAACTGTCAGTAATGATTCCACAGAACACAGATGTGATAGCAGCTGATAGGGGAAAAAGAAGAGGAAATAGAACCTCACTTCTGCAAATTGATTGTACAGCTTTTCAATTTCTTTGTTCAATGCTGTGGAGGCTGTGAGATTAACCAGGGCTCCGTAAAAGAAGGGAGGAAGGCACATGGAAGACCTTCACCTCTCAGCAAATGACATCCTTAAACATTTAACTTCACAACTACAATCTACTTGATGAGGCCAATGTGACATTCATCTTGCCACAATCTTGTATTAACAAGATTAATGCCTAAAATGAAGCAACAGAGTATTTTTATATAAATTTAATATACTTGCAGATACTAAAACTTTTTTTTTAATTCTGGGACCTATATGTTGCATATGGTTTTCTTTTTTAAAAATTCAGAATTCTAAGTAGATATTAGCATTAAATTGAGTGTTTCTTAACTTTGTTATATCTTTTATGTAATGGTAAAACCTATAAAACTATTTTACAAACACTGATTTTGATTATAGCAGAGGATACTAAAATGCATTAATTTATCCTATTAGCCCTTGAAATTTAGCCTACCCAAGAAGGAAAAGGTGTATGCATAAATACTTAATTTTAAAAAACCTCATTTTGTTTTGTCTTGCTTTGGTTTGCTTTGAGACAGGATCTCACTATTTGCTCTGCCTGGCCCAGAACTCACAATGTAGACCAGCCTGGCCTCACACTCAGAGATCTTCCTACCTCTGCTTCCCAAGTTCTGGAATTAAAGGTGTGCACCACCACTCCAGGCTTCCAAAATATTTTCGCTTCTTATCACTTCCTGCATTCTGGGAAGACACTGTGTGCTACAGGGATCAAGACAGAAGGAAGAGAGGAAAGAAATCAGGAGGGAAGGGAAGGAAGAAGAGAAGGAACTGGAAGGGAGAGAAATTCTAGCTTAGGACCTTATTGGACGGAGTATGGGGACCTCAATGGAGGAGTTAGGGAAAGAACTGAAGGAGCTAAAGTGGCTTGCAACACCATAGGAAGAACAATATCAACCAACCAGACTACCCTAGAGCTCCTAGGAACTAAACCACCAATCAAAGAGTACACATGGAGGGACCCATGGCTCTAGCTGCATACGTAGCAGAGGATGGCTTTATCTGCCATCAATGGGAGGGGAGGTCCTTGATCCAGTAGAAGCTCAATGCCCCAGTTTAGGGGGATGCTAGGGCTGTGAGACAGGAGTGGGTGTATGGGTGGGGGAGCACCCTCATAGAATCAGGCATGAGAGGGGTTGGGATAGAGTTATTGATGGTTGTGAAATACCGTGTGAGTGCTAGACCCAAACTCACATCCTCTGCAAAAGTAGCAAGTACTCTTAGCCATTGAGCTACCACTCCAGCCTCTTTATCTTCTTTTACAGTATATACTGTACAGTTAATACTTGCCTTAGTTCATAACACATATAATCCCCTAAATCCTATCTCCTGCTTTATATATTCTATTTACTTCTGATTATCTACTCTGACTTCTTCCAACTTTAAATACAATTGTAATGGATTTGAAATCTCTCATTGCATAAGTAAATATTCTTGTAAAATTATTTTTGTGTTTTCTACCTGGGGAATTAACATGATAGTGTTGGGCTCTGGATAGAATCCAGTTTTCAACTTTTTTTTTTTTTACCAGTACTCTGCTTTTAAGTTTCATCTATATTCTTTGTTATTTTTCTACTTTACCTTCCCAAATACATACATATGTTATATGTGTGTGTGTGTGTGTGTGTATGTGTGTGTGTGTTTGTCTGTGATATATATATATATATATATATATAGCCATGAAATTAATTGTATAGATGAGTATGTTGTATAAGACCCCTGACCCTCAGTCAATGGTACTTACTTCGAGATGCCACTGAGTGAGACACTGAGATGCAGATTGATGCAAAAGCAAGAGGTTTATTTTCTGTCAGGTTCAACCCCCAATCATACCCTCTAGGTGAAGAATGAGAAGGCGATCCCAAATGGCTATTACAAGTAGTTTTTATACTTTTTAGGGGCACGGGTTACATCTGCAAGGTTACAGTTCAAACTTATTGGCTAAGCATATTGAACTTTAAATCTATTGGCTAACAAACATGAAGTGCATTTGAACTCTACCTGGGACTTTCTAGAGGGTCAGGTGACCATCAGTCAGCACATTCTGAGAATTGAATTTTTTACTCAAGAATGTTTCTGTGGTATATACCTGAAGATTTAGATAGGCATTTGGAAGAATGGATTGATGCTCTTTATCCTATTCAAATTACTGGAAGGAGGTCCAGAATTTAAGGGTAAGGAGCCATCTTGAGTGTCATGCCAAATACCATGGGATTCATGTTTGTTCTACAATTTACAGTGGTAGTCATTATAATTAGGAAGAAGTTTAATGACATGAGCACTGTATTTGTCATAATTCTAACACCTCTCAGGATGTTTTAATGATACATAGGGAGCTTATAAATTTCAAGAATGCTGCTCTGCTGAGCGTTAATGAGGTAGATACTACAGATAAAATTACCCATGGCCTGAGGTCAGTATTTCTATTTTGGTCAAACTTCAAAAATGGCATGTATACCTTGATCATACTAGCCCTTTTTGTCCTTGGAATACTCTTATTCTTGCCCATTGTGTTAAAGCTTTTCTTCAACAACATCAACATGTTGGCTGCCAAGTACATGGCTTGAACATGAAAATGGACCTCCAGACAGAGTTATTAAATTAACAGGCTGGCAAGCCTTGGATGGGTAAGATTCTGCACAGAGCCTTACCAACCTAAGACATAAGTGCATTGCTTTTGATAATGCATATTCCATGATGGGTGAGGAAGGCATTCTTGTCAGAATGACCTAAGACAGGCTCAGTCTTGTTAATGAAATAAAAAAGGGGGAAAGGTGGAGAGCCTTTGGGGCTGCTTGGCAAGAATCTGACATGGGCCAAGGACAAGAAAATGGACTGCTTGGCAGGAATATGAGATTGGCCAAGGACAAGGAAGTAGGCTTCAGGCAGGAATCTGACATTAGGCTAGAACAAAGCATAAAGTATAAAAGCATAAAGGAGGAAGGGGAATAGGATAGAGGGTCATAGGGAGGAGAAATGGAGAAAGGGGATGACATCTGTATTGTAAAAAAAAAAAAAAATCAAAAAAAAAAAAATTAAAAAAAAAAAAAAAAAAAAGAATGTTCCTGTGGGTGGAGAATGGAACTTGGCCTAACCTTGACTGGAGGCAGATGGGTATAAGGCTGACGAAAGACCCTGGGGCCCTTCAGTTGAGTGGCAATGGGGTAGGTATAATAGACAAAATAATGACTGTTCAAAGACTTATGAATCTTAACTCCCAATGACTGTGAGCATTTTATTTTATATGACAAACAGGACTTCAAAGATGTGCTTAGTTGAGGATTTTATGACAAGGAGATCATGCTGGAGTAGCTATGTGGGCCCAGAGTCATGACAATGGAAAAGGACAATCCTGCCATCATGAAGGTTTGGGGACATTTGACATCATCTGTAAGGTAATTTGTGTTGATTTAAGCTCCTTCAGTAGCAGTAATTTGTCTCAGCTGCAATGGAAAAGGTTACAGTAGGTGTGTTTAGACAGGGAGCATTTGCCAATCTTTGTGATAGCTCAGTGATGAATTTCTTTTTCATTCTTCTCTTTTTCTCCCCTTGCCCTTGTTTTTTTGTTTTTTTGTTTTTTTTTTTGTTTGTTTGTTTTGTTTTTTTGTTTTTGAGACAAGATTTCTCTGTGTAGTCCCGGCTGTCCTGGAACTCACTCTGTAGACCAGACTGTCCTCCAACTCATAGAAGTTTTCCTCTGCCTCCCGAGTACTTGGACTAAAGCTGCACTCCACCATCACCCCACTGCCAAGTAATGAATCTCAAAGCCTCAATTTTACTTTCCTTCTCCACCAAGTGTTTAATATTAATAAAAGTATGGGTGGGGGGAACTCAGCTCCACATCTAAAGGAACTCAAGTGAATAACAGTTTGAAGAACAATAAAGGGAAATTTACAAAGTAAATAGTCATCCAAATCTGTCTGTAAACTCTGAACTTAGTTTGACTGCGTGATCCTCCTTCAATGAGAATGAGACTTAGCCTGAGAGACAACACCCAAGGGACAGCACCAGGAGGAAGAGGTATTTTTTAGACCATCTTTTACTACTTTACTGTTGGTTTTTGTCCCCTAAAGATAGTGGTTTTGTTACAATAAGATGATCAAACCTTTCTCTTACTTGTGGCTGAATACTAGCTGCTTCTGGAACCATAATTACTGTGCTCGTTAGACGAGAGGCAGCACAAGGCCAAGGAAGCATCTTGAGCAACAGATGCTTCACGTGCTGCTCTGTTGCATAGCCAGTTAGCCCCTGAGAAGGAGTGATGCTCACTGGAACAGCTCAGCCTTCAGAACCCGTGAATGTGCACTTAGCTTTCACTGATCTTGCACCATGTCAAATATGAAGCCATTTCCATCTCAAGGCCTCTTTGTCAGAGAACACAGACCTCACTCAGCTGTGTGTGTGTGTCTATACAATGCATTCACATCTGGAAGTGTGATTCCTTTTTAGGAGGCAGGAGTGTCATCATCACTATAAAAAGATACAGTCTCTAGAATTAGGTTAGACTGCCCAGGTTCAAATGCTCCTTTTGACCTGTGAATTAGATTTTAAAAAAAAAAAAGTTTTTCATTGAAATGTCCCTTTCCCTTTTTTCCCTTAGCCCCACCCCCTAGCCACTCTCCCTCAAACCCATCTCATGTCCCTACTCTCAAGCTGATCACCTTTCTTCTGTATTATTGTTAAACACACACACACATACACACACCATATGCAGGTAACAATGTTCTAAAAATAAGGACTCTGGGTAAAGGATTTTTTATTGGTTAAACAGATGCCTAAACTCTGCATTCCTCTGGAATCTTGTAGGACAGGTTTCTGTTTACTGGAAAACCACTACCTCTTTTATCTGACCAAACTGGTAAACTACCTCTGGCAAGGACATCTAGTTCCTGATTAATTGGACCAGCCTGTATCTACTCTAATAAACTACCCTACCAATTATTATTTAAATCTGCTGTTTTCTCAACAAGTTGCTTCTCTTTATTCTTCAGTCTGGCTGTTGATTCCAATAAACTTTACTTTTTCTACCTACAGAATGGTTCACCTCAGTGGTTTCAATGAGGCCTTGCTTATAGTATGTATGTATGTGTATATATATGTATATATATATATATACATATATATATGTATATATATATATTCCTGAGTCTATTTTTATTATCTATCTATCTATCTATCTATCTATCTATCTATCATCTCTCTCTCTCTCTCTTTCTCTGTTTCTCTGTTTCTGTGTGTGTGTGATACATATGGTTTCAGAGCTGACTACTGTACATTGGACAATCAGTAGGGGACTCATCCTGGGGAGATGCTATTTCTTCTCTCAGCAAACTAATACTATCTCAGTGCCTTTGTTCCCTCAGTTCTAAAGCAGACCTAATAACAGAGCTAGGAAGAAGACTGAAGATGCTAATTTACATTTATTTAATATAATTAGTTTAATGAATGGCACAGTGAAGAAATATTAGCAGCAGTAATAAAAAGCCGATAGTAAAATGAAAATTTTGTTCAGTTTACCAAGTTATCATAACACATAATGTATTGTTCTTCCTGGCTAAACGGTCAGTTAACAGAATAATTATAGCTCAGCTGGGACAGGAGATTAAGAACAGCAGCTTGTGGTCTGTTGCTCACTGGCTTCTTCAGGCTTTTACCTGGAGCCATAGGCCTTGCCTCCAATCCCATTTCATTGACTAAAACAAATCATATGACCAATTTTACTAAAAATAGGATGAGAAGTTCACATGTAGCATTGTCAGAATGAAGAAAGACAGAAACTTGGAAATCAGTCCCAGTGGTAAACGTACTCTCTCATGGCTATGCAGGTAGGGGTGCAGGAGGAAATAAAATCTTGCAGGCAAGTAGAGAATCTATGGCATATGCACACATGACTTTAAAAGAAACTGTTGCCAGGATAGGTTTCCTCTAATAACATGGGGGAAAAAGCCCAAACCAGGGTTTTAATTCCATGGTTTTATTCTTCACTGGGATTATTGTGTCCTCCAGGGAATACATACCATCAATTTTAGTTGTTATAGTTTGAAGAGTGGTCTTGCTCTTGGCACCTAGTGAGCAGGGGCCTGAAATGTGGCTAAATATGCTAGAACTCATAGACTGTCTTCCCACAACAAAGAATCACTCAGTTCCAAATGATCACAGTGCTGAAGCAGAGGAACTCTGGTCTGTGGTAATTTATGTATTTATCTCATACTCACCCTCAAAAATATGCTGAAATGAACATTTGTGGCCTATAATCCAGACTATACATCCCAGTGTTCCTAGAAGGAAGTCCAAGTCAGGCTTTGTGGCTCAGCTACTCAAAACACTGAGGCAGGGAAAGTCTCAAGTTCAAAACTAGCCTGAGTTACAGAATGAGTTTAAAGCCTTTCTAAATAACTTAGCACAACCTTGTCTCAAAAGAAAGAAAGGAACCTGGGGCTATAGTTCAATCAAGTTCTTATATAGAAGGCCTGGGTTTGATTCCCATCATTGAGAAGAAGAAATTTAAAAAATAAAAAAGGAAGGAGTCAAGAAAAGAATGGAGGGAGAGACGGAAGAGAGGAAGGAAGGGAGGGAAGGAGGGAGGGAAGGGAGGAGGGAAGAGAAGAGGAAGGAAGGAAGGAAGGAAGGAAGGAAGGAAGGAAGGAA
>NW_021604665.1:4604139-4643116 GCF_004785775.1 Grammomys surdaster | reverse complement strand
AGAGGGAGAGGGAACACACTTCCATGATGGAATCTTATCCCTCCAGAACCATGGTCCAAATCAACTCTTTCTTCTATAACCATCACAATATACATATATAATTTTGTTTTATTTTAAAGAAGTGGATATAGTTATCTTGTTCAAACTGTTCTTGACCTCCTGGACTCAAGAAATCTTCCCACCTTAACCTCTTTAGTACTTGTGGCTACGCAGATACAACATGACACCTGCACACAACTTTTCACAAACTCACTAAGGATTCTACTTTTATTTGACTGTCTTTTTTTCACTGTGTAGCCAGTAAACACTGGTCAGGAGAACTGGTGTCAATGAAGACAGCCACAGGCTGGATCCTTAACTAATTTTTGTTTGCTTGTTTTCCCAATTTCACAGTGATAAAGAACTCTTCACTTGAAGGAACTAAAGCCTGTTATATATTGCTACATCCGGCCCCACATTTCCTCAGGCAAAAATCTGCTGCTTAGGCTATATGGACTGGGCTGTCCAGTTCACAGCCTTCAGCCTTCAAAAACCCCCGTTCCACCATGTCTGCTCCGGTCTAAAGCCTGTAGAAAAACAAGTTTACTGTAGGTAGCAACTTCACTTAGCCACAGAGATCTGTGATAGAACTCTCCAACATCTCCAAACTCAGTGCATGATACATTTGGTTGCTGAGTGGTTTGTGCCCTTAATGGTTATTTCAAAGGGAGTTTAAAGGATAAAGAATAAGAACTTGTCAAAGTCTCCCTGAATATTGGAAGACTTGCATGAACCATAAAGTGTATTCAAAAATCACATGGAGATAGAGTCGTGTCCGCTCTGCAGCAAAACTTCTCAAGTAGTTTACTTGCTTCCAATAAACAGATAAAATAAGGAAACATGATTACATGCACATGTACAAACATCTCCCTTCCTGGTACCCTCCCCCAGGACACAACCCATGCCCTCAGGGCCACGCCCACATCTGGTCTGCAGATTCTAATACAGACTTGGAATGATACCTTAAACCTCTCAAGTTTCCTCATTTTAAAATATTCCCTTTATTATATTCCCCCTCCTTGCTTCCTTCCTTCTCTTCCTCCCTTCTATTCTTCCTTCTCTTGTTGTTGTTGTTGCTGCTGAGGAGGAGGAGGAGGAGGAGGAGGAGGAGGAGGAGGAGGAGGAGGAGGAGGTTACAGGTGAGTGCTACCACACTTAGCAGTTATCTTTCTCAATATCACAAGAGACCATGGGCAGAGTCTCTTCCTCATTGGTCTTTTAGTCTATAAGCAACATCCTGAAACCTTCTTCCAAGGTGACCTGCAGTCAATCAAAATGTTCAGAGTCAAGTCTATAGGGTTTAAATGAGCACCATCAGTAGCTGTGGCTATGTAAAGAGTATAATTGTCATTGTCTATAGTATTGCCTGTAAATTAAACCATCTATTAAATATAGTTATATAACAGTTAAACCTTGAGGAAAATTCAATATGTGTAAAGCACTCTAATGAAGATTAAAACTTTTGTTTTATCCCACAACCCTAATAAGCAAAGATTTGTTCTTATAAACTATCGATGCCCACCTTAACTGCATTACCCTTGTTCAAATTTATATTGATTGCTTTTACCTAAATAATTTTAATTCCATAAACTTGTTTTTCTTATACCTAAGAGGACGTAGCTCAATGTGTGCATTTTGAGCTTTGCTTTCTGTGGGCTTTGTTGGTTTGACTATAACAGCTAGTTGTCCCCAAGGCAATGAAAACATTTTTTAATGCTTTCTCTCCTATGAAAATTGGATGAACAGTGAGAACAGACCGGGAACTTGATAACAAAATCCAATATACACGTCCTCTCAATAAGATAACTTTTTCATTAACTAAGAAAATTATTTTAGCTTTTGCTTTCAAGTAATTTTACTATTGAATACATTTTAAACTCAATGGAGGAAAAGTTTCTCACTGCCAAATTTTGTTAGTCAGTTTTGTGTGGTCAATTTGAATGCTTCCTGCAGTCAGTTTTGCATGGTCAATTTAAATATTTTCTGCCAAGCCTTTTTCAAACTTCAACTCCATTTATCCTTAGATGAGTTCTCTCCACTGAGACACTGTAGGCCCTTCTTGCTGGTGTGTGTGTTGCAGGCAGGGGGATTAGGATCAGCTAGCTAATACCTGGGTAGGGTTTGACTTCTGGTCTATCTGGTTCCAATGCTTGAGCCTCTTCTATTCTCCATCTTTCAGATGAGAACTATGTTTTTGTGTAAATATCATTTCCTCTCTGTGTTTGCCACTAGACCAGAGACTCAATGAGAGAAGTTGAACAAGCTTCTTTGACTGCACAGTTGTGTCCTAGTAACCGTCTAAATCCTGAGCAACAAGGATACAGGAATTAAATGAACAGACTGATGAAACTGTTGGGAACAAGCAAAAAAATAAAACAAAAAAGCAACAAGAACAACACCAAAAACCTTGTTCTAAATACTGCCATTTCATCATAGTTGAAAACTAATTTCAAGGTCCCAGGCCCTAGGGGAGCTGGGGCCTCCCCAATAGCTGAACAGCTTCTACTATAAGGAGACAGTTGTCTGAGTCCAGCCATCTCAGAGGTAACTTCTCCATCTTGCTGGCCATGTTCTAAACTAAGTTCATGTTCTCAGGCCCAGGAACCAACTCCCATCCTGATTGATGGAAAAATGTAATAATAACTTGGTACTGATGTTTATGATTTTCGAGCTTAAATATTCTGTGATATTCAGGCTCATTGTTCACTTCCCAAATCTGTTCTGCAGCCCTGACCCATCAGGAGCAGCTTGATTACAATACATTTTTGTCATTTACATTGACCTGGTGTTTGAGTTATGTTGGATTTAAGCAGACACCATAACAAACTTATGACCTAAAATGTAAATTATCATCAAAACTTATTTAACTTCTTGCCTAGTGAAACACCTACTTTTAGGCTGTAGAAGTTTGATGATTTTTAGTGACTATATTAGATACATGACTACCATTTAAAAGCATTGTCTTCTTTGAAGAGCCCTTACTTTTAAAAGCTAGCTTGGCAAAAATACGTTTAAAAGTCTCCTTTTCTAAAGCTTGCCAAAGACATCTTGAACATCATCAAGTGAACGCCTACTAAAACTTTGCAATAGAATGTCTTCTCAAGCTACAACCTTGAGAACATTCTGGGATCTTATTTTCATTCTCACGTTCCCAAAAGAAGTAAGTCCTGCGTTCAGTCTTGGACTGAAGTCAGCACCAGCGGAAGGTTACTCACTGCCTCAATAGATGTATTTTAAAGTCAGTTCACATAGCCCAGTGCCTTAGAGTCAGAAACCGTGCTTCTGATACAAAGGCTTCCGAACTCTTTGTATAAAGCGTGTTCACATCTTCTTTCATATATTCCAAGCTTATTCATTTTATGGTAATAAGCTTGGGGATTTAGAGTCTCAGTGAAAATATGCCTGTTTGGCACAAGATTACTTCTCAGAAGAAAAGTCTTAAAATGAACTGATTAAATACATATTTGCAAGATTAAAGTGATCTTCTTGGACTCCAGTGCTTAATTAGGAACAAGGTAGGTCTCGTAGTGATCGCTGTGAAGTTCCCTCATAAACGGGTCACACTTTCAAAGTATTGTGGTTGTCTACCTACTGGTTCATTATCCATATGTTTCTAAAACTGTCAAATCTTTTTTTTTTAAGTAATAATGGCTTCTATCTCATGTTCATCAACAGGGAAGTAAAGAATGCTGGCTTTTCAATATTATATTTGTAATGATTATTTTTTTTAGTGACAATTTCACATGAATAGACTTTTGGGAGTCATAGTATTTTGCATAAATGTACACAGAGAGAAACAAGAATTTTGGCTTACATTATGTCAAGGAGAATAAATAGATTTTACTCCACTTCTCAGGGAAGAAGTCATTGGATTCTACTCTCAAGTGAGAATTTGCTAACACAAGTATACTTTATATTACTGATACAAAGACATTTAAATGTTGTCCTTTTGCTTTTAATACTACAGTATTATACTGTAGCATTACAGTGTTATACATTATACAGTATTATAATACAATATGTAGTATTATAACTGTAGCATATTGAACAATTACAACTTTAGACTTTGACTATCCTTTCTGCTGACTTTCATTACTCTCAGTCACCATTAACATTAATGTCTGTTCTAAGAATTTCTGATAAATCCAACTGACAATTTCCAGTTGCATCCGCTTTTCTGTAGATAGCATACATTTGTTTGGTTTTGTGGTTGAATGAAATTTGTGTATATGTTACATTTTTTTTTTGTCTGCTTCTCTGAAGATAGTCTCTTCTGGAGACTTTATAACTTAACTACTGTGAATAGTGCTATATTTAACATTGGCGTGCAGCCATTTCTGTGAAATGACTTAGAGTCTTTTAGGTAAATACCTAGCAGTGGTCTAGCTGGATCTTACAGGAGATCAGTTCTCTGTATTCAACATGAAAATAGAAGTACAATTGTCTAAGGGAATTAAAGGGACTTCTAGGAGGGGCAGGAGAGAGAAATGAGGGGTTAGGGAATATTGCTAAAATGTCCTATATATGTGTACAAAAATGCTCTCATGAAACCCATTAGTATGTGCAACGCATGCCAATAATATAATGATGATAAAGAATTTCTAGAACCTTAGAGTGCTTGAAATGTTACCTCTGATCTTAAATAAAAATATTCCTTTTAGTCTTTTTTTCCTTACAGATCTATCTTAATTTCTTGTTCTTTGTTTGTTTGTTTGTTTATGAACAAAAATAAACCATCAATGCTACTAACTCCTTTTATCTTAATTAAGGGAATTCTGTCTTCTGGCTTAATTTTGGCAAACTTAGCTTCTGTCTCATGGAGAACCATACGACATGACATACTTTCTAAACATAATACTGTCATAAGTATTGTTATTCTCTAACATATTAGCAAATATTTCATTCTCAGAATCAAATGCATATGATGTTCTATTATCTATCATGTTTAGAACTATAATTAAAAAGTTTCCTACCAAATAAAGTACAATTTTTCTGATTCCAAGCATATTCAAGCATGGTAGTTGGATGATTACTGGATCAAGACTTCACGTTTTTAACTCCTCTCTTGTTTTATTTATTTACCCAATATTGGTAGAATATCTTATACTTACAGGTTTCATCCAAGCAATAATGAACAAAAATAAATAATTTATCTTTTCTTCTGGATTACAAGCAAACAACCTGCAATTGGTAATTATGAATTGACTTTTGTGGATATTGAGAAAGCCATGTGGCAGAATTTCTACACAAGAGTCAAAAATTCAGTGAGATCCAAGAGAAAGGTCCAAACCTTGTTGTGTTATACTTAAATAGCTTCAAAGAGAGTGGGAACCCAGGCTTTTCTTTAATGAAACAGGGTCCTGAGATAACCGTTCAAGTTGGAAGACCATTCGTGGTAGCCATTTAGCTATGGAGTTCTGATTCCATCAAAAAATCCAGCTCTGCTCCATCTCTAATAGTTACAGGCTCTTTTTCTTTTTTCTTTTCTTTCTTCCTTCCTTCCTTCGTTTTTTTTATTTGTTTGTTTTGTTTCCTGCATAAGTTACAGGCTCCTAAGCATTGGTTATGCCAGGCTCCTCCTAGGCTGTGCAGATTAACTGAGAAATATGCCAACTCTGGGTAGAGTGATAGACATATCTTATATGTGCATTGCCATTAGTCTCTTCTGTTACTTGGGTGTTCAAGTGTATGTATTCTAGAATCCATAGTTGTAGACAGTGGAGACTTGGTATAGAGTGTATCCCAGCATGCCATCGTTTTATCTCTTCCACTCATGTATATTACCATGCTTCCCTTTTTAGTCATGCTCACTAAAGGAGCACTGTATGCTTTTTGTTTTTTTGTTTTTTTACTCTTTATTTTTTTTAATTGCTTTGTTTTAAAGATAGGGTCTTGTGTAGCCCAGGATAGCCTCAAACTTGGTATGCAGCTGAAGATAACCTTGATTCCTGCCCCTGCCTCTTGATATTAAAGGCATACATAAGTGTGTGGGTAGGCTGGAAGGACACCACGTGGGATAATACAGCCCCTGGACCTCTTAGCACCTTAAGAATCACCACAGAAAGAGATGTAGTTAAAAACTCTCTGGATAATTTTTTAATGGCCTGATATAGGAAGGGTCACATGTATCCTAAATCTTCTTTAAAGACAGCCTCCTCTCCTCTCCCACAAGTTGAAGACCACACTGATCTCACTTTTTCATTTGATTGTGTGATAAAAGCTTTTTCTAATGATGGCTGTACCTTGTGTTTCATTACCACACTAGCTTTCACTCTGCATTTAGTTGAGCTAATCCTATGATGAATAATAGTTTTAAACAATGGTAAATTAATACAACTCAAGTATTCCTGCTCAGTTCCATGATTTAAGAAGATCAGGTGTGGACTGGAGAGTTGGCTCAGTGGTTAAGAGCACTGACTGCTCTTCCAGAGGTCCTGAGTTCAATTTCCAGCAACCACATGGTGGGTCACAACCATCTGTAATGGGATCTGATGCGTTCTTCTGGTGTGTCTGAAGACAGCTACAGTGTACTCATATACATTAAATAAATAATATAAAAATGAATTTAAGAAGATCAGGTGTGAAATAACTTTGCATTTTAATGAAATATTTAAGGTAGAAGAAAACAAACCAGTGACTGCTCTTTCCTTGTTTCTGTTACTTCTACTGTTTTCTTATTCTAGGTCTTAGAGGCTGTTATATACCTCCAATATCTGCCAATTGACCTCCCGTAGTCTCTGAACTCTGGTAACTCCTTTCTCTCAATTCCTACAAGGCAATTTGCCCTTTTGAACTGCTCTTACCTTGTTTTCTCTTATTTTCGTTCTCTTCCCTGGATGACTTAATTTTTAAGGTCTTATTTTCAGTTTTATCTTTATTGATTGTCTTCTTTATTGATCTTGTCTTTCATTAAATGTAATGGATTTGGGAATGATAAAGATAATTAAGTGTTGAAAACACAGTCATTGATTTAGTGCTGGAAGACAAATAGAACAGGAGCAGGGAGTTTGGCTGAATTTCAGCCTCACATCTCCACTCATGCCATGGAGGAAAGTGCTCAGGATGAAATTTAAATACCTCTGTGAATAGAAATACAACCCCAAGTAGGAATGGAAATGACATTAAGATGACTGTGAGTGGGTCCTCCCACTCCTAAAATAGAATTACAGTTCTGCGATATTCACACTGGTGTGGACCCTGTCTGTACCTATTAGTCCAAGTTTTTTTTTAAATATTGTTTTGTATGTGTGCACACATCTGTGCAGTGTTCATGCACGTGTATATGAATATTCTCATGTACGGGTACAGCATGCACAGGCACAAGTTGTGTGGCCCTTGTGCACATATGTGAGTGACTATGCACTTGGGTTGCACGTGCGCAAGTGTGAGTGCCTGCATGTTTAGGCCTCAGGTGAGGTGGGGAAACTTTCTCAATCCTTCTCTACCTCAGTCATTGAGGCAGAATCTCTTACTTGTGGCCGTGGTTACCATTTGGCTAGCCTGACTGGATAGCTGGCTCTGGGGACTTCTCTGGCTTTCATGACCTGGAATTATAAACAGGTTATCACATCCAGCAGGCTTTTATATGGGTTCTGAGGATTTGGACACTGCTTCACCTGCTGAGCTACCTTTTCTGCTCCCAAGTACTGGTTCTGGTAACAGATCTCTTAAGCTTTTCCCTTGAAGTTCCTCATCTGAGGTCAGGAGAGATTTATATATAACTAGCTATTTGGAGAAAATATTCTGATAATAATATCTTACTCTTACATTTTACAACAAAACATAATTTTACAGCTAAGACATAATACATTTAAAGCAAACCTGTATCTCAAATTCTTGCTTTGATAATCTATTTGATTAAGTTTGAGATGCGAAAATCTACTCAGAGTTCTTTCTGCAAGGATGTACACAGTAACATTCTTTGTAAGAAGAAAGGATAAGAAATAACCCAAATGGCCATTGGTAGGAGACTGATAATCAGTCATAACCAAACAAAGATGCTATGCAAAGTATTGTATGTGTTATGACACCCTGTAAAGATCTCTTTATGAAAAAAGAAAGGTGGAAAGCCCATTGTGTTCAAGGGAAACTGTGCAACCAGGCAGCCAGGTGAGAATACTGAGCTCTTCAAAACTGTTTAAATGTCCATTGCTTGAAGACATTACTTTGTTATTGAGAAGGGTATCACGAAGACTTCCAGCATATTTCTATCATTGTGTTTTTATTCTTTAAAATAAATTGGATAGTCTTCCAGTTCTTCCCTTTCCCACAGAATAGTAAGCTAATTGCAAAAATAAACCTTAAAATAATAATAAAAAAATCCCAGAAAGTACAAACATAATTCCCCTCCATGAATGGACAATGTTACTCACAGACTATATATGTGCAATCCCTTTCCATGAGATATTGGCCAGGGAGTCCCCAGGGATCTTTAAAACAATGCAGGCTACTTCCATTATCCTTGGTTACCTTCCATCACTACATGGTGTGATCCTATTGTTGAAGACACCACACACTTCTGCTGCAGAGCATAGAGAAACTAATCTCAAACTGACCAGAAAACTTAGCTCACCAACTTTTATAGTACCAGAAGGTGTTATGTAGGCTGCTCAGGGAGGAAAACAGCCACATCTGTGGTTGTAACCAGTTCTGGACCTTGCATGCTGCAATACTAACTCACCAAGTAAATACGCCAATTAGTGCAACAATGGAACAACTGTTATGGAGTAATTGTTTTCTGATTGGATTTGAGGCCTGATCAAAGGAGGGTTTTATACCTGATACTATAATTCTGGCAAAAGCCCATCACTGGGGAAGCCACAGGCCCTTGAGTGGAACCTGCAATTTTTATTTTGATAAATGATCATGCTGTCAAAGTACCTTCTAAATAATCACATTTATACCCCTTGACCTGGTCTGCTCCCAACCTTCATCAGAAGAGCTTCTTTTTGCAGTGGGGTAGCAATCAATGCAGAGACTCATAGTTGTTCAGCCTGCTGAGAATGAGAGACTGAGTGTCCTGCTCTAAATAGGACACTATTACCACCACTCCTTCTCCTCTAGGCTATGGGAACATTGTGGAAGAGGAGGCTGAAGAAAGTTAAAGCTGGAGTTTGGGGAGGAGGGCGTAAAGTGCTGCCTTCTGGACATGGCATGGATAGTGCCCTCATGAACTCACAGTAGCTACAGTTACCTCCATAAGACCTATACAGGAACAAGCCATCCAAGATCCTGCATAGATGGGGTAGATGATCTCCATGTCCCACCCCATAATCAGGAGTTGGTAGTTGCTGGTAGATGGAGAGTTATTCTGCTTTGAGGATGCAGCCAGGGGTGGGATGCCCATGCTTCAGTGAAAGGGCCCACACTCATGCAAATATGAACAACACTAGCTGGACTTAGTTTTTAAAAAAAAGACACGAAATTAGGAGGGGAACTGATGAAGAGAATATGTAGGAAATGGGGAATAGGTGATAAGTAGAATAGTATTATTGTGTACATGTATGAAATTCTCAAGAATAAAAAGTGAAAAGTTATTTGCACTGTTATTAAAACTTTTTATGGTTGAGAAATATAATGTATAGTAGTTGCTCAAACTACATAACTTTTAAAACTTCATTATTTTGTTAAATTTATTTTGTATAATCTAGGCAAGTTAAAAAGCAGATAAAATTATATTGTCTTAATTATTTTAATTAAATTCAAATAAAATAAATACTAAATTCTAGTTTTCCATATAAAATGATTAAAGACTTCAAAGCATCATTACTTAGCTTTAAAATAATATGTGATATAATTAGTCAATTGGGAAAAAATGGTCTGTATGTGCAGTTTTCTTCTATATACAATCCAACAATTTTTATTGAGTGTCTTCTAGTATGAATTGTGCCAGCATCAAATACATCTACAGATACAATGCTGTATTTCTGTAAGATTTCATAATAGGTTTTTGCCCAACCAAGTCTGCTAAGGTTCTTATTTGGTCTTTCTACATTTCTGTATGTGTCTAGTATACACGAGCCATGTCCCAGTTGTATAGAATTAAATAGACCCAGGAAACTAATCCCTTGCTTCAGTATGTATCAGGCCAAGTAGAATAATTCTCTCCAACTACATGATCAAACAGCTTGAGACTAGAACTGTCTGAGATACAATCTGTGTCCTAGAAGTGAACGTTGTCACTGTCTGTGGTGCCAGCTAAAGGATTGGCTTGGTGTGAAATAAACAAAAATAGGTTACATTTTCCCAGCATCAAATAAAGATCACCCCACATTCTCAACTACTAAAGCCTGTATTCATTCAGTCTCAGAGTCTTTGAATTGGTGGCTGGCAGTGGCAGAGTGAGCACTGAGCAGAACAATAGCACACTGTATTACAAAGTGTACTTCCCTGCTTGCTGCCACACACTTTCCCTTCATTGTTGGCGCATTGCTTTGAAACTCACTGAAGTTAGAGCTTGTGAAACTCATCTTTATTTAGCTATGAGTTAAACTATTTATGATTAGCACATGATTTGCCAATTTCATTACTATTAACTTTAAAATGAAGCCGAGTGAAATTGAAAAGCAGATTGGAAGAAGCAATAATCCCTGCGTTGGTCTTATTTGAGTCTTTTTTTTTTAAGTTTTTGATATGAATTTCTTTTTTTTTTAGATTTTTTTTATTAGTAACTTTAAAAAAAATGTTAATCAAAGGCTTTATAAGTTTGGTAATACTCAATAACAAGATGCCCATACAATCAGAAGTGTAACCCAATACCCAACCTAGATATACCAACTACCTTTGACTGGAGGAGACACATGAATCTCTCTCTCTCTCTCTCTCTCATCTCCTAGCTCCTAGCTCCTCCTCTCCTCTTCCTCCTCTCCTTACTCCTCCTCTTCCTCTCCTTACTCCTCCCACCTTAGCTCCTCTTACAAATCACACTTCCTGTTAAAATTAAAAAAAAACTTTTCTCTCAAAATACAATTAGAGCATAACTATAACAATTTATCAGTAAGGTACAAGTCCATCATTACAATACCCAGTCCATCATTATGTTGACTAAACAGAACCTCTGTCATCTCTCCTAACTAAAAGACTTAGTTCTGAACCTGGCTTTTTTCTTGGCTTTAGAATGAATGTCAGCTGAAAACCATCCTCTCAAATCTTTTCTCTCAAAATAAATAGCCAGGATTGGCTATGAGACTATAAATCTTCAGCCCCGTCAGAAATCCAGAATGACTAAATTAACTGAAATTATGGGAAGCACAAAGCATAGCTTCTAAAACTTAGCCAATTTATAGAGACCACTGAACACTTGGACAGTCCCTATACTACAAAATGTTGGAGCATCCAATCTTCAGCCTTCTGGCCCACTTATTTGAGTCTTAAAATAAAATCAAATAGCATGGTGGCTTGGGAAAGGTGAGAAGGTGTGCAGACTTGTTGGTGGAGGCATGTCACTGGAAACAGGCTGTAAGGTTTCAAAAGGCTCAAGCCATTCCAAGCCCCACTCTCTCTGCTTCCTACTTCCTGATCAAGACATGAGCTCTTAGCTGTTCCTGCTACCATGGCTTTGCACTATCATGGATTCTAACCCTCTGAAACCATACGCCTCAAATTAAACTCTTTTGTGAGTTGTCTTGGTCATGATATCTTATCCTAGCAATAGAAAACTATCTAAGACAGATAATATTTAAATTTTTATTATTCAAATGAGTTTACATCAACCCAAAGTGCTCTCTAGAACAAAGCAGGGGTGTAGAATTAACCCCATTTTAGATCAGTGCAGAGCTAAAGTAATTTGACATATTAGACTGCACCTCTTTACCAAGTAACCATGCTTCAAACATACACCATGGCAAGGAACAACCCCCACTTCAGGCCCCAAGTAGTGGTGTATAGAACACAGAGGGAGAGCCCCTTCAGGGCCACCCAGGTACTGGTGTATGTTAAAGGGTTAGGAATAATCCATGTGTCTATCAAATGCTGACCTGTGATTGACTCAACACTACTTTCAACAGTCAAAAAAGAGTCAGCTTCAGTTGGAGGTATTTGTGCCCTGTAGTGTTGTCTGCAACATCAGTGAAGAAGAGGTTTATTTTAAAGTCAAATTCATAGACTAATAAAAACAAGACTGAAAATATGGTGTTTGGAATGTCTGATAGGGGTCTGGAAATGTGACACCATGTTGGAGCACTTTCATAGCATATGTGAAGGTTCCAGCAGTTTAAGCACACAGTTTATACCTTTTGCTTAACATTGTGGTTGGAAAGTAAAATTTTATTTACATTAAATATGTGCATGTATTTATGCATATGTACAATTAGAGAGTAATTTCACATGCACACTCATCAAAAGGATGATGCATAAACAAACCAAACCAGGATCATTTCATTATTCTTAATTTGCTGAAGACGTTTTTATAGCTTGATACCCTGTAGTTTTAGGGTCTTAGTCACTTGAACTTTTTACTGTTGTAACATCTTACACCAGATGTTTGTACACATTTACATTTTTTAAAAGTGTAGTAAAATGCTAAGTGCAACGTTTCACCCTGTCAATCTCAGCACTCAGGAAACAGAAGCAAGTTGATCTCTGTGAGTTCAAGGCCACCCTGATTCACATAGTGAATTCTAGACCGGCTAAGACCACATAAACCTTGTATCAAAAAAAAAATAATGTTATTCTTATTAACTTTATCATTTTTTATTTCTATTAACAAAAGGCGATTTGATGACACAGGAATGTCATCCCTTTCTCTGGCATTCTTTAAAATGTTGATTTCCTGGGAGCAATTGAAATCGGAGATTCTCTCTGGCAAAATATTTGTCTGCAGGCTCTCCCGTTAGCAGTGTTTATCAGCTGCATGATAATGAGTCAATTTCTATGTAAATATAATCAGAATTTGATGGAGGTAAGGGAAACTCTGAGATTAAATGATTTTTGTGGTCCCTTGATTAACATACTCTATGAAACCATTGCCATATGCACTCACTGTTGTACATTTGAAAGCAGCTCAGATTTAAGTCTCAGGATGTGTGTTTGTGTGTGTGTGTGTGTGTGTGTATACATATATTTGTGAATGTATGTACACACCTAATTCCCAGCACCCACATGGGAGTTCACAACCCTCTGAAACTCCAGTTCCAGAGGGAGATCTGACCCCCTCTTCTGGCCTTCTCAAGCACTACATGCATGTGATACACAATCATACATGCAGGAAAAAACACATAAAATAAAAATAATCAATAGTAAAACTAATTTGATTCAGGCAAATGAGGTCATGTAGTCCTTGTATTTATGGTTTGAAATTTTTTTCCTTTAAATTCTTGTAGTAGGGATTTAGAAACTCTTACCTGGTGATAGTCTGTACTCTTCTGTATCCTTTATATGAATATCACAACCTATATAGAGGATAGCCAGAGTCATTCAGAGTGAGATGGGAGTGAGCGGCACTCACTAATGAATGGCTGAGATTAAGGATACCTGGCCTTCTCCTTCAGTCATTTATTACTGTTTGACCTGACTGAGACTGCTACATAAGTATTATTAATCAAAAAAGTGTTACTTTTGAAGCTCCCACATTTGTAGCAAATATGTTAAATTATACACTGATAATAAATAAACATATGCATGGCAAAACCTTATTTAAACTGATTATTAAGTCCATATAGTAATTTTTAAAACTTCTCATTCTACCTTCTCCCTCCTCTAACTTTGCTTTGTCTCCTTCACATTCCATTCATCGCTCCTCCTCCTCTTCCCTCTCCTCCTCTTTTAATTATCGTTACACACTTTAAAAAAAAACCTTTGAGTCCACTTAGTGTTTCTCACATATGTACATATTTAGGGCTGAAGATTGGGGTTGGATAATTTATTCGGGGCATCACCCCCACCCCAGAGAAGGCTTATTCTCTCTCTCTCTCTCTCTCTCTCTCTCTCTCTCTCTCTCTCTCTCTCTCTCTCTCTCTCTCCCTCTTTAGTTTTTTGAGACAGGGTTTCTCTGTGTAGCCCTGGCTGTCCTGAAACTCACTCTGTAGACCAGGCTAGCCTTGAACTCTCGAACTCAGAAATCCACTTGTCTCTGCCTCCCAAGTGCTGGGATTAAAGGCGTGCGCCACCACTGCCCGGCCTTATTCTCCTTCTCTTAATAGCCATTACTTACCTTTAGCTCTTCATCTAGGGAAGATTTTTTCAGTTCATTTTGGGATATCAGCTGATGCTGTCATTATTCAGATGACTGCATTATTGAGATTTCCTGAGCACAGCTTCCTGGCCTATGTAAAAGACACCTTCTGATGGTGAGTGTGCTGGTTCTCTGGCTCTTGCAATCTTATCTTAAAATTGCTTTTAGATTTATTTATTTTATATGTATAACTATTTTGACTGCATCTATGTATGTGTTCCAGATGCATGCAGCATCTATGGGGACCAGGATAAGGTAGATAAGTTCCAGATATCCTGGAACTGAAGTTACAGATGATTGTGAGCCATCATATATTTGCTGGGACCCAATCCTAGGTTCTCTGCAAGAGCAAGTGATATTAACCACTGAGCCATCTCTTCAGTCTCTGGCTCTTTCAATCTTTCTGCCTCCTCTTCTATGATGTTCTCTGAGCCTTAAGTGTAGGGGTTGTGCTGTAAAATCCATAACTTGTCTAATACATAAAACAACTGTCCAAATAGTGTGTTGCTTAAGTTTGGTGTAAAATGATAACTTTATTGGCTGAGCAGGATCATCAAGAATTCAAGGTTACTGGGCTCCTTAGTAACATTCTGTTGAAAGCAAGAAAGAAGACTGAGATTGCAGCTCAGCTACTAGAGTACCTTCCTAGCATGCACAAAGGCCTTAGTAAGATCTATACATATAACTGGCCATGGTGGTGCATACCCATAACCACAGTATTCAGGAGGTAGAGGCAGGTGAGTTAGAAATTCAAGAGCATTGTTTCTGAGACCAGCCTCATCGACATGAGGTCCTGTCTCAATATGAGGATGGATGTAAGGAGGAGGAGGAGGAGGAAGAGGAGGAAGAGGAGGAAGAGGAAGAAGAAGGAAGACCAAACAAAGTCAGACTTCAATCAAATGTTCGCTAATTTTTATCATGAGGTCTTTTCTGTATGTTTGTCTCACTAATCTATTTCCTTGTTCAGAATCGAGATATTGATGGGGATCCTTGAAATGTTTGTAGGACTTGAGCGTTAGACCTGTAGTACTCTTCATTGGCATTCCAGTAAGTTGACCGTTTCCTCATCCCATGTCCTTAGCTACAATTTCACCAAGATGCCTCTGTATTATTAATAAGTTAATGAAGTGTGTGACCTCAGTGCAGTTTTTTTGGTCCTCACTTAGCATCAAGTTTTATAGACTACCAGACATTTCACAACTCCTAAAACTTGAATGAGCATTTTACATCATTGGGTACATGTGAATACATGTTTATATGTGTTTATCTACACACACTACTTCTCTTCATTTTTTCCTCTTTTAAAACTTGCATTTGTATGGATTGGATGAAAGGTTAGTATTCTTTAAACAATATCAGCATATTTTGTTTAAAAAGACATGTACATAGTTTCTAATTTTACTTTGAGAACTAGGTTTTGTGGGTTGTGGAGTTAGATCAGGGGTAAAGTGCTCACTGTTCATGTATGTGAGGGCAGGAGTTCGGATCTCCAAAACACATGTAAACAGCCAGGTAGGCATGGCATCCAGCCCTGCAATCCCAGTGTGAGAGAAGTGAAGGCAGGGCATCTCCAGAGCAGAATGGAAAGCTAAGGTAGATAAAAGCTCCAGGTTCAGGGAAAGACAAACCATAAGGTGGAACATGAATGAGGAGGACACTTGATGTCAGTCCTCCACACATGTGCGCACACATGAACATGCACCTACATGTGTACTCACACATATGTAAGTTCGTGTAAATACATGTATATTGAGAGAGTATAGAACAGTGGAACAGAGATTCCAGCTCACAATTTTGAAGCAGGTGGTTCTGTGTGTTCCTCTATAGCAGAGGTTCTTAACCTTTCTAATGCTGTGACTGTTCAATACAGTTCCTCATGTTGTAGTGATCCCTAACCATAAAATGATTTTTGTTGCTACTTCATAACTGTTGTTTTGCTACTGTTATGAATAGTGATACAAACATTTATGGAGATAGAGGTTCGTTGAAGGGGTCACAACTCACGGGTTAAGAACCACTGATCTAAAGAGTCTCTGAGGAATTCTTATCAAGTTCCCATTCCTGTTGAATAGAAGCTTCTGGAAATGTGCCTACCCACATATCTTGGCCACCACCTCTTTGAGAGGCTAAAATTCTTCTTTTCTTTTACTGTCCAGAACTTATAGACATGTTTCTTGTTGAACTCTAATTCTGACCTATAGTAGTGCAGTCCCTAATACCTCTTGTGCAAAACAGAAAAGATTTCTAAGGATTGGTACTGAGCAATTCAAATGGTGACGTATTTACCCATTAACATATCACAACAGACAAAGCCCATAGCACTGAAGGTAATGTGTATGTTTCTATGTCTATTAGAGTTCTTTGAGTGAGACTCTAAAACTGACATTTGAACTCATCAATTTGAATGGCAGAAATACTGTCTAGAACTACTTTGGAATGAACTGTGGTCTTCTTTCTATTGACGTCTCATAAATATTGAAAAGCAGCTTATAAATATTGAAAGGTCAGAAGGATAATAGGAATACTGTCATAGTCTTTATTTCAACACTCAAAGAGCTACAAAGCTCATGAAAGCACAATTTAACACAAGAGAAACAACTTCTATTTAGCATAATGTAGATTGTCATCATATTTCTGACTTAAAGGTACAGCTGCAGAAACCCACATACTTGAGTGGGGGAATTGGAGATACAACTCGTTGGTAAAGCGCTTGCTATGTAACAGCCCCCGAGACATTAGTGCAACTGATGCCATGATAGAAGCACCACTCAGGCCTTGAAACCTGGCACATAGGCATCAACACCCGACAAAACAAGAACTAGGACCTAGCCCACCTGCTAAAATGGGAGCAAATGCTAAGTCAACAGCTCCAGGCTGTGCCTGGGAAAGTGCAAACGTTCTTGTGTGTGCTAACCCTGCTTTTTTTGTTTTGTTTTGTTTTGTTTTGTTTTGTTTTGTTTTGTTTTGTTTTGTTCCCTTAGCCCCGCTTCTTGCTATCAGAAATGTGTCAACCAAGGTATAGTTTTTATGCAGACTAGGCTAAGAATTGTAAGGTTGGAGGTTGCATGATTTGGGCAAGTTCCTTGTGTAGCCACTAGCCAGGAATAAAGACATTCTATTCAATTTTAAGAATGTCTACATGCCCAGACTCTGGCAGGTTTACCTTACAACAGCTAAACAAACATGACAACCTGAGTTTGGATTCATATCAATCATGTAAAAAAGTCAAGTGTGGTGGCTCATGCCTGTAATCTATTTGTATTTGGGATGCAGAGACAAGAGGATTCCTGAGGCTCACTGGCCAGCTAGTCTGTCCCAGGCAGTTTTGGGACCAGGGAATGACTCAGACAATATGGAGGAAATAGAGAGATAGCGCGAGCACCCACCGTCTCCAACTCCAATGCCAGTGCATCCGATACAAAATTCTGGCCTGTAAAGGTACCAGATATGCACATAGTACACAGACATACATGTATACATGCGCATGTAAATAAATTAAAATAAAATTTACAAAAAGATGAATGCTAGTGCTCAGCTTGCTTTCCCCTTTGTGTTTGTGTGGGGGTTTGGGAGAGTAATGTGTGTACTTTTTAACTTGTTGAACTGGACTCAAGTCAGTATACAGACAAGCCTCTGGCTGTCACCTCAACCCACTCCCAGAGAGACGGAAACTCCAGTTTTCTCCTTTTTATTAAGTGTAGTGCCCCTGGAGTGGTGCTGTCCGCATTTAGGGTAGGTGGACCCCTATCAACTAACCCAGTCTAGAGACTCCCATGCCTAGAGGTGTGTTTCCATGGTGATTCAAAATCCCATCAAGTTGACAATCAAGATTTACCATCCATACATGATAGTAGAATGCTGTCATCACCATGAATGTACATAAAGCTTTCACACGGACAAATGATTCAGGGAAGAATACCACCTTGCCTACTTATAGCTGGGCTTGGTCACAGCTGATGGTACAATGTTCTTCAAAAACAGAAAATAGAAGGATATAATGTGTCTGGTGAATACTTAGAAAATGAATTACCTTGGCAGAGTAAGGGGGCTCTTTCTAGAGGACATGGGGTTCTGCAGTAGAACATTTTGATACCTGATATCTGTTGTTTGATAACACACTCAATGCCTAGAACTAATTAGAATATTTCCTACCAGTTCTGTGGTACTCTTGAGGAAGGAGAGGTGCAAACCTAATATTGTATTGTGTTGTAAACCTGAGGCTACATGTAAAAGTGAGTTAGGGGTGACATTTCTAGAAAAGCTTATTTGTTGCAACAGAAGTATGCTGCCCAAGGTCTCTCCTTTCCTAACACAGTAGCAAATAGTGGTTGGGGATTCCAGTTTTCTACAGTTTCTTATAGAAAAAAAAGTAGGGCACTGGAGGGGGCAGGCTCATCTGTTTTTCCTCACCCAAGCACTGCCCAACTGATAGAAATCAATTTCTTTGCAGCAGGTTTGAGATCAGACATTTGAGCTTTTATATGTGAAAGGCAAGACACAACATCCCTAGCCTGCATAATTCATGGTGTTTGTCATAGATCCTTTAAGCCTTTCTGTTAACTTGAAGATTAGTTTTTTCTTTTTCTTTTTCTTTTTTTTCTTCCTTAATCAAAGGTTATTTTGAGTCAACTTTGAACAATCCCTGAAGATGTACTATTCAGCTGTTTGATTCAGTATTTTCAACATTTGGAGGCAGGCTGCTGCTGTTCTTGGGTCTGTTAGGTTATTCAGTGCCTCACTAAATGGGGAATAGGTTGAAAGCCTGGAAGGCTATTTTCTAATTTCTCAAGAGTCTCGTTATGACCTAATTTTCTTTTCATCAAATGTTATTTACTGACTGGCTCCAATCAAATGCGTTGGTATTGTGGCTTGCCGCGATTGTGGCAGATGATAAATGTCAGTATGAGGAGAGTGAAAGATGCAAGCCTCACGTTTAATAATACTGTTTGTCTGCAATGGCTCCACTTCTATCACACTGCGTCTCAACAGGGGTGAGACCTTTGCTCGGCCACCATGATAAGATCCCCGGGGTCTTTCTCCATCTCCCTAGAATTTTCTATGTGTATAAGAGATGAAAGGTTTTGAAGATCTAAGAAACAAAGCAATCTATTATTTATCTTGAAAAATCATATCATATTTTGTTTTATAGGCACAGTAGACATGTTAATGTTCAGTCTATCAAAGACATAGGAACAAAGATGTTAAATTAATGTCATGTCGAGCCTACTGGGAAAAGAAATCATTCTACCTTAGAAGGTAAGAAGATTAAAGTGAGATGTCACTGAGGGCAATCCTGTGGAAAGACAAACCAAGGTAGCCCTTTCTGCATCATGGTAACTATTGTATATCACTTCATGCATTCTTTCATTGTGTGCTCAGATGTACTTCAGAACCCTTTCCACTAGGAAGTCACTGCCAATCTTAGGATGACATGTTGAGAGTTATAGCTTGAATATAAAATATCCTAGCAAAAGGCGTAGGTCTTAGTAGCTGGGTCCCCAGCTGATGGTGGTATTCTGGGAAGTTCTGGAAACTTTAGAGGGTGGGACTTAATCAGAGGAAATAGGCCACTGGAGGATGACTGAGAATTACACCTTTCCCCTGATATCTTACCTACTCTTTGCTTTCTGTCTACCATGAGGCAAATAGACTCTGCTACACTCCCCTGAAGAGCCCCAGAACCATTTTGAAAACCATGGATTGACATAAAGCTTCATGTCTGTCATGTGTTTTGTTTTCAGTGATAAGAGTACAAACTAACACGCTGACAGAGATGTTTGTTACCCTTTCAAGTTATGTACGTATGCAGGTACAGTTCTACCAGTCCAGCGGGTACCAGAAAGGCATTCTCTTTTAAACACCATATCAAAAGAATCTAATGTTATCTCAGCCATGCTCATATGTCATGACTATGATATGACTCTTCAACTTAAATTTTCCATCACAGCACAGGGTTACTCTCATTAACTACAACTTTATTGCTAGTTTATACCATTGACAGCAATTTTGATAATAGGCGGTGATACTTTGAGTGAGAAATGTCCCCCATAGGCTCATATATGTGAGTCCTTGATGCACAGTTGGTGGCACTGTTTTGGAATATTATGGATTCATTAGGAGGTAGAGCCTTGGTTGATGAATGTGTCACTTCAGACAGACTTTAAGGATTTATAACCTCACTCTGTTTCCTGCGCTCTCTCTCTCTCTCTCTCTCTCTCTCTCTCTCTCTCTCTCTCTCTCTCTGTGTGTGTGTGTGTGTGTGTGTATCGTTGTCTCTTTCTCTCTTTCTGTCTCTTCTCTCTGTTTCTGTCTCTGTCTCCTGTATGTGGATACAATGTGACAATGTGGTCAGTTAGCTTCCTTTCTGCCACCATGTGTCCTTGCCTGTTGCCACACCTTCCCTACAATGATGATCTCTAAACCTCTGGAACTACGAGCCAATAGAAGCCCTTTTTTCGCTCAGTTGCTTTTTGTCAGATCATTTTTTTAAAACCACAGCAACAGAAAAATGACTAGCAATCCCATTTGGAGCTTAGAAAACACTGGTCACTGGTGTGGAATTCAATCTCATGGAGGAGAGGTGGGGAACAGAACATTGAATCAAATGAGAAAGACAAGAAAGAGAAAAGAAGACTGAGGAGAATTAAGGTGCACCATTTTTAAAGCTAAAAAAAGGGGGTGTTGGGGCTGAGGAGAGGGCTCATTTGTTAGTCATGTGTTGCAAAAGCCTAAAGACCCAGGCTTCATCCCCAGAATCTACAGTGGAAGGAGAGAATTAACTTTTAAAAGTTCTCCTCCAACCTTCACATGCACACCATGGCTATGTTCTCTCTCTCTCTCTCTCTCTCTCTCTCTCTCTCTCTCTCTCTCTCTCTCTCTCTCTCTGTCTCAGAATAATTACAAAGGACATGGACTCTCAAGAGACTGAAAACTGACTCCGTGAGGTGATAAAAATGATCTGAACAAAAGTGAGTGACATTGACTCTGTTGCCTAATTTCTGGACAGCCAGTTTCCTGGTGATCCAGAGGCATCGAACCTGCATACACTCCTGGTGTCCTACAATAACATATTCATTGTTAGGTCCTTAAGTGAGAAAGCACCAAGTGTTGGCTGCAAGGAGTCCTCACTGTCGGGGCTGTCTGGATTCTGTATGCGTAATCTAATGTTTCTTCATGGAAACCCTTTGACATTTCTTAGAGGAACACATCGAGACCATGTGGAAAATTATTCTTACAAGGCATGAGATCGCTTCATTTTATTAAGTCTTCATTCATGCTAGGTTTCTTGTGGTAATAAATGGGAATGTTCCAGACTTTTCAGGAGAGAATTCGGTTCATTAATATGCATGACATGTGTATGGCACATTTAAAGAAGGTGGTGACTCCAAACTCCAAAAATCAGATGCTGTACATTGAGAGACAACATAGACACTGTTCTGCAGTTAACCATCTGATCAGCAAGTGCCAGGTTGTAATGAGTTCACTAAGTAAGCCGTCTACTCAGACAGCCTGTGAAAGTCTTCACAGTATGCACCTAATTTGAACATTTAATTGTTTACCCTCTTAACATCTCTGAAATAATTGTCTGTAGGACCATTAAGATTGATGTTAATGAGAGAAGCCAAATAGACTTAAGTCTGAAGATCTCTAATGTGTCTCAAAGGTCACAGTTAAGGTCTCTTTCAGTAACCAGCCAAAGCCCACTGAGAAAGATATAAGAAATAGATACAAAGTCCTAAGACATATGTAGCAAGGGTGTGGATGGTGTGGACATTCATGCCTCTATAGCCTTGAGGAGACCTAGATATCAGCATCAATGGAAATTCATGTGGAAAGGAGGCTCAGAGGGCCAGGGAGATGCTCAGTTGCAAACATGGTGGTCTGAGTTTATCCCCAGAACTCATGTATGAAAGCCACATGCTGTAACACATGTTTCTAATATCAGTTCTGGGGAGACAAGATCCAATTGATTCTTGGGGTTCACTGGCCAGCCGGCTTGCTATAATTAGTGAGCCCTCCGTCCTAGTGACAGACATTGTCCTAGATTGCTTTGATATCTATTGCTGTGATAAAGCAACATCACCAAAAGCAGTTTAAGGAGGAAAGGGTTTATTTCATCTTACAACTTTCAGGTCACACTCCACCACTGAGGGAAGCTGGAGCTGGAACTCAAGTTCTGGAGGCAGGAACTAAAGCAGAAGCCAGGATGGACCACTTCTTACTGGTTTGCTCCCTATGGTTTGCTCAGCCTGCTTTCTTATATAATGCATGACCAACTGCCAGTGGGTGGCACCAATCACAGTGAGCTGTGTCTTTCCACATCAATCATTAATCAAGAAAATACCCCTTAGATTTGCTTATAGGACAATCATAGAGACATTTTCTCAACTGAAGAAGTTCCCTCTTCCCGGATGACCCTAGCTTATGTCAAGGTCACAAAAACCTAACCTCCACATGTATGCATCCTCATTTGAATGAACACCCACATGTACACAAAGTATAAATCAGCACCATTGTGAGATGCCATTTCATACCCATCAGGATAGCTGGCATCAAAAAACATAAATTAACACATATTGACATAAAAAGATGTGGGGGAAATAATAGTTTTTGAGCACTATTTGAGAGAATGGCAAATGGCTTATAGCCATGAAGGAGAACAGGATGGCAGCTCATCAGAAGGTTAGCTCTATTTCTGTCCAATAACAGATGAACAGAATACACATGTGGAATATTATATAGACCTCAACGGAGAGAAATTCTCATACATGAATCAACACTGTTAAACTCTGAGGACATAATTCTAAGTAGCACAAGCTATGTCACAAAAAGGCAAATACAGTTAGGAGTCTACTCACATGACACACCTAAGTAGTCCAAATCATGAAGTCAGTAAGTAGAGAAGAAGATAGACATGTCTGGGGCTTTAGCAGGATGAGTTATTGCCATTAGTGGGGATACACTTAGAGTCTCACAAGGTCAGTCAATGCTTCTGTGTTGCCCATATACAGAAGCAGCAGGGGTGTATCTAGGACTCTAAATGATAAACCTGTTCTAGTCTCTTGTCTTTGTGCAGTGATAAACACCACAACTAAAAGAAACTTAGCCCGGAAAGGGCTTATTTCAGCTTATCTTCCAGGTCATAGAGGGAAGTCAGGGTAGATAATCAAAGAAGAACCCATGGAGGAACACTGTTTGATGGCTTGCTCCCTCTGGCTTATGCTTAGCTAGATTTCTTATACAACCCAGGACCACCAGCCTTGGATTGGCACAATTCACAGTGGGCCAATCAATAATCAAAACAATTCTTCACAGATAGGGCTATGGGCCAATGTGATCTGAGCAGTCCTTTTATTGAGACACCCTCTTCAAAACTGACTTTGGGCTATGTCAAGTTAGGACAGTGATGACTTTTATATTAAGAATATTTTGCCGCCAATAAAAATATTTTCAGGGGCTGGAGAGATGGCTCAGTGTACTGTTCTTCCAGAGAGCCTGAGTTTAGTCTCTAGCACCCAAATTGAATGGTTTAAAAAATAACTGTAGCTCTGGAGGGATCCAATCTCCCCTTTTGGCCTTCATGGACATCCACAAACATATATACATAAATAAAAATGAATCTTAAAAATATATTTTAAAGGTGATAAAATATTTATGACATTCAACCAATACTTTAGTGTCCACTAAGCTACACATTGTTTTGGTGTTGGAGATCACAAGAGAAAACTCAACACTCAAAAAAAGCTTAAGTCAGGGAGCTGACATTCCAAAGATGGAAAATGAGCAGAATAAGTATAATATGTAATTTAAATGGAGAAGGATGTCCTGGAGAAACCCAGAATGTGGAATCTTCTGGAAGGACCCTATTGCTGTAGTGATATTTGAACAGAGGGCTAAAATGTCAGGGATGATTTGTGGAGGTGTCATGAGAAGGACTGCATGGATAGCCAGAACCAATGAGAAGGTGACTATAGCTATGAGAGGAAGATGAAAGTAAACATCAGACATTATATCACAGGAGACCATCATTCAAAAGAGGTGCTGCTGCCTGGGGCTCAGGTGGTAGCAGTGAGAGAGCACGACAGGCAACCTTAGCAAATCCATAACTGTACTGACATGTGAGGGTAGTTAGGAGAGGAAAGAGAAGAGTAAAGAATGGCTCAGGCTGGTGTGATTCTTGTGTTGCAGGGGTATACATCAGTTGAGGTTGTCGCCATGGAGGAGGAGGAGACTTTGCTAGGCTAGATGTCAGGCAAGCGAAGGGGCTTTGGTATACCTCCCCATATGTTATATTTTGCCAATATACCTTCTAATTTCAGACTAGTGACAATTTTTGTGGGGGCGTTCTTAAAATTAAATTTTAATTTTTAAATTAAAATATAATTATTTTTAAATTTAAATAATATTTAAAATATAAAATCATGTTTCCCTTCCTTTTCTGCTTTCCAATACCTCCCATGTACCCTCTGACTGTCTTTGTGGTTCATAGATATTTCAGGTGGTAAGACTATTGGTTGGTTGCCTTCCTTAGGGTCTTGCATATCACCTTCTGGTTCTACAAGAGCTCGTCATCAGGGAAGGAACTTTAAGGTCAGATCTAGCTCAAATCCTCCAGGTCTTATGTCTGAAGCATATGGCATCTTTATCAATAGGGACTTACTCAACCTCTGGCAACCAAGGGTAGCAACAATAGCCTATATTGTTTTGGGAGTCTCTTAGATAACCCACATCAACAACTCAAAAGGAGATTTCTCGTGCCTGGTATTGGGATTTTTGTTAAACTATCTCTTTTCTCTTTCTTTCTTTTTTCTTTTTAACTTTAGTTTTGCTTTTTTATTGAGTTGTAAATGATAAGAAACACTTGGCAGGCAAAGCTTGCTTTTATATCACATGTTAGATTCTTGGGTTCTTCTAAGATCCGTGATATGATTTTTCATGCCTCCCTGTAGTGCCTGGCATGTAGTAGAGTGTGAACAAGAAAGGTGCTAGACTCAAGCGTGGGCAAACTGCACACAGCACCAATTTCACCCCCTCCCCGTTGCCCATGCCTATTGCCTATGCTGCATAATCACTCAGAAAAAAAAAGTGTGTGTGTATGTGCGCACACACACACATACACACACACACATGCATGCACACTCGTGCATGCGCGCGCGTGCTAGCCACCTGAGCTAGGCTATATGGCCATTAAGTCACACTGATCCACCTGTCTCAGCTTCCCTGGCACTGGGATCACAACTGTGTATCACTCAGTTTTTGTTTTTTGTTTTTGTTTTGTTTTATATGTGGGTTCTAAGGCTCAAAGTTGGGTCCTTGTGCTTCCAAGGCAAATGTTTTACTAATTGATCTATCTCCTCACCCCAAAGAACATTTTTTTCTTCAAACCACTGTTCTAGAAGAGGATATAAGCACTTACAAATCAGACCAAGCCCCCTACCCTCCTCCTGAAATTGCAGGCTGTCATCAGTATTTGTTAGATAGGCTTTTAACATCAGTCAGACCTTTGTATATAACATTTTTCTCTGCAAGTATGTTGTACTTTCTCTCTTTTAAATCATAGTTCTCTTTCCATACTCAATTCTTTGAATTTGTTTATAGAGCATATAGAATGCCAGTAACTGTTTCAGAACACTTGGCAACACTTCAAAAATGGAAGCCCTAGCAAATCTTGTTAACTATATCCTACAGGCCTTCATAGCTTTGATAACTAGTTCTGGGCAGTTAGGAAAGTCCATCCAAAAGGTAGGGCCATGAAATTGGAACATCTCAGACTTTCGCAAGTATCTTAGCTGTGGGGAGAATAACAGAAGACACCATTGCTCAATGGAGGCTCTCCCCAGAGACTTATTATCCATGTTCTCCTCTCTAATAAATTCTGTAACCTGGGTCTTCATTTAAGGAGTATCTTGGAAATTGGAGCTCTCACATAGTGAAAGCACTTCATGAAATATGGATCACTGTGATGCTCACCTGACTACAGCAGAGCAGAGCCCTGGCTTGTACTATAGTGGTGGAGGTGGCTCCTTTTATGAAGAACTTTTGGTCTTGGGAATGCTGTTAGGAGAAAACAGCTCTAACCATTTGGAAAATCTTATCTTCCTGTTTAAATTTTTATCTTATTTATTTATTATGTGCACATGCATATGTGTGTGTTTATATCTGTGTACATCTCTGTGTACCACGGTGTGTGTAAAGTCAGAGGACAGCTTGCAGAGACGGATTGTCTTTTCACTATGTGGATCCCAAGGGATCAAATTCAGATCATCAGGCTGGTGAGAAGTGTCTTTACCCACTCACTCATCCTCCAGCTCTGGGAACCCAATCTTAATTTGACCTATTTGGCAGTTATCTATGACGTGTTGTTGGTGAGGGGGTGGGGAGTTCTAGGTAGAGCCAATGCCACCACCAAAAATAAATTTTCTAACTGCTTGGTGATGCCTAAAATAAGATGTTTTTCTTTTCCTAATTAAAAGAAACAAAAAAAAATTTGCAACTATCCCTATAAAAAGTAATACAGTCATTCTGTGGGAAGGAACAGTTTAGAGTTAAAATATCTTGCAGACTGTAAACACATCATCCAGGTCCTAAACCAGGCTATTCTAAATATACCCAATTTTTATCATCTAGTCTCTGTCATATAAAGTTGAAATACCTTGAGTAAACACCAAATTGAACCATCTAGCAGAACTTTCTGCTTTTTCATTATTTAGAATATGTTTTCTGAATATAGAAGCTATTATCAAGGGATGGAATTGTGAGATTCTCTAAAGAGCCTTAAAAGGCGAAATAGTCTGTTCAAAGGACAGTATTGGGAAGCTACTGTATAAAAAAGTTTTCTTTTAAATTTTCTGTTTCGATGTTACTTCATCCAGTTGTGCTCTAGATGTTACCAGAGAGCAACTTCTTTTTTTTTTAATGGTAAGTTCATCTGTCCTATAAGAACATATCTAAATTCACTTCAGCTAAAGCAACTTGGTTATACTCCAGTTTAATGGTGAGTGCTATAGGATAGATGCCAAAATACAGAAGATGAAAACTCTATTTTGGGGGAGAAACTTACATAGTGTAGTCCATAATAACCAGAAAAAAGAAATGATGATGACATCTTTAAAACCATTAAGACCAATCTTAAGTGACAAAGCCAGTTGCCCTAACCTTTGGATTTCTGTTGTTGTTACTGTTACTTTGGAATGGAGTCTCCATACCTTTTAACCCATGGTGTGTATAGCTAGCTCAGGTTGACTTGAAACCAAGGATTCCTCTAACTTCAACTTCCATAGGGCTGGGATCACAGATATGAGCCACTAGCACCTGCACCACCAGCCCTACACCAAGCTACTCACCTTTGTACTTGTAAACTGTTGTGCTGGTTTATTTTCACTTCAGATGGTAGTAAATAGTTAAGCATATAACACTATTCCAGAAGCTGTCAATGTTTTTATTTCTGTCCCGTTAATAGTTCACCAGTGTCTGGCTATTGTGTATAATATATTACACCATAATCACTTGTTAAGTTAAAGCATTATTTTTTTTCTTTTTCTCCCCAAGCAGACATTAGGTTCTTCTATTCTGGAGGCTGTCTGTCTCCTTCATGATCATCTTGGCAAGGAAGAATATGTAGATTTTTTCTCTATAGCTGAGACTCCTACCACCAAACACACTGATAATTTAAACAGACTCATAACAAGAATTGAGATTCAAATAGTAATTAAAAGTCTTTCCATAAAGAAAAGCCCAGGGTCATAAGGGTTCATTGCTAAATTCTACAAAATGTTTAAGGAAGAGCTAGCACCAGTAATTCTGAAACTGTTTCACAAAACAGAAAGGAAAGGAACACTACCAGATCTAGTCTATGATACTAAAACTCTATAAGGGCACAACACAGAGTGAAAACTATACAACTGATTTTCCTGGTGAACATAAACATAAAAACTCCCAATAAAGTTCTTGAAAACTGAATTCAATAACAAATTGATCCTATCACATGGAAGAAGAGCCAGGAAGATCTCTGTGAGTTTGAAGCCAGCCTGGTATAGAGTGAGCTCTAGAACAACTTGGTCAATATAGAGAAACTATCTCAAAAAAGAAAAGAAGAGAAAAGAAAAGAATCTAACAATAACAATGATATAAAGTTAACATTAAAAGAATAAGAAAATCATTCACCATGACCAAGTTATGTTTATTCCAAAGATATAAAGTTGAGCTATAAAAAACAAATCAATAAGTATAATCCATCTTAAATAGATTTGAGGATTGGAGTCACATGACCATTTCAATTGATGCAGAAAAGACCTTCCAGAAGTTCTATATCCCCTTTTGATAAAAAGCCTTGAGGAAACTATGACTAGGAGAAACAAGCCTTAACATAGTAAATATGACAAATCTATATCCAACAGCATACTTACTAAATGAGCAACACTGAGAATGTGTCATCTACAATTTGGAGTGAGATAAGAGTATACATTCTCTCTACTATTTTTCATTACAGTACTCAAAGAATTAGCTAAAGCAGTGAGACAAGAAAAATAAAAGAGACACAAATAAGAAAGGAAGAAGTCAAATTGTTCTTACTTACCAATGACATGATCCTATCCTTAAAGGGCCCTGAAGTCTCTACCAAAAAACTCTTAGAATTGGTAAATACTTTCAACAATGTAATAAGCCATAAAATCAATACACTAAAATCAATAGCTTTCTTATATACCAACAGCAAACTGACAGAGAATAAAATTAGGAAAATTATCCAATCCATAGTAGCTTCAAAAAATAAGAAAGTGCTTAGAACTAAACCTCACTAAGGAGACAAAAGACCTCTTTGATCAAGATTTTGAAGTACCAAAGCGAGAAACGGAAGAGGTACTAGAAGATGAAATGATTTTCTAGGCTTCTGGATTAACATAATTAATCATGTGAAAATGGCTATATCAACCAAAAGCACCCTACAGATTCAGTGCAATCCCCACCAAAATCACAATGCTATTCATTACAGAGATAGAAGATGAAATTCTAGAACTCATGAGAAAACTCAAAGAGGTAGCCAAAGCAACTGGACACAGAAAGAACAGTGCTAGAGGAATCACAATGCCCGACCTCAAATTGCACTACAGAGCCATGGTGACAAAGACATTGTGGTACTGGCACAGAAACAGACACACAGATTAGTTGGGTAAAATTGAGGAACTAGACATAAAGCCATGGAAGTACAGCATCTGATTGTTTTATAAGTTTGCCAAAGATACACACTAGATGAATAAAAGACAGCATCTTCACCAACAGTGCTAGACAATTGGATACTAACATGTGGAAGAAACTAGATACTTATCTCTTGCCTTGAACAAAACTACAAGTAGATCAAGAACTTCAACATAAATCCTGATTTTTTAAAAAAAGAATATAAGAAAAGGGAGAAAGAACCCTTCAATAGTTGACACAAACAAGGCCTTTCTGAATAGATTTTAATAGCACAGGAAATAAGACCAACAACTGACAAATGCAATCTCACCAAATTAAAAAGCTCCTATTTAGCAAAGACAACCATTAATCAAGTGAAGAGACAGTCCACAGAATGGAAGAAAATCTTTGCTAACCATATATCTGACAGAGAATTGGTATCTTAGATATTCAAATAACTCAAAAACTAAAACACCAGGAAAATGAGCTACCCTTTTTTAAAAAATGGACTATGGGGGACACTGTCCAGAAGGTCTGTGTGGGTGGACACCACCCAGGCTGACCAAGTTGCCTGCCATCTGAGTCCAGATATGGCACTTTGAGTCAGTCCAACCAAACATCAACTCCATCTACAAGCTGCTAGAGCATGTGGAGGAGCCAGTCCTACAGAACCAGATGTCATTACTGAATAGGGCTGGTCCTAGGCCCACCAGCTGGCCCCAGCATGGAGCCACTGTAACAGAAGCCTATGCTACTTGCCCTTCTGGGAGATGGAGAGATGGAGGGTGTGGTGCAGTGGTGCTGTCTGTAGGCTATAAGCACAAAGGTCAAGCCCAGCATGTCTCAGGATGGCAGATACAGAGGGCAAGGGCAGAGAAGTGTGCAGAAGCTTTGCTCCAGATGCCCTGCATAGCCACAAGATTACTCTGACTCTGGGCAACAGCAAGATATCCGAGATGAGTTTTGGTGATGGTCTAGTATTTATGGTATGTCAGAAACCTTGAATCAAACCAACAACTCACTGAGATGGATATTTGCATGTAAAGCTGGGCACATTGCCAATTCTAATGCCATAATGAACAAACATGTGAAGAAACAGTGGGAAAGATGGAGGGACAGAGTGGTGCATATGTGGTGGGGAAAGGCAAAACTAGATACACGACAGTAGTGACAAGCATGAGAAAAGGCATGAGGAAATATGTTGCTGCTAAGTAGGGCTGGAAGGGGGCTCTGTACTAGCCTGGCGCTCTCACAGACTTGGGCCTAGACACACCAATGTCCTAACTCTGGGCAACAACAGGATGTCTGAGATGAAAAACAGTTCATTTACTATATTGGGCCTTCTTGAAAGACCTCCACAGTCCATTGGTATATGAAGGCCATATTGGTGTCTGTGGTCTATGCTGCTTTCCCAAACCATGATGAAACCTGAAGTTCATGTGGATATTTGTGTCTGGGCTGCTGTCTAGGGACATATTCATGTCTGAGACCCATGCTACATCTGGAGAGCAGGTAGATGTCTATAATCTGGGCTGTCACAAGAGGCCATGTTAGTGTAGATGGGCTGTGCAGCCACCAGGGCCTTGTTGATGTAACAGGCCTGTACTGCTATCTGAGGTCATGTTGATATCTGTGGTCCAAACTGCCATCAAGGGACATGTTGGGGTCCATGGTCCTGCTGCAGCAGAGAGGTGTTGATGTCTATGGCCTATGGTACCACTGAAGGCCATGCAGAGGACCATGGCCTGTGCTGCCACCTGAGTTCATATTGGTTGGTGTCTGTGGCATGTGTTGCCACCAAGGTTCATAAGGGTGTCCATGGTCCATGCTGTAGCTGAGGGCCTTAAAAATGTCCATGATCTGAGTTACCATTGGAGACCGTGTTGAGGGCCATGATCAGTGTGGCTGACAGAGGCCATGTGGATGTCTATGATCTGTGTTTTCTTAGAAGGCCATGTTGATGTTTATGGTCTGTGTTGTGGCAGAGGGCCAGGTTGATGTCTGTGGTCTGTACTGTCACTAGAGACCATGCTGATGTCCGTGGTCTGTGCTGCCCATGAAGCCACATTGATGTCCATGGGATGGATGGCTTCCAGGGACCATATTGATGTCCATGGCTCACGCCCCTCAGGCCATGCTGCAGTAGAGGGCCAGGTTAATGTCTGTGGTCTGTACTGCCACCAACACCATGCTGATGTCCATGATCCATGTTCATAAAAGGCATGAAAGCTACTTTTCCAGTGGTATGGATAACTGCAGACTCATACTTGAGATAGACAGTCATAGACAGCTTCTGTGAGAACCCCAACCCTAAACTGCCACCCCCAAAAAGTAACAGCCTAAATAAGAAGCCATGGAAGAAAACTCTTAAAAACTGTGGTAAGGATGCTGAAATGTAGTTCTCTACAGTTGATTGCTTCTGTTTCAGGATGTGAATGGAGAAAGATTTTCTTTATGGGGCTGGACACTGAGAGTTTGACCATGCTCCAGTGAGTATATGGGAAACACAAAAGTTGTAAATAATCAATAAAAATATTATGTTGGTAAAAAAAAATAGACTGTGAACAACAGAGACTTCTCAAAAAATAAAAAATAATAATAAAAAGGTAAGCACTTTAAAAAATACTTGAATTCTTTAGCCATCAGAGAAAGGTGAAATAAAACTTCTTTAAGATTCCATTTCACCCTAGCCACAGTGGTCATTAGAAATATGAATCAAATTCTAGAGTGATGTGTGGTAGTCACGCCCTTATACACTGCTGGTGGGAGGTGGGATTAGTTCAGCACCTATATAAACCATCATGGAAGCTTCTCAAAGAGCTAAAGAGAGAACTACTATGTGATTTCACCTCTACCACTCACATACAAAACACCCAAAGCACATCACATCCTTTTACAGAGATACTTGCACGTCTTTGTTTCCTGCTGCTCTCATTACAGTGGTAAGGACATGGAATCAGTCCAGATGTTTACCAACAGGTAAGAGGATAATAAAATGTGGTGCACATATACAATGAAATCTTATTTAAGATGGACAGATCTGGCAATGATTAAGTGCATTAGATCAGATTCAGAAAAACAAATATTGAATATTCTTTCTCATATATGAATCCTAGGTTCTGGTTTTTTATGATTATATATGTGGGTGTTGAGTCTGGGTATAAGTCGTGAAACTCAAAACTGACCATAAGAGGGAAGAAAGGGTTTGAGGAAGTGGAGAGGCCCGTAAAACACTTGCAACAAGAAAGCAGAAAGAACACTACCGGAGTGGAAGACAACAAGGACGGAGGCAAAAGGAAGAAAGAAGAGAACATAAGCAAAACCAATCATGAGTAAAAACTCCATACTGAAACCCATTCCTTTGTACATTCTTTTAAAAACAAAGGTTAACTTCACTGGAGTTGGGGAATGGTTCAGTGAATAAAGTACTTTTTATGCAAGCAGAAGACCTGAGTTCACATTCCTAGAGCCCATGTAAACAGAGATATGGTAGGCCATGTCTGTGATCTCAGCACTGCTACTGTAAGATGGGAGACAGAAACAGAAGGATTCTAGATGCTTATGTGCCTGCTAGCCTGGCCTATGGAGCAGAGAAACAAAACTGTCCTGTCTCAAACAAGGTGAAAGGCAATGACTAAACCTAAGGCTGTCTGCTAGCCTCCATATGTGTATCATGAAGAGGATGTGCCAGTACACAGAGAGGAGAGAGAGAGAGAGAGAGAGAGAGAGAGAGAGAGAGAGAGAGAGAGAGAGAGAGACAGAGAGAGAGACAGAGAGAGAGACAGAGAGAGAGACAGAGAGAGAGACAGAGAGAGAGACAGACAAAGAGAGACAGACAGAGAGACAGAGACAGACAGAGACATACATACAGATGGAGACAGTGACAGGCACACAGATACACACGCCACATTGATGAGAAAATCATTCAAATGCTTTTAATGTAAGTTTTAAAATGTGCCAAAATGATGTAGCCTTCAGAAATGAAGATCTATAGGGACAGAAAAAAACCATGTATTTTCTGGTTAGGTTTGATGAGTGTGGACAGACGTGGAGAAACATCCCTGGCCAAGGGAGCTCATATTATAGGGATGAAGTTGGAGATGGGCATGGTAAGTACTGCTGTCTAGATTCTTCTGGATGTCTTTGTGTGTTCAGTCCTTCCGTGCATTTTTAGGGAGGACCCTCTGATATACATGACCTACTTCAGAGGATGGCCAGGGGCTTCCTTTATGTGATGATTCAGGGGAGAGCAACAGGAAGAAGCCAGAACAGTTCCCACTTCTGTTGTTTTGTCAAATGTCACAGCACCATAATTTAGAGTAACATGTCTTGTACCCCAACTGTATCCACAGACTTTATCACCCTAAAGTGTCACTGAGTCTTAGGGAACATATATACTTCAGATGTCCTGTATGGTTACTCAGACCCTGCTTATCAACAGTGTTCTACCATAATTCAGTTCTTTCTTACTACAAGGTCAGATTCAGAATGCAAAGCTTTTTCCTACTTCTTAAACCTGGATTAGACTTTTGAATACGAATCTGCTGGTTTGTCTGCATTACATAGAATTATTATAGAATTTCTCCTGATGATGTCTTCATCAATTCAAAACTGGATGTCTGTTCTACATCCATTTTATGGCTTCCTTTCATTCTTTCTCCCTCCCTCATCTCTCAGCATCCTTTACGTATAATAATGGGAATCTTCACTTGTTTGCCTTCAGATGATTGCCTGAAACTCCACTGCCTTTAGGAATACATTTATATTCCAAGGCAGTAATGGTAAATAATTTCAACAGGGTGAGGCTCTTTAATCCTACTTTGTGTCTAAAAGACATACTGAACACTACTTTCAAGTATCTCGTGAGAATCCAATTTCCTAAGGTTATGTGGCAGAGATTTGAGTGGAAGTTTTAGAAACCTAAAGTTCAGAGTGAAAACTCAAAGCACAGATGATCTAGGCTGAGACTGATTTGTGTGGCCATAAACAGCAGCCAAGTCATCCACTGGCTGTTGGCATAGTAACTATGATAATGGTGTTGGCAAGGCAAGTGTCTCTCCTCTGGCCTAGAGAATTTTGGGGCTGTTTTTCCTAAGCTGAATTTTTAGAAGTTATGACAGTCCTCCCACTAAAAGAAACCAGAGCCTGATAGCAGATCTGTGTAAGTAGCAGGTATCAAAACAGTAAGACACAATTTGAGCAGAAATGTCATGATTGAAAGCCCTGTCACTGAGACACAGTAGAAAGGCACCGTGTGGAACTCCAGTATCCACGGCAAATGGAGGAAGCTTTCAGTATCTAGCTCCTCACTTTGCAGACCAAAATATCAAGGTCAAATGCCTCTCTTCTAAACTATTCTGTGGGCCACAAGCATGGCTATAGGTAATGACGTGGATACTTTTGGTGGGTGAATTAAAATCATAGTATCTAAAGTGGCTCAATTCAGAAACATGAGAACCCGAGCTCAGATTCCAGTACTCATATAAAAGGTTATGTATGGCTGTGAGCAGCTATAATCCCACCACTGGAAAGATGAAAACAGGCAGACGGGGAGCTCATTGGACAATCAGTATAACCCATTAGGGAGCTCCAAGTTGCATGACAGACCATGTCTCAGACAATAAAGTAGACTGAGTAAAGTAGTACTGAGAAAGACACCTCACCTTATGTTTACTTCTGATCTCCATTTGCACATGCAGGCACATAGGCATGTGCTCACGCACGCGTGCGCACAGACACACACACACATACAATAAGCCAAACAACTTTATACTGCCTGCCTGCTAAAGTTTCTAGTTTAGATATATTGTAAAATCATTCATTAACTAAGATACTCTGTAATTTTTTCTGCATGTATCCATAGCATCTACTAGATTTTAAAAATGGGTTTTGGGAAACTGGACCAGTTTTCGGAAGTTTGTAGGAAGCATATTTGCAAAACTAGCTGGCATTCTTTAAAACTGCAGGTATTTATCTGCCTCACACTTGGTGCTTATTAATCAGTTGGTGTGTGTGTGTATATTGAAAACCCCCCGTGCTGAAGTGCTAACAGGTTAATGCAGATCACAGGTAAATACAGGGATAATACACCACAGCACATCAGTTTTTATTCCCAAAGGTATAGGGTGATTGAATAGACAGAAAATACTTGCATTTATCAGTATCGAACTACTGAAATCCTGCAGCCTTTGACTAATCCAACAAACTATAAATAAAACCAGAGCAAGGAAATTAAAATTCAGATAAAATGACTATTTGATAAAGATTGGGAACATTAAATTATGAGACCACAATACCTGCAAATATGCAAACTCCGTCCCCTCGGCAGTTTGAATCCTTTGTGTAATTGGAGTAGAAAGTTTATCTCTCTAAGTCTCATTCCAGAAACAACTGGGATTTTTAGCTTTGCTCCTAGAAAGTTTTGTTTTTACTGTACCTGTTATACTTCTCTGTGCAAACCGTCCCCGTGGAAAGAACTTTGCTGCCCTCTAGTGTCACAAAAATTAGAGGCTAGAATTAAAACAGCTATTTCGACAGCGAGGCAATGGACAGAATTCTCACAGGAAAGCCCGATCTGCAAACATCCTCCCTTCGCTTTGGAGAAGATGCCTGTCAAGACCTTCAGAGGCAAGCTGTCCTTCAGGCTCACTGAAAGACCTAAACAGATGTGGAGGAAATTAAGGCAAGTTAGAAACGCCAGACCCAGAATGAGACAGTTCGTCAAGACAAGGTGGCACACACCTGATATTCCACCACTCAGGCTGAGACAAAGAACATGCACATGCACATGATCATGAGGTGAATTAGGTAGGATTCAGTAAAAAAAAAAAAAAAAAAAAAAAGAATGGTAGGAGGCCTAGTTTCCTACCAACCTAGTTAGCAAATTGGCTTCTCTTTTTGTGTTACTTTGGGAAGGTGAGCAGCATGAAAGCAAAACATGATCATGAAAAGTCTAAATAAAAATAATTTTATTTGGAGCTCAGTAGAAGTCATTTATGGCCTGCTGAAGACAAAGAACATGCACATGCATGTGAACGCGCATGCGAACACATACATACACACAAACACACACCTAAAGCTGCCCCTGCTTCAACCAGCTTGGTTCTGTCCAGACCGTACAGCACCTTCATGAGAGTCCTGTTGCTATGCTAGATCTTGACTCTTAGTTTTGCTCTTTACCAGATAAACACATCACACCTTACTAACTTTGTGTATATTTTTCTCATTTGCAGTGCAAGATGCTTGTGGTTTTTGAGTCAACACCAATGCTTAGGAAACCCTTCAGTGCCTAGTTAAAGTGCGTCACGATGACTCTTCATGTTGAGTATCTCTTGTCTATGACTGAAAATCTTGGCTATTCCTTTGTACTACTCACTTTTTGGTGACAAGTCCCATGAGTCTTCCTTTAATAGTTTACCCCAGGGACAGTTGCGTAGCTTTTCACCAGGGCAGAGTCCTTACCTTTTATGTTCAGTTTTGAGCTTTTGGAAAGCACAGGGTGGAACACCCTTGGGAACCTGTTGGATGCCCACAGTGTCACTTACCTGCGTCACAAGGATTTAATCTAACATCATCTAAGACTTAGGGAAGAGGAGACAAAGGCAAATGTTTCTCTTCTGTCCTAGGCAGGCGGGTCTGAAATGTGTGCTTGTGTGGTGTCGGGCGTCCAGAGGCATGTAGCACCACCTGCCTGCACACAAGGCTTTCTCCTCCTATAAATATTCCTTCCAAACACAAAGAAAATTAAAAACATTCCCCCACAACTTCCCTCCATTCCTGCTCCCCTCCCAGCCCCATTTTGTACCTCTTTGCTCAGTGTTCACTTTTCCAACTGAACTGCATGGAACTGACCTTCAGCTGTAGCTCTGCTTACAGGAGAGAGAGAGGCGAAAGTAAAGGAGCTCAGTGTTAGAGTGATGAAAATATTCTAAAACTGTTTATGGTAACAGTCACACAACTCTACAGACATAAAAAAGATAACATTGACTTCGAAACTTTGAGTGGGTGAATTGTACGGTATAAGAATTGTATCTCAGCAAAGTTCTTTCTGGGAGAAAGTGCTTCACATTAAGAGTATTGAGACTAATATTTTTTAAAGAGGAACTCATGTGACCTTGATATATAGATAAGAATAAACTTGAATTTCTGGTCCTCTTGCCTCCGCCACCCAAGGTGTAGGAGTACAGATGACACTGTCACCTTCAGTTTTATACAGCACTATGGATCAAATACCAGGCAACTGAGCTGCATCCCCAGTCCTAGCTTCTAAATATTTGACAAACAAATATAATGCATATGTAGGAAGCCACTATCCATCACATTTATAACCAGGAATTGTCCAAAACATAGTTACTTTATGATCACTGGCCCATGTTTGTGGGGTGCAGGATTTCCAGTTCCAAGAGGTGTTTCCTTTCAAATCACTGCTAATGGGCACAGGATCACTGATACCCATAACTAGAAACCTGCTCAGGATGTAGCCTGTCTCTCTGGCCACTTTAGAAGAGAAGAGCAGGAAGATCATCTGCCTCCAAAAGTAACACTGGACCATTTGAATGCCTGCCCATGACATTGTAAAGAGTTATCATCATGGAACCACATCTAAATGTGTCAGTGCCTTAGGTGACCCCACGGCCTCCTGAGAAAGCTCATTGTTCCGAGTCCCCAAATCAAAGCAAAGAGAAAAGGAAGGAAGAGAAGGGAATTAGTTTTGCCCTGAGGTACGATGTTGACTGTTGTGAAGATGCATGGTAGGGGCATGGTTCTGGCATTGACAAATGGCAACTCAGAAAAAAACCAGGTACCGAGGGGAAGGAAATCAAGTCAAAGGAAGACAGCTTGTGTGTACAGAACATTAACTATCTGCTTCTACTAGCCCTGTTCCTTCAGTGTCCTGATTAATTTCTCCCTAAATGTCCTGCTGAGCTGAACTATATACTTCCTGCCTGTGACTTTGACTAAATGCTTGCTCAGGGGCCCTCAGTCCTAATATACACATCCTTACTCTTTTGCCAATTTACCCACAAGTCCAGAGCCAGAGGACACAACAGCACAGAGGGTCTCCCATGAATAGGAAGCACTGCGACTTGACCTCCCCTCCATCTCTCCCCACTTCCCCAGCTCACTGAAGATGAGCCCAAGACTACAGATTATTCTCTCCCTGCTCCCCTCATCAGGAGGAAGACTCTCTGAGGGATGAAAGCATGATTTGTATGTCGACATGACAAGAACACAGTGCTAAAACAGGGTGGGGGGAGAGCTAGATACTGGAGACATGAGAAAAGTCCAGCAAGGGGAGAGGCGTGAACAAGGAAGGGAGGGAGGCTGTGTATCATCTCTGTTTCTGAACTCAAAGGACGAAAGTGAAGGCTTAAGTGAGTGACCCAAAGGTCAGCACTGTGTACCTACTGCAATTTTGCCTGACATCGCCCCAGTAGTAAACCAAAGAGCAAAGGACTGTGCCTTTCATTTATCATTTATTTATTTTAAATTACATTTATGTATTTTCATTCTCCCCACCCCCGTGTGTGTGTGTGTGTGTGTGTGTGTCAGAGAGAGAGAGAGAGAGAGAGAGAGAGAGAGAGAGAGAGAGAGAGA
>NW_021604665.1:4507216-4604129 GCF_004785775.1 Grammomys surdaster | reverse complement strand
AGAGAGAGAGAGAGAGAGAGAGAGAGAGAGAGAGAGAGAGAGAGAGAGAGAGAGAGAACCAGTGCCAGCTCCTATCCCCACACATGCCCCAGTGTGGGGATCAGAGGATAGGTTAGGAGTCATATCTTTCCTTCCACCATGTGGGTCTCTGGAATAGAACTCAGACCATCACATTTGGTGGCAAGTGACTTTACTTGCTGAGCTGTCTCGGTAGCCCCAACACACACCTTTACATTTTCCTTGGATGTGCACACCAAGAAACATTTAGACCTGTCTTCAAAAGCAACTGATGGTACATACATTCAGATGTACTCTGCATCATGTCAAAACCAAGGAATTGGAGGGTCTGGGGTCAGCTGCAGTCTGTCGGCTTCGAGGGTCTCTTCCTCTGGAGACTTCCTCACTGCCCCTTCTGTGAACAAAGTTCTCAGTTCTCCAACTCAAGTCTCAGGGCTGCCATATGTCCGGAAATGAGCTCAAGCTGGACTATGGGTGTATAGGTGACAGCCAGCATTCCTCAGAAACTTGTGGAACTAGTTTTCTATCTGGGAGTCCTATTCTCTGCTACTGATTTCCTTCTGCATCCACTCATTCCTCCACCCTGTGCCCCTCACTACTATGGAGCTATCTAGCTCTTCTTTTCTCTCCACTGCTCTCTTCCCTAAAGGCCAGGCAGTGTCCAGTCTGTTTTCTGTCTGCTCTGGACTCTTTCAAATGCCTTTTACCCACAATAAAAACCTTACCCCTGGGGCTAGAAAAATTGCTCAACAGTTAAGAGCATTGGTTGCTCTTCCAGAGATCTTGAGTTCAATTCCCAGCAACCATATGGTGGCTCACGACCATCTGTAATGGGATATGATCTCTTTCTGGCATGCAGGTCTACATGTAGACAGAGCACTGATATGCATAAATAAGTGAATCTAAAAGATAAAAAAACCCTTGCCCACAGCCTCCTCTTAGTCTGGTAAGCATTTGTATTATAATGAAGACTACTGTTCCTTTCAGAGTAATCAGTAAAATTCTGGGTTTGCAATACAATGAGTGAGATAACCCAGACCCGAAAGGACATGCATGGTACGTACTTGCTGATAAGTGGATATTAGCCAAAAAATACTAGTACAGATGCAAACAAGTTAAACAAGGAGAAAGGCCCAAGTGAGGATGCTTAAATCCCTCTTAGAAGGGGGAACAAAATAGTCATGGGAGGCAGAGGGAGGGAGGGGCTTAGGTGGGAGGGGGAGAGGGAGGGGCATAGAGGGGCAGGATCGGGCATGGGGCAAGAGACAGAAGAGAGACCAAAAGAGCCAGGAGAATAAATGGAAACATGCAGCTGCTGGGGGTTAGGAGTGGGGATGTGGTGGGGAGAATCTCTAAGAAGTCCCAGAGACCTGGGATGGGGAGGCTCCCAGGATTCAGTGCGGATGACCTTAGACAAAATTCCCAACAGTAAGAATATGGAACCTGAAGAAATCACCTCCAGTATCCAGACAGGACTCCCAGTGGAAGAATGGGGACAGCAACCCACCTGCAAAATGTTTGACCCAAAACTTCTCTTGTTTAAAATAAATGCAGGGACAAAAATGGAGTACAGTTTGAAGGAAAGGCCAAACTCTGACTGGCCCAACTTGGGACCCATCCCACAGGTGGGCACCAATCCTTCACTGTTACTGATGCTATGTTGTGCTTGCAGACAGGAGCCTAGCATGGCTCCTCTGAGAGGCTCTACCTAGCAGCTGTCTGAGACAGATGCAGATACTCACAGCCAAGGATGGGATGGAGGTCGGGAACCCCTGTGGAAGAGTAAGAGTGAGGACTAAAGGAAATGAAGGGATGGCAACCCTACAGGAAGACCAACAGTGTCAACTAACCTGAAGCCTTGGTGGGAGCTCCCAGAGACTGACCCACTAACCAAAGAGAATTTGTGGACTGGCCTGACACCCCACCCCCACCCCCACCCCTCATATATGGGGCAGAGGGCTGCCTTGTCTAGCTTTAGTGGGAAAGAATGTGCCCAATCCTGTAGAGACTTGATGCTCCAGGGGGAGGGGATATGGGGGGGGAGGGGAAGAACTCCCCCTCAAGCTTCAAGGAGAATCAGGAGGGGAAGCAGCATTTTGGATGTAAATAAATAAAATAAAATAAATAAAATAAAATAAATAAAATAATATATATTATATATATAAAACAATATATATTAAATACATATAATATATATAAAAATTATATATATATATATATATATATACATATATATATATATATATAATAAAAGAAACCATAGTTTGGCTTGAACACATGCTGGCGTGTCTGTCCTCATCTCATGGCATCTCACAGCTCTCCTTCCTTCTAGGACTTGAAAATGTAGGTGACTGAATGTTCACACACTTGGCTCTAAAGTGTAAGCTACAGAATAATCCTATAATTGCACGAACTAAAACTTTTCTTTGTCCCTCTTCCCTGTTTCTCCCTAGAAAGAAATGTAATTAGAGTACTGACAAAGGAAGACAATGCCTCACTTTCTCCTCTGTGACCCTCCTTCTTACACATCTATACACAAGTCCCACAAACTAAACAAGACATGAAGCTGCTGATAAAATGATAAGTGGCTAGTGCTGTTGGTTGCCAAACTGGTAAGCACTTTGACCTCAGTAAACAGCCAAGTCCATGTCTCTTCCCCAGCAGACCAAAGCAACCCATTGAAACATTTAAAACATTTGAAACATCCTGATTAAAACACCCTTAAGGTCTACAAGAGGAAGAAATTACTTGTGGAGAAGCAGGAAGGTATGTGTCAGAAATTCCCTCTGAGGCAGCCTTCTCCCAAAGTGCCCTGATAGCCATGGGGGAAACAGAAATTTCTTTATTAAACCACACGAGGGTGCTGACCTTTTGATCAAATGTTACTTTCTAGCTTTTACCAAAAAAAAAAAATCATGAAAAAAGAATAATTCTGGACACTGTAGACATAAACCTTAAGTTCCAAAAACCTAGAAGGAGCCAGAGGTCAAACTGCTCAGACAGACAGGCAGACAATCCCTTCTGCTTCGAAATTGGGAGGCCTCAGAAGCTCCTGAAGGCTGTAAGAAGGAGGTGGGTTGGTATCTTGCTTAACCCCCCATTTTCTCTCTTTCCAGACCCAGCCTTGAATGGTTACCGTTGCTCCCACACATATAAGTGATTGGGGTGGGGACTAGCGAATTGGTGGTGTGAACAGCTTGGAGCATCTAATTTGCTAAGCACATCAACGCCTCCTAATTTCCCTTTTTCAAAATCCATTTAGCAGAGCAATAGCAGAACCTGTCTGTAAGGGATCTTCAGCACAAAGCCTAGGCAAGCACTGACTCAGAGTGTTTAGGAGGACACAGTGCTTTTTTCCCCATGACGTCACATCCTAGTTATTTCCCCCCCCGAATTGAAGTACACACTTAAAGACAATGTTTCTTACACACACAGGTGGCATTAAACATGGGTTTGTTTCTTCCATGGGATGGAAGAAAGTGTCACAGCATTGAGTGATTTGAGAAGAGCAAAGCAAATAGTGCTTACCATTGTTCTTCTGAGAGAAGGCTTTACTAGATGCCATCCATTTTTCGGTCGCAGAGGCAACACAAGACTATGCTTAAGGATATAGACTTTAGAACCTATAACTTGGTGTAAATCCCTGAGACACCATACTGATCTCTTTACCTTTGATTTGTTAACGTCGCACTAAACTTCAGTTTCTATCTCTTTAAATTAAAAAACAGCATCTATTTCATAAGATAACTGATATAAAGAATTTAGATGCAGGAGGTGTTCAGTAAATGACCAAGGACAAATGGTTTTCTGTTTTTATCAGGGCTTTCATAGAAAAACAAACTCAGTTCTTAGCGCATCTTCTGGGCCATGTCTTTGTTTGCATTCTTGTGTTTTCTATCAGACAACAAAAAAGGACTCTTCTTTTGACTTCCATTCTTACTGGCACTGGCCTTAGCTTGTAAGTCAGACAACTGCCTTTCTTATAAGGTGATGTCTCCCTATACAGAAGCCTGTGCCAGTCCAAGGGAAGGGTCATGTCAAGGTCAACACCTTCGTTACCAATCCGAAAGAGCTAAAATAACAAGCTCCTGACTATTGGTTTATCTGTGCCACCAACTTTCAAATGCAAAGTTCTCAATTCCTTTCATATGCACTCCAAAAGATATAAGATGCCATAAAAGAATCTTTCAATGTATAATAACTGGTTTCTTCAAATAGCCTTAGGCTTTTTTTCTTCTTCTCTTTATCTACTAAATATAAGAAGTCAGAAAAGCAAGGAAATGGAATCTGAAATTACAGATAGCGATCTAGGCCTACAGCTCTCCCTGAAATATTTATTTCATTACTTATTCTTGGAAGCTTGTTAGTCTAGTGTCTTGAAAGTAAGCAATCCATAATTTAAGAGTCCAGATGAGGTGATCTTCCAAAGGCCAGCATCAATCATAGAGAAATAGGAAAGGCACACCGTTGAATGTACTTCCTTGATTTTAAACCAAGAGAGTAAAATCCTTCACAGCTTGTCTGACTCCAACTGTCCTGACCTGTTGTTATACTTTTATTGTCCATTGAAGATGTCACAGAATGAGAACTTTATAGGCATTGCAAAGATCCTCAAAGTTGCTGTAGTATTGATGAGCATTTAAAAATTAGTCATAGCTGGGGCTGAAGAGATAGCTCAACAGTTAATAGCACTGGCTAATCTTCCAAAGGTTCTGAGTTCAATTCCTAGCAATCACATGGTGGCTCACAACCATCTGTAATAGGATCCAATGCCTTCTTCTGGTCTCTCTGAAGACAATGACAGTGTTTTCATACTTAAAAAAAAAGTCACAGCTAAAGAGTCATAGAAATATTCTTATGTGCAATAACTAATTACTCTGATCTTACCTCCTATATAGTTATCTAAGCGTGTTAATACATGCCTCTGACCCTGACACCCAGGAGGCTGAGGCAAAAGAAGTCTAAATGTAAGTCCAGCCTGGGCTACATACTGAGACCTTGCCTCACCCAAATAAAGAAAAAATATGGAAATGGTCTAGCAATGTATAAAATACAAAATACTATCTTGATAAAGTAATTCTGGATCAGTTATTGTAAAGGCATAAATACTCCCCATTGGCTAGCATCTCCTGACATAAAAAGGAACAATTTCTTTTGGCTCATGATTTCAGAAGGTTTGGTTCACTGTCATTCGTTGCTGTCTCCTGAAGTTTCTACAACTTTCCCCCAAATACTACTAGTAGCTGTAGACCAATCCCTCAACACATGGACCCTTTGGACAGTGGTTCTCAACCTGTGGGTAGCTACCCCTTTGGGGGTTCAACAACCCTTTCACAGGGCTTACATATCAAATATTGTGCATACCAGATATTTACATTATAATTCAGTAATATAATAAACAGTAAACAGTAGAAAAGTTACAGCTATGAAGTAGCAATGAACATAATTTTATAGTTAGGGTCACCACAACGTGAGGAACGGTTAGAGGGTAGCAGCAATAGGAAGGTTGGAAACCAGTGCCTTTAGATCTAATATCCAAACCATAATAGTCTCAACAGGAGGAAAGCAAAGCGAATTGCATACCATTACTACATTTGACATGTCTGCCAAAGATTTTTCTTTGGTATTGCTTGCTTGCTTGCTTGTTTGCTTGTGTGTGTGTGTGTGTGTGTGTGTGTGTGTGTGTGTACATGTGTACATGTGTACATGTGTACATGTGTACATGCGTGTGTGTTTGGCAGCATTGTTGAGATATCACTTATACGCTAAAAAGCTTGCTCTTAGAAAAGTGCCCAATTAGGTAGCTTTCAGAATGTTCATAGAGTTTTGCCACTAGCACTACCGATTAATTCCAGAACCCTTAGCGAAACTATTTTTTTCCAAAAATGTCTTAACTGTTATGCCCCCCCCTTTGCATTTTTTGAGAATTTTAAAGCCATCTTCTCCATTTCGGCAAAAGCAGCATCTCGTGTTGTTTGTGACTAGTCATATTTGTAGATCTTAGGAAATATCACTATCTTAACAATGTTAGGGTATCCATGAACATGGAGTGTGTTTCCATGTTTCAAGGAATTTTCTTTCGCTTTCCGCTGTGTGGGTGCATGGGTTGCAGGGGTAGAACTCAGGCTATCAGTCTTGATAGTAAGTACTTTGCCCACAGAGTCAGCTCACTGGCTCGGCATGCATTTAGGGCTGTCTTATCTTCTTTTAAGGATGTTTCAGAGTGGCATGCTTCATGCTTCTTTTATTAAACTTACTCCTGTTGATTTACTTTCTGAAAGCTTTGCACGTGTGGTTTTTATTTCTGCACTCTTCAATGCTACTGTGTAGAAATACAGATGGTCGTTTTATTGCTGTCATACTTTTGGTCCCTCTGACTTCATTTGCTAGATATAATGTTTGAGGATCTCTTATGGTCTCCATGTTACAGAACATGTGGCAGGTGAATAGAGATGATTTTCCTTTTTTACTTTATAATGACTTTCTTCTTCTCTTTTCAAATTTTTAATTGGATTGTTGTGAATCACACACCCCAGTCTGACTTATCCCCCCATTCCTTTGTATCTGCTCCCACCCTTGCAACCTTCCTCCCAAAGAAAATTTAAAACAAATGAAACAACAACAACAACAACAAAATCTCGTCATGGAAGCTGTCCTGTGTCAGTGTGTCCCACAGTATACCCTTTTGTTGGTACATCTTTATTTGCAAATGTTCATTGCAATGAGCCCTTGGCCTGGTACAAGCCCTCTGGCCTCTGCTGCTCTATCAATCCTGTATCCTTACCAGGACTCCTCTCAGTTATCCTGTTGTTACCTTGTGTCATGGAGATCCTGCAGCTTTGGATCTCTAGGACTGGCCCCTTCATGTTCTCCTGCAGTTGACAGATTGGGTAGATGTTAGGCTGGGCCAACTTAGAGCCCTGGATCTGGGTCTGGGTGGAAGCTGAGGAGGTGGGCCAGCTCTCCTGCACTTGTGCCTCCAGGACTAGCTCTCCTGTCTTGCCCAAGTGAAGGATGGAGCTAGCTCTCCTGCTCTTACGACCTCAGGGAAAACTTACATTGATTTTTATAGGTTAAATCAGCATTTCATCCCTGGAATAAATTGCATTCAATTGTGGTATATAACACTTTTTATATGTTTCTGGATTTGGTTTGCCTAACACTTTGTTAGGGTCTTTTGTATTGGTAAATATAAATGATTCTGGTCTTGATTTTCTTTTTCCCTGTCATGTCCATCTGGTTGTGGAATTAGTGTAATACTGACTGCATAAAATGGCATGAGAAGTACTCCCTTTTCTGGTTTTTTGGTTTGGTTTGGTTTGGTTTTTTACCTGTATAAAATGTTAGAAAGAATTGTTCCTTGAACATTTGGTAGATTTCCCCTTGAAACCATATGCCTTCTTAATGGAAATTTTTTGAGTCTTTGCTTATTTAAGAATGTCTAAGTAAACCTTTTTAAAATTTTTATTGGTTATTTTATTTATTTACATTTCAAATGTTAACCCCCTTCCTTGTTTCCTCTCCACAACCCCCGTATCTCACCTTTCCCCCCTGCTTCTATTAGGGTGCTCCTATACCCACCCACCCACTCCTGCCTCAGTGCCCTAGCATTCCCCTACACTGGGGCATCGAGCCTTCACATGACCAAGGGCCTTTCCTCCCATTGATGCCCAACAAGGCCATCCTCTGCTACATATGCAGCTGGAGCCATGGGTTCCTCCATGTGTACTCTTTGGTTGGTGGTTTAGTCCCTGGGAGCTCTGGGTGGTCCAGTTAGTTGATACTGTTGTTCTTCCTATGGGGTTGCAGACCCCTTCAGCTCCCTCAGTCTTTCCCCTAACTCCTCCGTTGGGGTTCCTATGCTCAGTCCCATGGTTGGCTGCAAGTATCTGCATCTGTATCAGTAAGGCTCTGACAGAGCCTCTCTGGAGACAGCTATATTAGGCTTAGCATCAGCAATAGTGTCTGGGTTTGGTGTCTGCAGATGGGATGGATCCCCAAGTAGGGCAGTCTCTGGATGGCCTTTCCTTTAGTCTCTGCTACACTCTTTTCCCCTGTATTTCCTTTAGACAGGAGCAATTCTGCTAAGTAAACTTTCTGTTCTTGAGGCAGTTGTTGTATATATCTCTTCAGTCATCCATCTTCTCCTCTAAGCTGTCTAATGGCTATTGATAGTATTCATTGACACTTGCTTTTATTTCTCTCAGCGTAGTGGAGATGTCGCTGTTTATTCCTGATATAGGAATTGGTGTCCTCTATCTTTTTCCTCCCATTTTGTTTTTCAGTGGCATATTGACTTAGAGTCTTTTGAGTATATGTCTAAGACTGATGTAGCTCTACTGTACCTGATCATATGCTAATTCTACTCTAGGCTTTAAGGAGAGTCTCCATACTGATTTCTACAGTGCCCCCACTGGCAGTGAATGAGCCTTCCTTCCCTCCCCCATATCCACACCAACTTTTGTTCTAATTTGATTTCTTGATTCTAGTCATTCTAGCTGGGGTGAGATAGAATCTGAAGGCAGTCCTGATTGGCATATTTCTAATGACTAGAGATACTGAGCACTTTTCCAAATACGTATTCATTGGCCATTTTTATTTGTTTATTATCCCTTTTATTTATTGAATCATTGGTTTTGGGTGTCTTAAGTTTTTGATGTATATGTCTCTCTGTGTATATATTTGCATCTATGTATTCTGTGTGCATGCAGATGCCACAGAAAATAAAAGAGGGTGCCAGATCCCTTGGAACTGGAGCTATACTAAACCTGGATCCTTTGCAAGAGCAGCAAGTGTTCTTAACTGGTTCTCTCCAGCGCCACTAGCCATTTTCCCTTTCAAGATCATACCTGGCCTCTCCCCTCTGAGTCACAAAGCCTAACAAAATTGTCTTTCCGCCATTGACCTGTCCTCTGAAAGGATCACTGCCTAACCAAGCCTGTTATTGTGTTTGAGGATTGTGGGGGCTGTGGACTTGTTCTGAGTGCGGGAATGTCCATCTTTCAGTGACTAACCTTTTGGAAGTGACTTCTGTTCTCTCCCACCAGGGAACTGCTCTACTGAAGCCCTGTTCAGCCTCTGCGTTGGGTGTCTTCTTTCCTCTTGGGTGCATGAGTGTGTGTATGTGTGTCTGTGCACACGTGTGTATATGGAATCCAGAGGTCGACATCAACTATCTTCCTCAATAACTTGCCATTTTATTTTTTAAGATTTGTTTCATGCATGTAACTGTTTTTTTTTAAAGATTTGTTTTATGCAGCCGGACGGTGGTGGTGCACGCCTTTAATCCCAGCACTTGGGAGGCAGAGGCAGGTGGATTTCTGAGTTCAAGGCCAGCCTGGTCTACAGAGTGAGTTCCAGGACAGCCAGAACTACAAAGAGAAACCCTGTCTCGAAAAACCAAAAACAACAACAAAAAAAAGATTTGTTTTATGCATGACCTGCATGTATATGTACCATGTACATACCTGCTATCTATAAAGGCAAAAAAAAAGAAAAAAAAAGATGTCAGGATATCAGATTGCCCTTCAACTAGAATTTTAGAAGGTTATAATTTGCTGTGTTAATCAGGGTTCTTTAAAGGAACAGAACTTATAGAATAAAATGTGTGTGTGTGTGTGTGTGTGTGTATGTGTATGTGTGTGTGTGTGATTTTTCAGAGTGGCTTACAGGCTAAGATCCAAGTTCAACAATGAATACTCCTGATAGAAAGTCCTAGAGTCCAGACAAGACTGGATGTCTCCACAGTTCCAGTTTGGTGGTGATCACAGAGAATGCCTAGAGAGCTGATGAGCTTCAGCATACACAGGATCCTGAAGAAGTAGGCTCTACTACCAATGAGGAATGCCTCAGCAGCAGGATGGATGACCTTGCCGGTGTGAGTGAGGACTAACAGGCAAAAACCAAAAGCGTACATGTTCTTCTCTGTGAGCTGCCACCAGAAGATGTGGCCTAGAATTACTACAGATCTTCTTCCACTTCACATAACCCAGTGATGAAAATGTCTCACAGGAATGCCCAGCTGCTTGGATTTTTAATTAAATTACAGATGTTGTCAAGTTGACCACCAAGATTGGCCATGCAGGTGCTGGGAACCAAACCCCAGGCCATGCCGCCAGCACCTCCACCTTTTTTTTTTTCCTTCTTCACTAAATCTGGAGCTCACTCATTGGCTAGACTAGCTGATCAGTGAGCAAACACTGAGAATCCACTTGTTTCCACCTTTCCAGTCCTGGGTTTACAGATGTATACTACTACACACAGCTTTTATGTGGGTGCTGGAAGTCCAAACTCAGGACCTCATTTTTTCATTGGCCAGCCCTTTACCACCTTCCCCAGGCCTCTACACTACTCTGTTCTAGGAGCCTGTTCCTGCTTTCATGTATTTTTGAAGTTCTCTATTTAATCTTTAGGATAAAGTCTATTTTTTTCTTAGTCTGATTTTCTCCTTCATTCACAGAGTGGCAGCCTCTGCTCTACCTTCTTATCCATATTCTCCTGTATCCATTATTCAAGTATACTTTGAAGTCTCCAGGAATCATAGTTTACTTGTAAACCTGCTTGTTTTCTTCCTGTTGGTTTGTTTTATACATTCTGGACTGCTCTTGTTAGATGAACACGTATTTATAACCATTTTACCGTTGTGACGGATTGGCCATTTGTCTCTAGTAATGCCCTTGTCTCTAGTCATTTTTTTTGTTATAAACATTTTTTATATTAATCATTGATATATTTCTGTGGGCCTTTCTCTTTTGATTCTTCTTTATTTGACATATGTTTCCATACCATTTCTCTCAGTCAATTCATATATTTTGCTATAACATTTGTCTCTTACAGAGAACATACATTTGAGTCATATTTTAAAATATACTCTACAAGTTTGTCTTGTGTGTATGCCACTGGGATGGAACCCAAGGCCTTGCAAATGCTAGGAAGCATACCACTCAGCTACACGAACAGTTTTAGACTCTTTTGATTAGAATACTCAGTCCAATTATACTTAGCATAGCTAATAGTAATGTAGACATTATATCTGCCATTTTGCTATTCACTTTCCATGTCTCATTTCTCTTTCTCCTTGCTATAATTAATTACTTGCTTCTATTTTAAGTAGGTCCCTTTTACTGTATCATTTTAATTTCCTTGTCATTTCTTACATTTGCCTACACACGTGTATGTGCGTAGAGGCCAGAAGTCAACTTTAGACATTATCTTTCCTGTTTTTAGACAGAGTCAAGTCTCCCACTGGCCTCTAAGTAAAGAGGTAAGTAAGCTAGGCTGGCTAACTGATGAGCCTTAGTAATCCATCTCTCTCTGCCTCCCCAGCTCTGGGAATATAAGCACACAGCCGTGCCTGAGCTCTTGAGTTACGACGATGAAGTTCAGGTCCTCATGGTTGCACAGTAAACATTTGCTTTCTAAGCACGTTCTTCAGTCCTCTCATTGTTTCTCCTGTGGTGGACCTTTGGCATGCTTTCTTATTGTTTGGCTCAGAAATTATGATTAACATCACTTATAAACATGTGGCTTAAGGTAATACCAGTTTAATTTTAATATTATTCAAAAATTTGTTATTATATAGCTCAAATCCTTGCCTTCATGTTATTATAGCAATAAAATCACTTCTTGGCTTATTATATAGCCATCAATGTTGATCATTATTATTTTCCAAATTATCTTTTAAAGCAGAAGGACATTTTTACAAACAACAAAAAAGGTATTCATGGTATGTTCTTCCTTATAGAGGTGAGTGCCTTTCCTCCTACGCAATATTTGTGTAGGGGCACAGAGGTCTTTGGACTAACAGACATACGCTAGGGAAACCTGGAACATTAAACACTCAGGATTGCTTTTTCAGTTGAAGGAATACAAAATGTGGTTTTTCACCCACAAGGCTCAGCAGGCGTGTCTTCCAGTCTGGTGACATTTGCATGACCTGTAGAGCTGAAGACTGCACCGGACCCTCCAGACTCTTCTCATAACCTTGTGCTTCTCAGTCAATCTATAGAACCTATCTTATGGGAGATGCCACATGTACTTTACAAAAAGTTTCTATGCAGTCGCCGCTGACCTGTGTTTAGCCTACGTTGTTCCTCAGAGAGATTTAGGTGTGCCTTGTTATATACTCAGGATTAAGACAATCATCATAAGATTGGTTCTTACCAGATCATGCTTTAATATGCCCAACTTGGGGTCAGACTCCCAGCATTTGAACCAGTACTGGTTACTGAGTCCTGCTGGCATGAATGACCTTCCTGCCTTCTGCAGAGACCCCTGCATAATTGCACATAGTTTTATGTTCCTGCCCTAGTGTCTTCTTTGAAATGCCACTTTTAGTGTCACCTGTATGTCAAGCCATCTAGCAAGAAATTCTTACCCTGAAATATTTTTTAACTTAATTTTGCTTTGTAAGGACAGTGTCTTCATTTCTTTGCTTTTTAAAAGAATACGTACACTAGAGACTTCTTGATTGGCCACCTTGTTTGTGCCACACTGTAAGTTCATTATCTTCTGCCTTCTGCTCCCCCCAATAGCTTCTGCTAAATTTCTCTGAGGATTGCTGGACTTGGAAGATTATTATTTTGCAGTCTTTCATTGTCTTTGGGCCTTAACAGTCTGGGATGCTGTACCTGTTACAGCTTTCTCTGGACTTCTATAGCTGATATTCATTATGTATCTAGGATGTGTGGGCTAATGTTCTTTTGTCTTTTTCAAATTTGGAAGATTTTAACTGTGTTCTTAGTTCCTTCCTTCCCTCCCTCACTCCCTCTTTCTTCCTGCCTTCCTTCCTTCCTCTTGCCTTTAACTCCTTTTTTCTTGGCTCCCTCCTCTTTCCCGCCCTGCTCCACCAGCTTTTCCTTTAGTTTCCCTGCACAGCCCACACTGGCCCCACGCTCCTGAGAGGCCCGGCATGCAGCACCACACTCAGCTCCATTATTTTCTTACATATTCTTTTCTCCAGCCTCGTTATCCTTTTAAAGACTCTCGTTATTCAAATGTTTGTACTCATGGTGAGAGTCTCTCAGGGTCTCAGGCTCTGTTAATTTTATTCAGTTCTTTTTTCTCTTCCTTTAGTGGCCCACAGCAAGTGACCTATCCCTAAGTATGTTTTGTTTGTTTTTTAACAAACAAATAGATAACTTTACTGAATCCTTAGTAGTTCATGACTTCCATCAATTACAGAACATCTCTATACATTCCTTTGTCTTTAACCCTTTCCCTAACCATATGTGAGCTGTAACACACATACAGAAAAGTTTATAGCACACTAAAGTACAATTTCAAACTTTTTGAAAGGTATGACCCATGTAACCACAACCCTAGATACAGGTCACAGCCAGCTTCCCCAGGAAAGTCCAGCCTGCCTCCACCCAGAGTTAATTATTTTACTGTCTTTTATGGTAGGGACTTTCTGGATTTTCCTCAGGATTTTAACACTACAGGATGCATCACTAATTGCTAAGGTTTGATTTCGAACATGTCTTGGTGGTTTTATTCAATAGTCTGAAATTCTGTATGCTCAAACCTAGAAACAATCACTCTTTTTTGTTTTTGTTTGTTTTGTAAATTAATGTTCCCCTGTCGTTGTGTGGCAGATAATTTCCTCTTCCCACCCCCTTTTTTTTATTGGATGTTTTATTTACATTTCATATGTTATCCCTTTACCCCATTCCCCCCCTCTGAGGAACTCCCTATCCCATCACCCCTCCTCCTGCTTCTCTGCGGATGTGCCCCTACATACCCCCCCCCCACACTCTCACCTCCCCACCCTCAAATTTCCACCCACTGGGGCGTCCAGCCTTCATGAGACCAAGAATCTCTTCTCCCACCTATGCCTGACAGGGCCATCTACCCTTACATATACAGATGGAGTCATGGATCCCTCCCTAAGTGCTCCCAGGCTGGTGGTTTAGACCCTGGGAGCTCTATGGAGACAAAGTGAGGGGCAGAAACTGAAGGAGGGGCCGTCTGGAGACCATTCCACCTGGGTATCCATCCCATGTGCAATCCCCAAAGGTAGATGCTGAGGTGAAAGTCAGGAAGTGCATGCTGACAAGAGCCTGATATAGCTTTCTCCTTAGAGATCTGCAAGAGTCTGACATATTCAGAGGCAGATGCTCACAGCTAACCATTGAACTGATCATGAGGTTCCCAATGGAGGAGTTAGAGTGAAGATTGTAGGAGCTGAAAGGGTTTGCGGCCCCATGAGGAGAGCAACAATACCAACCCTAAGTATGTTCCTTCTACCAGATTGGATCTGCTGTTGACCCTCCCTTAGGAATTTTTTATTTCAAGTATTGCATCTTCCAATTCTAGAATATTCTGGAATTTTGAAAAATAATTTATCTTTATTGATAATATTTGCTTTTTGTTTGGTTTGTCTTGTTTGTTTTGCTTTGCTTTGTTTTGTTGAGATCAGGTTTCTCTGTGTAGATCTTACTGTCCTCGAACTCAGTATGTAGGCCAGGCTGGCTTCAAACTCACAGAGATCCACCTACTTCTGTCTTCTGAGTGCTGGTATTAAAAGTGTGAGCCACCACTGACCACTAATAATCTCTACTTTTTATATATTATATACCTACTCTATTGTAGTTTTTCATACTTTTGTTACCATGTTTGGCTTCCCTGGAAGCTGTTTCTATTACTTACGTTTTCCTCTGTTTTCTATACGAACTTCTCCATTTCTTTATATGTCTTATAATTTTCACACATAGATGGAAACTCCTGTACTCATGTCTATCATTTTCAGGATTTCGTTTCTTTTCTTACTGTTGTTGCTGTTTTTCTTGTTGGTAACATTCTTGAATTAATCCTATGAAGTTTGTGTTTGTGTTTCCTAGGTGAGCACTGAAGTCTCAGCTTGATTAGCCTACTGCTCAGTTAATGATTGCATGGTCTTCCTTGAATGCTTTGAATAAACCAGTCTGACAGGCATTGCTGATGGCTCTGTGTGTCTTTAGGGTCTTAGCTTCAGTACTTTGGGAGAAGTTTAATCCCTGCTTTAGCCTTCATTTCTTTCTTGCTCATAGCCTCAAGGTCAGCAAGAGGAGAAACCAAAACCCTCTTGTCTGACTGCTGGGCGTGTCCACAACTCTGCATGTACATATGCTTCTAGAAATCTTCTCAGTCAGTGGTTCTCAACTACCTAGACAGAGTAGGTTTCTAATGCTATGAACTTTTATACAGTTCTGCCTGTAATGGTGACCTTCAATCAAAAAGTTATTTTTGTTGCTACTTCATAACTATAATTTTGCTACTATTGTACCTCATAATGTATAAATAACTATGTTTTCCAATAACCTTAGACAACCTGTGCAAAAGGACATGAGCCACAAGTTGAGAACATATTGTTCTAGAATATATTGTTTTCAGAATCCCCCAAGGAAGTTTAATTTCTTGCTTTTTTTTTTCCCTCAAGTTTCTTTGGTCAGTCTTTTATTTGCCCCAACTCAAGCATTTATGTTGATTCAAAGGCATGATTTATGAGGATGAGGATCTTTCTCTGGCCAAAGAGTATCTCTTTTTGTTCGATTCAGAAAATTCTTGAGCACAAAGATCAAGGATTTCTGTGATTTTTTTCCACTAGGGAGAGTTTCCAAATGGCCCGTATGCCACTCTGCCAGCCCCATGGACAGCCATGTTTTCCAGTAAATATAACTACAGATGGGAGCTGTTTAACACTCTAAATCTCTGATGAGTTTGTGTGTCTGTGATGCTAATGAAATCATCAAGTATCTTGAGTAAAAGGTATGAATTATAACCCTTAAGGATATTAGCATCTATGAATAAGAAAGCATATATCTTGTCTTCATCTAAAGTTTAAGAATAATTACATCACTCTGGAGACATTTCTAAAGAACATACAGTAAACTCTGAAACTCAAATATACTGTTTACAGAGTTACTTTAAATTCTGTCTAATAATTACTGTGATAGATTTCATTTCTCTATAAGATAAAAATACATTTCATACTTCACTAAAAGGTTTCTTAAGGGTTTGATAATTTTTAAAAAGTGAGGCATAAACTAAAAGATGAGGATGACTCTGTGGGAATATAGGAATATGTCATTAAGTAACACATTCACAGTACAGGCAAAAATAAAGGTCAAACAGGCAGATCTATTGGACCCTGAATAGCCAGGAAGGGCTCTATTTCACTGTCACTAAGGAGCACATTGATTGCAAAAATATGAAAAATTCTGAAATAGAAAACCAAATAATATGTTTCTAAGATGAGAAAATGTACGCTATCTTCTAAAATAGAAGCATCTCAAAAAAAATCAAATACCGCCTATGCCTATTTCTAACATAGAAAAATAGCAAAAAAGGAATAAATTTCTTCCAGCCAATATCTCAGAGCTGAGATAAAGTGAGCTCCTAAGCTGAGGAGCACCGTCAGAGGCACATGGGGAGGGACGCCTGGGCACCAGTTTCTGACTTCTGGGTGTGATCTATTACTCAGCACTGCACTTACAGTGCTCACTGAAAAGCTGAAGAAATACAGCCAAATACAGAAATACAAAACAGGAGCACCCACAGTTAAATTCTGTGCACTTACCAAAAAATCACTAATACATGACCTCTGAGAAATAGATATTGAGAAATAGATATACTTTTATGAACTCAAATCTCTCTCTCTCTCTCTCTCTCTCTCTCTCTCTCTCTCTCTCTCTCTCTCTCTCTCTTTCTCTCTCTCGGCTTTTGGGTTTTTATGACCAGATTCCTAGAGAAAAGCAATCAAATCGAGCTTGTTTTTCCCCCAACCTATGTTCATACAAGTAATCCAAATTAAACTCTGTGAATCATAAGAAGAAAAAAGACATAAAGGTAGAAGGGAATTTGCTGAAGAAGAAGGGCTTCAATGGGAGAGGGATGAGGATGGGAAAGTGGAATAGGAGATGAAGATAATCAATAGTCAGTATATGCCTATATGAAATTGCCAAAGAATAAAATTTTAAAATAAAGTAAGTCAAAAAGCCTTGAGTGGTGGGAGTAAGGAAGATTAGGAGTTCAAAGCCAGCCTGGGCTACATGAGATTCTGTCTCAATAAGTAAATCAATAAAATAAACAATACTCATGAGAGCATACATTTAGGGTATGAAGACAAGTCTAAAAACAGCTAATAACCTCACAATCCGGGAACTCTACTGAGAATAATTCATTGTATTTCCTTTTTGTATCATATTGTGTGCATGTTAGACTATTTATGGGCAGGATATGCATTTAACTTTGTGGTGTGGTACTTGCATCCTAAGCCTTGCCCCTAGCCTGACCTTTCTTGTCTTGATAGCAATCCCCATAGGTAATCTTTATTCTCTACAAGTAGATGCTCCATACCTGACATCACCTCTTCCCTATGTGTTCTTGGTTGTTTCTATTTCTTAGTTATAAAAATGTAGCAATGAGTATTTTTGCTCACATGGATTTTCTCAGTGTATGTGTTATTTCCTTATTAAAACACAAAATGTTGCTGCTGCGTCAGAAGTTATGGAAATCTTCTGACAGATAATGAGCATTGTCAGATTTCCTTCTGTGAGCTTTTATCCCTTCGGATGAAGTGCATTCCATTAAGTACAGTGTCCCAAAGCAGCTTCCCTACAAACACTCTTCTCAGAAGATTTTCTAAAGATAATATATGTGCAAATCCATCTCGAACCTTCTAGCAAAACTGGCCATGTGCCTCTGAGAGGATGAGAGGAAACATGGAATTGCTTCTGAAGAAGCGTTATTGAGTTTCCAAATTTCCAGCTCTTCTTCAGCAGGGTCTTTCTGTACTACAGAAAAACCCAACAATTAACAGAGCAATGAAGGCACCTGGCACCAAGAACCAGAACAATTCTGAAAGAATAACTATAAGCAGACAGCAGGTCAGACTCCCATTATAAAGAGTTTGCTCAGGGCTGGAGAGATGGCTCAGCGGTTAAGAGCACTAACTGCTCTTCCAGAGGTCCTGAGTTCAATTCCCAGCAACCACATGGTGGCTCACAACCATCGGTAATGGGATCTGATGCCCTCTTCTGGTGTGTCTGAAGACAGCTACAGTGTACTCATCATATATATTAAACAAATAAATAAAACCTAAAAAAAAAAAGTTTGCTCTTGTGAGCCTGGAGATCTCCCATCATGACGGCCTTCCTAATGTTTCATGACTGATCATTTAAATCACTAGAGTCCATGCAAGCTTATCTCCTAGGATCAATTATTTTAAGAGCTCTATATCTGTGGGAAGAACTTTGCTTCTGTGTACAAAGTCTCTGTAGACTTTGAAACTCACCTTTGGCAAATACCTACCCTATCCCCAGGCAAGAGTTTTCTATGAACTTTTATAATGGAGAGTTTTGTCTGGGCTCCCAGCAAATCATTTTCATCATCTGGCCTCCCAAGGGCTTTCCCAAGATGAAGACACTATTTTCTTAGTTATTTCAACACAGAAGTGAGTCTACAGACCAGTTCTAGGTGGTCCCCACTAAAAACAAATGGTGGTGTCATGTTGAACAACTGGCATGTTTGTAATGTAACTCTCGGGGAGAGGAGCTCACAGCAGATCACCAGCTGGCACAGCGTCCTGACTTCTGACAGGTGTATTAACCACAACATCTCACTTCCACACACACACACCATCACTTCACTCTCCCATGCATAATGGATGTGGTTAGTTTATAGTTCACACTGGTGAGTCTCTAGGGTGAATTCAGTTAGAGTTTTCATTGACAAGTTTCGAGCAGTCAGTCTCACATGTCTTTAAGGATCTCTCCTGGAAGATTCTAAATTTCAACCCCAAATGTCACACCCTTTGTTACACCCTTTCCCCTACAGTGTGTGAGCCCCACAAATTGTGTGTACCTTGTCACCATAGCTTTTGGGAAAGGTTTCTCTGATTTATCCATGAATTACTGCTGGATCTGAGATATCCTATGTGTCTTTCATATTTTAAGAGTCTGCTCTGCTTCTGTATTTTTGAATGTATGAATATGATTCTACTTCATCAGTTCTGTGGTTTCATCCACTACAAATGTTTGTAGATCATTTTAATAGACTAAATAAATCATATATAAATAAGTATGATTTATAAATGAAATAAAAATATTATATATAAATAAAAATCATATATAAATAAAAGTAATCATGTGCAAGCTTTAATACCACATCAATAAACTCTTATAGAAAGAGTTTTTATGATGCCTCAAGTTTCTCATTGGTTTCATCAACTATCTCTATGTGTATGTGGGGGGGGGCATGTACACACGTGTGTATGTCAAAGATAGAGAAAAACTCAGTGTCATTCCTTAGGCATTATTGGCCTTTTAAAAAATATTTATTTATTTTATATATATGAGTTGTTCTGTCTCCATGTACACCTGCATGCCAGAAGAGGGCATCAGATCCCACTGTAGATGGGTGTGAGCCACTATGTGGTTGCTGGGAATTGAACTCAGGACCTCTGGAAGAGCAGCCAGTGTTCTTACCCACTGAGCCATCTCTCCAGTCCTTCTCTACTCCCTTTTTTAAGACAAGGTTTCTCATTAACCTGGGATGCATCAAATGGGTTAGGCTAGCTGGCTAGTCCCTGACAGTTTGTGAATCTCCATCCAGTACCCCTCCTCCCCGACTGCCAATACTGGGATTGCAAGCACTTACCACTATGTCCACGTTTTCCCTTTTCTCTTTTCTTTTCTTCTCTTCTCTCTTCTCTTCTCTTCTCTTCTCTTCTCTTCCCTTCCCTTCCCTTCCCTTCCCTTCCCTTCCCGTCCCTTCCCCTCCCTTCCCTTCCCTCCTCTTTTCCTTCCTTCCTTCCTTCCTTCCTTCCTTCCTTCCTTCCTTCCTTCCTTCCTTCCTCTTTTCCTTCCTTCCTTCCTTCCTTCCTCTTTTCCTTTCTTCCTTCCTTCCTTCCTTCCTTCTTTCCTTTCTTGCTCCTTCCTTCCTTCCCTTTTTCTATCTGCCTTTTCTTTTCTGATATATGTTCTTGAGAAAGAACTCAGGTACTTGTACTTGCAAGGCAAGTATTTTACCAACTGACTTATAGCTCCAGTTCCTGACAATAATCTCAGCAATTGTTTTTGAATGATTGCTATGATGGTTGGTACACCATGCTGAGCTGAGAAGATGCTGTCTTTTCTATCGTGTAACTTGTAGTCTAGTGAAGAATAGCAAACTGCAAGACTCTTGCTGCTCTGGAAGAGAAGACCTGGGCGCAAAACGGATATAAGATACAGCTTGGCCAGGGCAGGCATTTCTGAGCTCTGGGTAAATGACACTGTGCTGGGAATGAAGGACAGACAGAGTTACTTGCATGGATGGGGGAGGAGAGAGACAAACAGTGGAAGATCAGCATGCATAAGTTTTAGCCAAAGAGTTTCATGCAGAACTCTGAACAAAGCCAATGCAGGCGGAGGACACAGATGTGGTAAAGGAAATGAGCTTAGTGAGAAAGGTAGTGGCCATGTTCATATTTGTCTTCATCTTGGGAGAGGTTACATTCATTTCAATTATTACCATCTTAGAGCAGTGAATGCTTATAATAGATAGCCATTAGAATAATTAGCTGAGCCATCGATCTTACACGCTCCAGCTGCAAGTTCTGTATGAAAAATTCAAGGGAATTAAAACAGTTGCAGGTGTTACTTGTCTGCACGTGATCTTTCTTGAATTTGATACTGAAAATATTTTAATGTCCCCACAAATGTTTTTAGATTCTGCATCTGGCTCCACCTTGTGTTTTAAACCACTGGTTGGTAGGTACCAGTGTTTTCATGTTTAGCTCAATAAGTGCTTGTAGAACGGTAAGAAAAAAGAGTAGATTTGGGGCTGTTGTGTGAGGAAATCATGAAGAGCATGATGCTCTGTTGTTCACTCACATTATTCACTTATAAATGTATTATGATACAATAGAAGAAAAATACATGGGGCTATGAGCATGACTTCAGATAGAAGCATGTTTCCTTCTGTCAGGTCCTTTCTGCCTCTCCAATTTCTGCATTCTGAAATGACCCTTCTCTTCACATTCACCATTATTATCTGGGTCAGGTGTTAGCCATGGTAATCGGATCGGCGCTACACCCATCTGTTTCAAAGATGTCTCCTGCCATAGGGATAAGAGACTGTGAAACATCAAACAGCATTGCAATACATCCTCCCCTCTCGTGTGCAGATAATTGTTTCCCCAGAGCGATAGGAGGCTGTAGGATACCTTGGCCCAAAGCTGTGAATCTAGTTAAGCCTGCTTCAGCTCTGCAAACCTGTATGAAAAGGTTTCCGTACGTGAGAGATTGCCCTGTGTGAGCTGAATGACACGAAGATGAATGAGCTGTAATTCCATGCACAAACAGAACTCTAATTCAAAGCAGATGGAGCTTTTGCTATAGAAATTAAAACCCGGGATCATGGGGAGTACCTGTGAGTTCAGCAAAGGGGGAACAAGGAGGGGAAGGAAAAAGTAATGCCATGAACACAAGAGTTCTCAGAGTTTCTGCTAGATTACAATCATTTATCTTTTAAAAAATCAAAATATGAGAGATAAGATACTAGTTTTGTTCACTTTTATAAGTATGTTATTAAACATAGTGACACTTTAAAAAGGAAGTTATATATGCAAATAACCATTGACTCAAAGAGGAAATTACAAGGAAAATTAGAAAACCACTTGAGATAAATGAAAATAAAACACAGCATATCAAATTGATCCACTGTCCCTGACACAGTTCTTAGAGGAAAGAATCAGCAACGTCAGGAGAGAAGGCGAGCCAAGTCTAGAACCCAGTACTCAGGAAGGAAGCCATGGTGAGATCCTGTCTCAAAAGCCAAGAGAGGCCCTTTCTTCTTCCTCTTCTAGGGACAGTGTTTATACTCAGAATAAGCCCAGCATTTGACATAGTATGGTAGATGATCCAAAAATGTAGCCCCAAGCAAACTAGGCTGTCTTGAACCCCTGAAAGCAGAACTGTCTACCTTTCTACCAAGAAGGTGGTGGGGGGGGGAAATGCTCAAATCCTCAAGTGGTGTCCACTCAGGTAGACTTTGGGGGTTTGTGTTGTGAGAACTAAAGTCCTTTTGAGATTGTGTAAAACAACAACAAGAATTAGAGGAACAGACCTATGATTTCAGGTGTACTAAATATGTCTGTAATAGGATCAAGTAGGCTTTCCTTGTTGACCAGAAGATTGTGAAAGTGTTGAAGACACAAGCACAGAGTCAGAAAGCTGAATCAGTGTGCCTTTGTAATTGTTGTCTTAAGACAGGGCCTCACTTTGTAATTCTGGCTCTTCTTGCACTCACTCTGTAGACCAGGTTGGCCTTAAACTCAGAGATCCATCTGTCTTTCCCTGTAGAGTGCTGAGATTAAAGGTGTATACCACCACATCCCATCGATATAGATTTTTTTTAAAGATTTATTTATGTATATGGGTATTTTATCTGTGTGTACACCTGCATTCCAGAAGAGGGCATCAGACTACATTATAGATGGCTGTAAGCTACCACATGGTTGCTGGGAATTGAACTCAGGACCTCAGGAAGAACAATCAGCACTTTTAACTGCGGAGCCATCTCTCTAGCCCCCAGTCAATATACTTTAAAAGTACTAAAATTCAAGAATTAAAAAAGAACAGTACAGAGAGGGAGAGATTGGAAGAGGGGAGTCAGGAGGAAGAGGGGAAGGGGGAGAGGGGAAGAGAGGAGAGGAGGGAGGGGGTGGTAAAGGAGGGAAGGAGAGAGAGAGAGAGAGAGATCCACATTAAAAATCACTGGATAAAGAAGAGCCTAAACCAAGAACAAGCAGAAGGCACAAATTTCTCTTCCCCTTCTCCACCCCAGTCCTCTAGGAAATTACCAAAATCTACAAATCTATAACATTTTCCAAACACCATTAAAACAGTCCTTGAGCTCCTATCTATGTCTGTTTTAAAATTCTTTTATCAAAGAGATAAGAATATGCCAAAAAGAATACAGATTCCTTGGTAACCAAACTGACAATGGATAGATTAACATGATGAAAAAATATCCAGATAGTCGACATTGAGACACACACACACAGCTCAATGCAGGAGGAAAAGTCCAGACAGCTAGAAGTTGAGAATGGCTGCATACAGGAAAGGCAGTTTCAGAGATTAGGGAACTAGAGAATAGAGCAGATGAATGGACCTAGAAGAACAGATAATGCTTTGGGACAACGTCCTTCTGGACTCTGGGTCCTCTGCCTTTCATTCTTCCTTTCTGTGATTGAAGTTCAAGTTCTGGTGAGAAGACTGAAAGCAGTTGCAGTCCTTTTGTGATAGAGTCCTCTCTCTCTCTCTCTCTCTGCGTGTGTGTGTGTGTGTGTGTGTATGTGTGTGTGGTGTATGGTATTTATGTGGTATGTATGTGTTCATGTGGTATGTGTGTGGTGTATGTGATATGTAGTATATTTGTGTGTATGTGGGCTGTGGGTATGTATGTGTGTGTGTGTATGTTTGTGTGGGGTATATGTGTGGTATGGGGAGGTGGTGCGTGGGATGTATGTATGTATCTATGTATGTATCTATGTATGTATGTGTGTATGTGTGGTATGTAGGTATATGTGTGTGGTGTGTGTGTATGTGGCATGAATTGATGTGTGGTGTGTATGGTGTGTGTGTGTGACATGTGTGATATGTGGTGTGTATGTTTGTATGTGTGTATGGTGTGTGTGGTGGGGTGTATATGTGTATGTGTGTGAATGCATGAATGTGTGGGGGGAGATAAAGCAGAGACAAGGGAAAGTCAGAAAACGCTTGAATGCACAACCACTTCAAAGGCTTGCCCAAGAGCTAGCTTGAGGGTCTCGTGTTTCTATCCAGCCACATGCCACACCACCCAGTGTCTCTTTAAAGTAAATAAAAACCCAAGATGGAAATCTCAGTCAGTAAAGTGCTTTCCATGCAAGCCTGAGGAACTAAGTTCAAGCCCCAGCACCCACAGAAAAGGCTAGGCGTGGTGGCACACAGCTGTAATCCCAGCTTTTGGTAAGTGGGGACTAGAATTTCTGGGGCTTATTTGCCAATCAATCTAGCCTAATGGTCAGCTCCAGGACCCAATGAGGAACTCTGTCACAATAAACAAACAAACAAATACATAAATGTGGACAGCCTTTTAGAATGATACCTGACCTCTGCCCTTTCCATGCATGTACACATACATGTGCAGACCCTCCCTTCCCCAACTCCAGTTTCAGCCTAGTCTAGGTGTTATTTGTTTATAATCATGGTGCTGGGGAAACTGAGGCAGAATGACATTAGTTGAAGACCAGCCAGGGCTTCACAGTTCTAGCCTAGCCTAAGCTACTACCTAACAAAATCTTGTCTTACAAAATAGCAGCTGAAGTATCTAGCCCTGGACGTAGCTAAGGTAACCATCTTATCACAGAAGGTCCACTCAACACTGCTCTAGGACATACATGACAGAGTTTTCACTGGATCCCTGTAAATCTGAAAGTATACCTGATACTCTGAATACATTTGAATATTCTTTTCAAGGAAGAAGCTCTTAGCTTTTGTAAAATTCTTACACAGCCATTCTCTAAAACCACAAAGTTATTAAAATATCAAAGTACTGTCTCATTAGCCCAGTAATAAAAATTAAATTTTACTTAAGTTAAGGACCTGGTTTTCCTATCAAAGAATGTAGAAGGCTGAATTTTGCTTGCCCGGTACTGCTTCTACCAGAGAAACAAAAGAACCTATAGAACACTCATGAAATTCTTTCTCCCTAAATTAAATCAGAATGCACCAAAGCATATTACTCAAAGCAGTAATAATTATGCCATAACCAGCGCTCTTGAGGCTCGGAAGGACTTTGACCCAGAAAGGAAAGTGAAAGCAAATGTCACATTGAATCTGAGCTGACATGAAAATGGGCGTCTTGATGAATGATAATGAACAAGCACAATGGTGGAACACATGGGGACTTCTGAAGGCTCTCTGACAGCATTCAGGGGTGTGAGGGCCTTGGCAGCCGCCCTTTGAAGCTCACTGCCTCGGGATGAAGGTGAATTCCAGGGAGGGCCTCCAAGAGCAAGGTCATCGGAAATCACCTGTTATTGTGGGGATGGGAAGGTTTCTCATCTAAAACTCTAATTTCGTCTGGCATAGTACCCATCATCTGGCTGGGTAAAGAGACAGACAGACAGACAGAGACAGAGAGAGACAGACAGACAGAGACAGAGAGAGACAGACAGACAGAGACAGAGAGAGAGAAACAGAGAGACAGAGACAGAGAGACAGAGACAGAGACAACCTGCCATCACAGCTGTCCCTACTGCTGTTTGTTCTAAAATATCAACACCTGGCACCCCACATGTATGTTCTCAAAATGAAGAATTATTACTTTGCCTAAAAGGAGATAGAGTGTGGAAACAGCAAGCTCATGTGAAACGGGTGGCTGACAAATGGCTGGTGTCAGATTCCCTAGATGTAAATGTGTAGTCCCTCCTTAGACGCCTGCACAGATGGATACCCCTCCCCCTGCCCCAGGTGGAGTCTCTGGTTAAAACCAAGAGGTCTTTGCTTAGGTCCCAGGAACTGGAGCTTTCGCTCTCAGTGCTGAGGAGCCAACGTTAATCATGGCAGTTCCCCAGAAAAGCATGCCATCAGAAGATCCCAGATGGGCAGGTCAAACTTATCCTGGAGTCTGTGGGTGGCTCTCCGACATCAATATCACAGGACCATGGCTCATCCCAGACAAAGCCTCCTCCTTTGACAAAATATTCAGAGAGTATTTCAAGGCTTTTCAAGAAACCAGAGTCTGTCTTCTTTTTCCTTCAGTCTCACCTTGCACTTTATTACCATAGCAAAGGAGTTAAACTAACCCTCCTTGGGTGAGAGGCCTGCGTGTGAACCCCAACTCCTCCACCTACATGCACAAGACAGCCCTCTCTGCCTTCGAGCTCTGCTGTCCATGTCAGGAAATAGTGACAGTAAGAGCATCTGCCTTAAAGGTCAGTGTGGCCTAAATGACAAGAGCTTGGTACCATGCATAACCACAAAGTGGAGGCCAAGTGTTGGGAGCTGTCATGAAAGCTAAAAGGTGGCTGTCCATGTAATCTATGCCAGTTGATGAAATCAGGAAGATTATAACTGGGAATGTGTTTTTACACTTTTATTTATTTGCGTGTGTGTGTGTGTGTGTGTGTGTGTGTGTGTGTGTGTGTGTGTGTGTATGCATGTGTGTTTGAAGAGGCATGTGTGTGGACAAGCTACACTGTGCCATGGATGTGTGCAAACAGAGAATGACTTTCAGGAGTCATTTCCTCCTGTCATGAATTCCAGAGATTGAAGTTAGGTCCTCAGGCTTGCCTGGCAAAAAAATGTTTATCTGCTGAGCCATCTTGGGGCCTATGAAATTGTTTTCTGGAAAATGTTTTACATTTATCTATCAGGTGGGTGTGGGCAGGTGTGTGTGCCACAGTACAGGTGTGGTAGTCCCAGGATGTCTTTCAGGAGTCGAGTCTCTTCTTTCATCATGAACAAGGGTCCCAGGTATTGAACTCAGGTCATCAGGCTCGGCAGCAAACACCCTTACCCACCAAACCACCTCACTGACCCCTGGAGTATTTTTGGGAAAATGCCCCCACAGACTTGAAGACACCTAAATATTCTTATATTTCTTATGATTCATACATATGCATACCTAACTTTGGATGATATTTGGAGGAGGTTAACTTTTCCATCACTTATGTCTTCCCATCCTGTCTGATGAGTTCAGCTCTGGGTAGAATTGATCAGAATCCACTGATATTTGTCTTTTTTTTATGATGTGACTGAAACATCTTGCTCAGCAGCTTGAAGATGCTGGCCATGGGCCCTCGAAATGACACACTATTTTCAAGAGGGGCAACCTTGATAATAAACACAGGGGGTCAGGACTCAGGTGAGGAAGGTTGGGGTTTAGGTGGCTTTAGGAGATCAGAGAACTGTAAGATAAGAAGTAAATACAACTCAACGCTCAAACAGATGTGGTTTCTTTGTTCATTTTTAGTACTATAGCTGAAACTTGGAGCTATAACATTGAAATAGTTGACCAAAAATTACCTAAGAAAGTTGAAGATAAATTTTGCTTCAACCCCATGTGCAGTCACCAAAGGTAGATGCTGATGTGGAAGTCAGGAAGCACATGCTAAGAGCCTGATATAGATGTCTCCTTAGAGGTCTGCAAGAGTCTGACATATTATTCAGAGCAGATACTCACAACTAGCCATTGAACTGATCATGGGGTTCCCAATGGAGGAGTTAGAGTGAAGACTATTGGAGCTGAGGGGGCTTGCGGCCCCATGAGGAGAGCAGCAATACCAAGCAACCAGACCTCCCAGGGTCTAAACCACCAGCCTGGGAGCACTTAGGGAGGGATCCATGGCTTCAGCTGTATATGTAAGGGTGGAGGGCCCTGTCGAGCATAGGTGAGAGAAGAGATCCTTGGTCTCATGAAGGCTGGACACCCCAGTGGGTAGGAATTTGAGGGTGGGGAGGTGGGAGTGGGGGAGTAGGTAGGGGTACATCCACAAAGAAGCAGAAGGAGGGGTGAGGGGATGGGGGTTCCTGGGTGGGGGGGGGAATGGGGTAAGGGGATAACATATGAAATGTAAATAAAATATACAATAAATAAATAAATAATAAAGAACTCTGTATTAAAATTTTAAAAAAATGCTTCAAGATAAATTTTCTATAAAGATCCAAATTAATCCAAATTCTAGAACTATTTTATCATTTATATTAATTTGTATTATTGCTCACTTTCGTTTGATGTTGGTCCATCACTAAGCTTCAGGGAGTGACAAAGATGCTATCTGATAATCCTTATCTTGAGTAGTTTCATCTTCAGTGCAAAGATCATTACAGGTGTCAGAAGATACCAGATCCTCCATAACTCTCCCAAGGTAAGATTCTATGTCCATGAGTCAAGGTGGAATTTATCTCTGTTCCCACATGGGAACAATGTCTTCATTTTCAGAAACAAAAGGAAATGTTGAGATTCAACTATTCAATCCTTTAGTAATGCCTAAAGCTGGCTTGAGAAGAGAATACTTAGCATTCCGCTTCCCTGCCTCAGCTTACAGATGTGATGTAAACTCAAGAGAGGTGAAGCAGCTTGTCCCATTCTCTATTTACAGTGGAGCAGGGTCAGGGCTTCTGATTTTCAGGTCAGTGTTTACCACTCTTTAATGGAATAAATATCTTTCTCTGAAGACAAGGCCACATGGATAAGTATTTGAATTCTGTCGAGTGTTTGCAACAGAATGCTTCTGTGTAGTAACTTGGGATCAGTCAGGGTTCTCTAGAGAAAAAGAACCGTTAGAATGAGTGTGTGTGCGTGCCTATGTGTATGTCTTATATGTACGGTATTTTTCCTTTTATTGAAAATATATTTTTTCCTCACATAATATATACTGATTACAATTTCCTCTCACTCACCCAGTTCCTTCCCACCTTCCCCCATCCAGATACACCCCCTTCTGTCTTTTATTAGAAAAAAGGACACAAGCTTCTAAAGGATAGTAATATAATGAAAAAAAAAGATTAGTATGTAGGAATAGAACAAAACAAAAAGAGAAAAAAGATCCAAGAAAAAGCACAAGAAACAAATATGGATAGGGAGTTCCACTTGTTCACATACTCAGGATCTTATAAAAACACTAAACTAGAAGCCATAATACATATGCAAAGAACCTGTAAGAGAGAAAAAGAGAGGGAGAGAGAAAGAGATAGAGAGAGAGAGAGAGAGAGAGAGAGAGAGAGAGAGAGAGAGAGAGAAGTTAAAATATAAAAGGAGATTGTTTTTTAAAAAGGAATTGCTCTAACATGACTTTATAAGACAAGGAACCCCAAAGATGCTCTTGACTTTGTTTCCTGTAGGTCATCTACTGCTGGCCATGCAGCCTACCTACCATTAAGAATAGATTGATTCCAGCCCGACTGCATAGGGGGTGATGTCAAAAGTATCCCCTCTCCAGGAAAAAGACATCGGGACGGGTATGGCCCTCATGCCTCACTGGACAACTACAGGGGGACTGGAGCCATTACAAGGTCCCCTTCAAATACTGGAGGTCAGGCCTCTATCCTCACCTTCCCAAGATTAGAATTGCCACAGCCCTTCTATACTTAGAAAAGGGAGGAGATGTCAGGGGCAGCCCTGCTTACACACTGTAGGTCTAAAATCAGCCATAGGCCTAAAATCAGCAATAGGCCTGTCATACATGTATATTAACACCAAGTCTTAGGTCTCAGTGGAAAAACATTGAAACAGATGGCTATAAACTAATGTCAACAGGCAGCTTTTGTGGAAATTTATAAGTCTGAGTAGTCATAGACCTTGTAAATAGGTAGCCTTGGCAGACAATACCAACTTAGATAAGGACAAGCGAGTCATAGGCAGAATCATAGTGACCTGTCCCCTGAACCTTCACCCAGCCAATACCCGGTTCTAAAGATATCTGTATTCCCCCTGAACACCCACACTCCAGTGTCATTCCCTTCCCCACATCCTGCCTTTCTGTGTTTATAGCCCCTGTGTGAATTAATTACAATTTGAGAAAAAAAAAGGAAAAAAAAAACAAATACATGAAAAAAAAAGAAAGAAAGAAAGAAAGAAAGTTTCCTAGTTAGGTTAACTGAAGTGGAAGACCCATCTTCTGTGGACAAAACCTTTCTCTGGGCTGGAGTCCTGGGTCCTGGAAGCGAGCTGAACAAAAGTATCAAATTGCTGTTTTTTGAATGTGTGTGTGATATGATCAGCTGCCTCAAGACCCTCTTGCTGTTATTTTCTTGCCATAATTCACTATATGTAATTTCTATAGTTGACTTGAATTCAAGCCAAAATAAACTTTCTCCCTAAAGTTGAAAAAAAAAAAGAATAGATTGATTCCTCAATGAAACACCCGTGGAGAAAACTAAATTTTCAATTGCAGATTGCTTCTGGGCTAGGGATAGGGTGTAGACCTGTGCAGGCCTTATGTGTACTGCCTCAGTCTGTTTGAGTTCATATGTGCCTGAATCCTGTTGATGTAAAGGCCTTTGTTTTCTTGGTGGTCTTCACCCCTTCTTGTTCCTACACTCTTTCTGCCTCCTCTTCTGCAGGATTCCCTGAGGCATCCCATTTATGTCTGAGTGTCTTAAGGTCTCTCACTTTCTGTATACTGTCTGGCTGTAGGGTTCTGTATTTTTTCTCATCTACTGCAGGAGGAAGTTTTTCTAATAATGCCCTAGCAAGGCATAGATCTATGAGTATTTCAGAATGTCATTAGAAATCATTTCCTTGGAACTTTTTTTTAAAGAACAGAAGTATTTAGTTTTACCCTATGTCACTGACGTATCTAGTCTCAGGTTTTTGGTCATCCAAGTGTGCAATGTCAAGTATGGGTTTCATCTCATGGACTAGGCCTCAAGTCAAATCAGATATTGGCTGGTTATTAAACTTTGTACCACCATTGCACTAGTATATCTTGAAATCAGGACACCACTGTAGATTAAAGTGTTTTTAGCTAGTTTGATGTTCCTATTTCTTCTCTGGTAGCACGCAGTGTATTTTCTTGTACCAAGATGCTAGCATTGAGGGGTCAAAATTCTGTGTAGGCACCAGCTTGAGTTCTCCATATTCAGTGAGTTCAGTAGGTATTGTCTTTAAGAATAGGATCTTGCTATCAGTTTGTGGAAAACAACCTATAGCAAGAGCCTGGGTTATTGGGAGGTTCCTATGGGACCTCTTTGGCCAACAAGTCATCAGATGTAACCCACCTGGTACTGGAAGCGTCATTTGTGACAAGAACTGCTCAGCTGGGGCTCTGTCTTCCCCATTATTTGGCAATTTCATTTAGATTGTTTTTTTTGTATATGTATATACATACATATATATGTATATACATATGAAACTTCTACTGTATTAAGTTTCCATATTACCCCTCAAATGACCCTTAATTAGAGTCACTTACAGGCTTGTGATCTAACTATTTTAACAATAACTATCTTTTGACAGAAAGCCCAAGAGTCTTATAGTAATTTAGTCCACGAGGCTGCGCGTCTCAGCTTCTTTTCAGTATGCTCTGAAATTCCAAAGAAATAGGCTTTATTATCAGTGAAAGCATAAACCTGCCATTGAGAGTGAGAGTAAACAAGCAAAGAGCAAGCACTTCATTCTTTCATGTCCCTTATAGAGGCTGCCACCAGCATGTGTGGCCCAGATCTAAAGTGAGTCCTCCTACTTCAAAAGATCCAGTTCTTGGGTGGATCTTCCCTCCTCAAATGGTCCAATTAAGAAAAATCCCTCAAGGATATACAAGCAGCTTTCGGCTTTAGTTAATTTCAGATGTACTGAAGCTGGCAACCAAGAATAGCCATCACAGAACATATCTAACACCCTGGTTGGCTATGGAATGGTTCAATATACACTGTACAGCAACAGAAATTGTACAATGTAAGCTCAAAATGGGTCTGTTGGAATATATGGGAGATTATACTGAACCAAAGCAGTGTGTAACCAAATAAGGTTAGGAGGACAGGAATCTGGAGACTCCTGATGCAGGAATGAACAACAGCTTCTCCAGTTCAATCTGTTTGTATTGACAGAAAGCGCTCTCTTATTCTTATCTGACATGCTCAAGGTCTGATGCTCAGCTGAGGGGATAGCTCAGACAGTAAGATGCTTGTATTACAAGCACAAGGACTAAACCCAGATTTTTAAAGCTAGGGCGTCATGGTGGTGCTTGTAATCCCAACACTGAAGAGGGAGAGACAGAAGATCCCTGAGATTTACTGACCAGCCAACCTACCCTAATAAGTAAATTCCAGTCCATTGATAAATTCTGTCTCAAAAGAAATGTAGTGGGTAGAATTTAAGGAACAATAACCACAGCTGTTTGTCTTCTGGCTTCTACATACATGTACATAAATGCACACTTGCACACATGCACATGCATATACGAATGTGCATATATGTGCAAACACACAAAAGAAAAGGATTTGTTTTTGTTGTTGTTGTTGTTGTTTTTAAAGATCATATTTTCAAGAGGAAGACTCTGGAGCAGAATTACAGGTCAATTGCCTACTATTAGCCTACCCTTCAATCTTAGACCCAGAGTATACCTCTTGGGAGAATAGGAGTTCAGAATGTAGGTACCACTACAGATATGTGAAAGGATGCTGAACAACAGCCATCACCCCTAACATACCTGACTTGTCTTCATGTTAGCTTGGGCTTCTTTGGCGAAGCCTTTCCAGGGCCAAGTAGCTTTAGTTAAGATATACCTCTTAGAAGACAGGACATAAGGACAGGGCCTTCTTCCATGCAGTGCCCTCTGGTACCACCCACTCTCCTCTCTCATGCCACAGAGAGTGCTTACTAGGTACTGTTTATTTGAATGACCTAGATAGAACTCTACCTTGAGTTTACTTCCCTTACAGAGAGTTTCATGAACTACTAGAGTCCAGGGAGATGCTTCACAGATGTAGTGACTACTGCGAGGTCTGCAAGAACTACAGAAGGATGCCATATGGTGTAGAGTACCACCATGATCCACTAAAACTGAAAGCAAATTCACTAGAACCTGTTTGAGTAAGGTGTGCCACTAACCAACTGTATAACTTCAGAATGACATAGTATTTAAGCTATATACCTCACTGTCTCCGTTTTGGAAATTAGGTTAATAATCATCTATTTTATATTAATGCCACCCCCATCTTAGTCATAGTTTCAATGATCTACCATCATCCAAGGTATGAAAATATGATATAGGACATTCTAGAAATAAACAACTTATATTGTATTACATCACATGCTGTTTGATAATACGATGGACTCTCTCATCCTCTTTGTTCCTTTCCAGGATGTAAATTGTACAGTGTTTAGAATTAAAATGTCCTCCCCGAAACTCATGAGTTGAATTTGATGTCCAGAGTCTTAAAAGGTGATTGGAATGTGAGGCCTCTGACCTAATCAGTGTATTAATTAATCCATTGATGATTCATGATTTGATGTCATTGGGAAATAGTAAAATCTAGGACGTTGGGCCTTTCTAGGGATGTAGGCCACTGGGGAGCATGCCTTTGAAGAATACAATTTGTCCTAAGACCCTTCTTGTACCCCATGAAGCATTCAGTTGCCTTCTCGCTATATCTTGTTATACCAAACAGCACCTGTGTTTGCATTCACCCTGTTTTACTTAAAAATTGCCCAAGCACAAGAGTAGCAATGTTGACCAGTCAAGTATGCCAAAGAGCACCTGTAAGGTGCCTGCTTTAAGAAGAAAGTGAACATCACTTTCTTCATCAGTAATGTGGAAAGATAGTTCACATCGAGTTTGGAACCTGTTGGGTATCTTAAGAAATATCACCCACAGAGAAAGGGGGCAGCCATGAATTATTTTCAAAATTCAGCTTCAGATGTGAAGAATAATATAGTCTTTCTCTTTTATGGAAATACTGTCAGGCAATGTTGCCCTTTTCATGAGGGTGGGTTACTTTGTCCAGGTTTTGTGCCCTTTCTGCTTTGGCACCATACCGTGGGTTGTAGTAGATTGCATTTAGTAAGCCAACTATTCTAAGAATTTAAGCTGATGTTCACCATTCCCTGTGTGGCTCTTCTAAAAGTGCCTTTGCAATTCCTCCTTTCACTGTAAACAGGAAATTCACACATGCACTCAGTCAGACTCAGGAAGGATCTGCGTTTCTTTCTTTCTGAAGCCTCTAAATCTGCATTTACAATGCTACACATCTAATCTGTGAATTGTGTCAAGCTATTCACTGCCCATTAGTCAGTTTGCTCCCCCCCTTAAACGGTGACAAATGGTGGCTCCTTTCAAGTTTCTAAGAGGCCACTTTAATCTGGGCCTTCTGTTGCTTTGTTAGGGAAATGAAAGGCCCAGAATGACTCTTGAGCAGTCCCTTGTGGCTCAGGGGTCATGGGAAAGTAGATGTGAGAGTCACAGTGTGATTATCACTGTCTGAAGAACGGTGTGACAGCTAGACACACTGACATCCTCTATTCCTGTGACGGGATCAGCTGTAGTCGATGTGCTGTCATGGTATCACTGAGCAGGAGAGGTAGTAGGTGGTCACTCAGAATTGCATCTCAGAGCAGGATAGAAGTGAAAGGCAAACAGGGTTTCCCACCTCTTCCTGCCTGCCTAAGAAAGAAGCATATCCCAGGGCCTTCCTCTCTTGGCCTATAGACTTTTACTTTCTCCCATGTTCGCAGTAAAGATGAAATGCTTGCATCAGAAAAGCCATAAAGTTGTGTCAAATAATGGAAGATGTGTAAAATGGCCTTGAGAGAATCTGTCTACATCCACACACTCCCAGACAGGTCCTTCTGAAGGAATCTCATTACACAGTGGGTGTTCTCATGTTTGTGTGGAATTAGAGAACTCTCTCAGAAACAAAAATCAAGTCTTTTGACTAGTGGATACTCTTGTGGCTTCTAGTTCCTCTTTTTTGTCTGGCTCAGGAGGAGAACTTTCCTTAGCCCAAGAAAGAGCAGTTTTCATCTTAGAGGCAAAATGACATTTGGCAAGCAAGGCCATTTGTTCATAGCTTCACCTCTCCAGTGAGCACCCTCTTGTCCTCTAGCCAGTCTGATGTTCCTTCTTTCCTTCCTTCTATTCATCAAGTATTTGCTTTCGATTTCTATTCGCCATCTCTCTACCAAGCTCCTGGGAGTAAGGGTGGAATATGCTTCTTCTACTATCTTTGCCTCCAGTGTTTGAGACACAGTTGGAGGGGACAGGCAAGTCAAAAACAGGAAGAGGTCACAGGCTCTCTGTTGCAAACATAACCCCAACCCATACGTACAGAGTGGACACCAATTGTCTTCACTAGATGGAGTATTTGCATGAATGTTGAACAAGGCCAGATGTATATGCAAAGCACAATAGACTGTAAAGGTCCACAGGGCATCTGAAGACACAGGACACTGGAGGCTTCTAAACACTGTGAACTCCTTGCCTTGACTTCTACACCTTCAAAGCATCTCAGATAGCATTGTGTTCCTGGAAGAGTCAGTCTGAACTTGTGTGGTGTTGGTATGTTCAGCAAAGTCAGTGGGGGAATACACACACTATACCAGCTTCTGTGCTACATCTGTAGGTGGCCCAGAGGAAATGAAGCACTTTATTGTTGTGCTCACTCACAGACCCTGCAAAGGGAAAAAGGAAACTTAGGCCAGCAATCAAAAGCTCTGCATAGCAGGTTGTAAGGCTAAGCGGCTGCATGTATGGCTGTGGTAAGATTTTTATTTTTTCCCCTTGCATTGATAACGCTTCTCTGAGAATCTGGTGAAGAACATTCTAAACTTGTTTGCAAACACAGAGGGCAGACATCTGATGCTCACTGTTTAAGAGATATATAGGCCTTTTTGAGGCCAATCAAGGAACCCCAGAGAGTCACATTCTACAGGTTAAAAGTATCGGGCTTGCAGAAACTCACTGAGGCTAAATTTCCTACTTTTCTTTGGATGTGTAAGTGGTGTGCATATGTGTGTATATGTTTGTTCACTTGCATGTGAGAGTGTGTGGGGTGCATGTGTCTGTAGGCCCAAGACTGACACCAGATGTCCTCCTTGGTTGCTCTCCACCTTATTCTTTGAGGCAGGCTTTCTCAGTTGAACCCAGAGCTCCTAGATATGACTGGTCTAGCTACTTATATTATTCCAAGGATCCTGTCTCCTTCTGTTTCCTGAGCACTGGCATTACAGGCAAGCTCTCACCTGGAGTTTATACGGGTCTGTGAAACTCAAACCTTCCTGTGCTCACACTTGCATAGCAAGTACTTTGTCAACTGAGCCACCCCATGTTTTCTACCTCTTTGAAATTTTTTTCTTTGTGTCAGGAGTTATGCTGCCCAGTTTGCTCCTTGCAGTAGTATGCAGTAGAACTTCATCATCACTGTCTTACAGATGAGAAAACTGAAAGGATGACTGGATCACCGAATCTCTGGAGGTCATATATTAGTCAGAGACACAAGCAGAAATCAAATTCCCAGCTGTAGAAACCATTCATCTTAACCACAGTGTAACAATTTCCGCAGAATAAATTACTGCATTTAAAGACAAGGCCACAGGGTTTGGGGTGTCACACAATGGTAAGATACTTGCTTAGCATGCATGAGGCTAGGTTCCATTCCCAACAATAATAAATAAAACAATAGTAAATAAAAGAGAGAGGGTGACAAATACATTTCATGACACAACTGCATAGTTCACAGGCCTATAGTAGTCAATTTTATACCATATGTCATATATATCTAAGGCAAAAAAACAAGAATATATACTTCACAGAGAATATACGGTTTGGGAATGTTTATTTCTGAGTTCTGTAAAAAACCTGATTCCCAAACAAAATCACAATCTAGAGAACTCTGTCTCAGGCTGATCACAGTTAGAAACCCTAACTACATACTACTCAAATCACAGACTCATCAGATGTCCCCAAGGATTATTTTCAGGGCTGACTTTCAACTTGTGGTCACACTCACACACGCCCCAGATTTGATACACACATGCAGGCCCTGCAACGTACAGAACTGTGTTTCATTGTTCTTCACTCTGACCTTAAATACCAGTAAGAGACATGATGAATTATGCTGCCCTACAGCACCACTTAAACATCGTCACCATATCAGTATCCTACGGAGTACTTGTCCTCAGTAGCTTGATAAAGTAGCTGTATGCTCGCCAACTGAATGATGCCACTGTCAGATCTCACCTTCAATGTGTGCAGCCTTGCTCTGGGGTTGACCGAGGTAATGTAATACCTCATGTGTTTCTGATAGAAATAAGTGGTTTTCGGTCTTAGGCAGTCAGACGCCCCCCAAATTAATGCAGGGAACACTAACTATGAAGTACATTTGAAGATGAAGCTCGTCTCTCCTCAGGTCCTGTACTTGTGCATGACCCTGGCAAATGGTCCCAGATCAATTTCCTTGGAAGTCCTGGGAAGTAGACCCAGGGACTGGAGGTACTAGGAAAACACTACCACTGAGCTATGACCCCACCCTTTCTGAATTGCTCCTGTGAAAAATAAAGAAGTTAACTCCATATCTAATCTCTAAATGTTAGTTGACTATCTTTCATTTATGTGGATTGATGACACTAGTGCATTTGGTATAGTAGAAAGGATCAGACTACGTGAAGATTTGAGTTTAGAATCTGCCACGTATTGAAATCTTGACTATAAGAAGGGATTTGATTTTGTATGATGTTGTGGTATGATATATTATTATTGAGAAAATAATTTATTCTACCTCCTTCGGAAGTAACTTACATGGTGTATGACTGGAGACCAAAATAAGGGGATTGACGGGTTCTTTTGAGGTTCCTTCTTTTGTTGGTTCAGGGCCAAGACAGTGGATGAAAAAGTTGTTTGCTTATTCTAGGTTATAGAGCTGGCTGAAGGCCATTCTGGAAGGTTGGCGTACACACTGGCCTTGGATGTGTGACTGTTGAAAAAGCTGGTAAGACTGTTTACAACAAACACAGAGTTCCTAAGTATATCCTATTTTTCCATATCCTGGCTTGTATTTAATGAAATACTACTCAGTAAAGTAACTAACTTGTAGCAGTATAGTTTTAATTAACACACATTGCATATTATCTCTCTAATAAAATCAAGAATGAAGAACACCAGAATCTCTTCATTCTTATAACTTTAAAAATCTCAAGAAAACCAAAGCCAGTCTATCTAAACATTCCTAAAAGCCTAAGTTGTTTTTTAAAGATGTAGCCCAGGCTGGCCTGGAACTGACAGTCCCTCGCTTCTCTCTTTCAGCACACCAGTGGTGCCTCCATAGCAACGAGTCTAAGCTCTGTCATAAAATCAGTCTGGGGTTTAAGAGTTAACTCAGCAGTTAAGAGCACTGGCTGCTTTTCAAGAGGACCCAGGTTTTATTCCCAGCACCCAGATAACAGCTCACTACTCCGTTCCCAGGGGACTTAACATCTTTTGCCCTCTTCCTCTGCCACTGAAAACATGTGATGCACAGGCATACATGCAGGCAAAACACCCATACACACAAAAATACAATAATTCTAACAGTCAACAAGCTGTGAGCCCATCAAATAATAAGTAATGTTATATTTTTATTACTACCCCTTTGTTTATAAATGTGTTGGTGAATCTTTTTTTTCTCACATTTTTTATTGGATATTTTCTTTATTTACATTTCAAATGTTTTCCCCTTTCCAGGTCTCCCCTTCGGAAAACCCCTATCCCATCTCTCCCTCCGCCTGTGGTGGGAGTGCGGTGAGGGTGCCCCCCTTCACCCATCTACTCCCATCTTCCCGCCTTGGCATTCCCCTATACTGGGGTATCGAATACCCTCAGGCCCAAGGGCCAATCCTCCCACTGATGTCCAACAAGGCCATCCTCTGCCACATATGCGACCAGAGCCATGGGTCCCTTCATGTGTACTCTTTGGTTGGTGGTCCAGTCCCCGGAGCTCCAGGGGGTCTGGCCAGTTGACACTGTTGCTCTCTCCATGGGGCTGCAAACCCCCTCAGCTCCTTCAGTCCCTTCTTCAGTTTCTCCATTGGGGACCCTATGCTCAGTCCAATGGTTAGCTGCAAGTATCTGCCTCTGTATTTGTCAGGTTCTGGCAGACACACTCAGGAGACAGCCATATCAGATTCCCATCAGCAAGCACTTCCCGGCACCCACAATAACGTCCGGGTTTGGTGACTGTATATGGGATGGATCCCTGTATAGAGATTTCCTTCAGTCTCTGCTCCACCCTTTGTCTCCATATTTCTTCCTGTGAGTAATTTGTTCCCCCTTCTAAGAGGCACTGAAGCATCCACACTTTGATCTTCCTTCTTCTTGGGCTTCTATGATCTGTGAATAGAATTTTGAGTATTCTAAACTTTTGGGCTAATATCCACTTATCGGTGAGTGGATACCGTGTTTGTGACTGAGTTACCTCACTCAGGATGATATTTTCAAGTTCCATACATTTCCCTGTGAATTTCATATCATTGTTTTTAATAGCTGAGTAGTACTTTATTGTGTAAGTATACCACATTTTCTGTATCCATTCCTCTGTTGAGGGACATCTGGGTTGTTTCTAGCTTCTGGCTATTATGTGTTGGTGAATCTTGATTGGATCTCAGAATAGCTAAGAGATGGGTCTCTGGGTGGAACTATTTGGTAGAAAGAGAATGGAAGGGGAGAGACTCTCCCTGGGTGGTAGCATCTTCTGGTGACTCAGATACAAAGTCTGGGGGAAATCCTGATGTGTTTTACCTGCCTTTATTCCTCCCTAGCGATAGTTTAATACGGTAAGAATGCCAAGAAGTATTATGTGGCTGGATGATTTCTCAGGATAGGTGATGATTATTAAAATATTATGTTGTTTCTTCCACTTGAGATAAAAAGAATGATTAACCCAGAGCAGATAGTGAGAACTGACATTGGAACCAGTTTCCTTCATAACACCAAAATCCAAAATCGACCACAGTTTCCTGAATGCCCAGAGTGTTACCTGAGCCTTTCAGTTAAGCGTGTCCAAAAGCTCCAAGGAAGTACCTGGACAAAAGCAAAGGTCAACTGGACTGAAAGTTTAGCTGAATTTGGAGCCTCAGATGCCAGAAGCAATACTAGGAGTTGTTTCTATCTCTGCTCTGTATTTAAAATGTGTGGTATCATAGAGTGCTGAAAACCAAAAAATAGTCAGTCACCAAGGGTACCTAAATTTGCCTTTCTTCATTAAGAAATAGGCACCTCAAAGTGGGGACTGTCTAGTTATTATTATAAATTTCCAAGAGCCAATCCATACTAGTATCAAAATAATAAGTAAAATAAATTTAACAAAAAGATGCTATAAAGTATTGCCAAGTTAGCGATATAAAGGGAAAGACATCTCATCTTTCTCTAAAGTCTTTATGGACCCAACTACAGGATATTTGCTAAAAGAGTCTCCCCAAGCAGATGTATAGTCACCACAGTGTTCGTCAGCATTCTAAATGCCAGTTTTGCAGAAATTAGCAAGCCATCCTAAAACTCATATGGAAATGTGTTATTTTGTTTGAATTGAAACTTTGAGTTAAGACTTGGGAAATAAACCAAACTTACAAGTCTTAGGAAGTTCCTGAAATTTGTAAGATTCACAAGGCCCTGTGCATGAGAGATTCTCTAACCAGCCAAGCCGCCTGAAAGTTGTGTAGGGAGCTCGAGGAATACACCTTGCATGAGTTGCTACTCATGTTGGCATGGGCTTTTTTGTGACACAGTTGCTTTTCAGTCACCATGTTCCTGTAAGTCACTTCTCACATGTAATCCTACTGATAATTTTATTAAACTCACTAGTTCCATAAGCTAGCCTTCAGTAGAATTGTTTCCCTCATCCAACATCAAGCTGAGGTGAGTAGATGTTTGTCACATCATCCCAGGGATAGTCACACAATACAGTATTACAGTTGCTTTATAAAGTAATCTTGAGGTAGAATTTCAAATATGAGTAACAAGCTATAGTAATCAAGACAATGTGATGCCATAAATCTCCTGGAATCATTAAAATTGAGAACTTAGATGTAAGTCTTTGCTTTCCTGGTTATTTTGCTTTCTACAAAGCTACCAAATAATTCAATGGAAACGAGAAGAGTATTTGCAAAGCATTGTCTTAGATCAACTAGATATCTATATGAGAAAGAATTAAGTTACACCCCTACATTACATTAAACAAAAATTAATTAAAAATGGATTTTACACCTGAATGTAAGACCAGAAACTTTTGGAAAAACACATTAGTGTATTCTCATGGCTTTAGATTAGGCTGAGTTTTGTTCATAAGATATGAAATGTACATAGCCAGAGGAAAAAAATAGATAAATTTGGACTGCTAGACTCTGTAATAGGATTACAGAATTAAAAGGAAGGCTCTTTTTATGTTATAAGCACATGAGAAGACAGTTAATGGGAAAATATTTGCAAATTATATACTTGTATTAAGAGTGTATAAATACCTGAAATCTTAATACTCTAGAAAATTGAGTCAGAATTGTTAATTGTTCCAGACTAGCCTGAACTATAGATTGATAAATTAACATAAAGATCAAGTCAAAAAATGACTGAAGAAGAGTGGAATGATGATCCAGTGGTTATAGGCACTGGCTACTCTTCTAGAAAACCCTGCTTCAATTTCCAGCATCTATATGGTGAAGCACAGTCATATATAATTCCAATTCCATGGGGATCCAAAATCTTCCTATGGCTTCTATTAGAACCAGGCATGCAAGAGATAGACAAATGTACCTGTGAGAAAAACATCCATACACATAAAAAAATGTTTTTGGAAGTATATGAGCATTTATATAAAGGATATATACAATTGGCCAATAAGCACATGAAAAATGAACAATATTGGAAATTAGAAAAATTCAAACTGACTCTCAGGAAGACATCATTTCACACCTGATGGGAGAGTTAAATCAAGATAGCAAATGGCAAGTGCTGTTCTATGATGCTGCGGAGGTGGAACCCTGTTCATTGCTGATGGGAATGGAAATGATACAGCAACTTTGGAGAACAGTTTGGCACAGTCTTAAAAGATAAATACAGAATGAACATATGAGCCAGCAATTCTACTTCTTAGGCATATCTTCAAGACATAAAACTAATGTTCACATAAGACTTAAACACGGGTGCTTAAGAAAGCAATGTTTCTTAAACATGATGGTACCATTTAATCCCAGTATTTGAAAGGTTAAGACAGGCTGATCTCTTTGAGTTTGAGGCCAGCATTATCTATACATAGAGTTCCAGGATATCCAGAGCTACATAGTGAGACCTTGCCTCGAAAAAACAACAGATAAAAGAAAGAAGTGTTATTCATAACAATCACCAAAGTGGAAAAATCCAAATGTCTACCACATGATGAATGAGTAACAGAAGATATGGTGTAGTTGTACAGTGTGAGATTTTTGAACCATTAAAAAGAATTAAATGCAGCATTAGTGTATGATGTATTGTGGATACACATCACGATGTGATGCTCAGAAAAGGAAGGAAGCCACAAAAATCTCATGTGGTATGATTATTCCTTCATGACGTGTTCAGAATAAATAAATCTATAGGACAGAATGTAGAGGTGTGACTGCGTAGACCAAAGGATGAATGTGACTGTGAGGATAGAGAGTTACTTCTATTCAGTGTGGAATTTCTTTGGGGAGGGCTGGGAAACCCTAGAAAAACACTAAAAAATCAGTACCTGGGGAAGAGGTATTGCTGGGCATGTATGGGCTATAGCTTTATTTCAGGTCTACTAGATAGCCAAAAACCTTACTGAAGCAGGTGTTTACATGAGTCTATGGATGGAGGTATGGTGACAGGGGAGGGGCAGCTCTTTGGAAAGAGCTACCTAGATAAATGGGAGCTTGTTAAGGGTGTGGTAATGTATCCCTCTAATCCTAGCACTCCGGAAGCAGCAGTAGACGATCTCTATGAGTCAGTCTGGGCTACATTGTAAGTTCCAGGCCAGACTAGGCTGTATAGTAAGAACCTGCTTCAAAAGAAAGAAAGAGAGATAGCGGTGGAAGGGGGAGAAGAGACAGCCCCCCAAAAAAGAGAGAAAGAAAGAAAGAAAGAAAGAAAGAAAGAAAGAAAGAAAGAAAGAAAGAAAGAAAGGAAGGAAGGAAGGAAGAAAGGAAGGAAAGGAAAAGAAAAAGAAAAAGAAAAGGGAAAAAGAACATGTCAATCTTAACAGGACACTCACAGATAGACACTTATAGATTGGGATGATGAATATGAATACTTTCTAAAGTAAACTTGACTTTCTTGTCTTTCATTTAGTCCACTAACAGACACTCAAGGTTTGCTTGAAAACATCACTGGTGATTATAAGAAATACTTTGAGTTGCAGAAAAGCTTTGACTCAGTATTGTTTTTCCTTGTGTCCCTGAAGAGATGCTTTTACCAGAGGCTGTTAGCAAACAGGTAACTGGAGTTGGCTTCATTTTCGTGTCTTGGCAGCACACAAATACTGCTGTGCAAAATGCCACCTGGAGACAGCAGCCTTGGCCCATAAATTTAATTACTAACCTTTAACTCGTAGCTGGCAAAATCGATTCTGGAAGCATCTGAGCTAATCAGGTTTCTCTGACAATGCTAATCAATTGTTCACCGTGTACCTTTGGCTTAATTACTCCTGCACTACGTTGCTTTTTCAAAATGTCAAGAATTCTCTTCTGTGAATGCAATAAATCATTCCTCCCTGGTGCTGGTCGCATGTCCACTCCTCCCTGTCCCCTGACCTTGGCTGCACAAACTAGAACTTGATGACTTACTCCAGTGGCACATTACAGAGACAGGAGTCTCAGTCAGCATCAGCTTCACCCAAAGTGAATCAGATGCTGGCAGGTCTGCCTTTAAAGGCTTGTATGTCCAAAGAGAACTTTGTGGAGCAGGTGTGCTTGAAACATTTTACATTTTCAAAATTCTACTGTCTCATCAGAAACCCAATTAGTTTCTTGCTATGATTTGGATCCTGAAATGACAGCTTCTCTTCCTGCTACTTCTCTCAAGTTAGACAAAAGCCAGCAACACATGTTTCTCAGAAGCTCAGAGAAAAGGAGTCAGCCAGGAGAAGTGGCCACTGATGGAGTTTAGGATAAGAATTGTTAGAGATCACCCTGGCTTGGAACCCCGAATGGTCTAGATTGTCTGCTGATGATGGGCAAGTAGTTGAAGCTCTGTGAGATTCTTTTTAATTGAACCCTGTGAGGGGCTCATTATTGGACCCTTGGTGAGCGAATAACGCCTTTATTCCCGAGACTCGAAGGGCAACATTGTATCACCGCCTAGTGGCTATGTTACATGGAGTCATTTTTAGTGAACATAATTGCATGAGTGGTACATCAAAAGGGTTGAGGCTGAGGATGGTGCTAAATCTATTATAGTATATAAGACATCCCTCTTGACAAAGAGCAATTCAGTATCAACAGTTGAAAAATGCTCTCGGGGCTGAAAGCCTATAAAGGTACCTGTCACAAAACCATGAGGATTTGATGTCAAACAGTTACTTAATAACAAAATTGTCAAAAATAAGAATTATTCTACCTGTAAATAATGTTAATTTTGTCTTAATAACATACTTAATAGGAATTTTTCTTGCTATTAGCAATCAGTGTCTTTATAAAATTGCTACTCAGAGTAGTGATTGCATTTCAGTTTCCCAACTGTCACCCACACATGAGTATGTGGGTCAGCTTTAAAACTTAATCTAGTCTTTCAAGGGAAGTCCTTCTTTGACTCACAGAACCTTGGAAGTAAATCACGGGATGATAAAACCCTTAGAGGATCTCTGAGTTTGGTCTGACACAAAGCAGAACTTCAATGGTTTTCCTTGGCTAGTCAGTCAGTATTTCTATTAGTTGATGTTTCAGTTGAATTGTTCTCCTATTTAGATTGGATGACTGGCCAGAATTTCCATGGTATGCCTGTCCCATAGGCTACCAGCAGCGATTTCTCATAAATTTCATTCAGGTACCCATTCACCACCTGTCTTGTTACTTTTCTATTTCTGTGATAAAACACCACGACCAAAAACAACTTAGGGAGGGAAGGGTTTCTTTCAGCTTACACTTCGACACTGAAGTCCACAACCCAGGGAAGTCATGCCACAGCACAAACAGGACAAGAACCTGGAGTCAGGAACAGATGCGGAGGTCATGGGGGAGTGCTGCCTGCTGGCTTGCTCCTCATGGCATACTCATCTGGCTTTCTTATACCATCCAGAGCCACCAATACAGGGGTGGCTCTACTCCCTGTAGGATGGCTTCACTCATAGGAATCATCAATCAAAAAAAATGCACCACAGGCTAGTTTGGTGGAATATTTTCTCAATTGAGGTTCCCTCTTCCAAAATGACTATAGCCTTTGTCAACATGATGTAAACACTAGTCAAGACACCATCTTTCCTTTGCTCCACTGTTGATCACAGAAGCTTTCTACACATTCTGTCCCTCGAGTTCCATCAGGCCATGATAGGAGAAAGCTCCTCAACCCCCTCTTGTCTCATCCTACCCAGATGGCCATGGGTCCTGAATCCTGGTACTGAAACTCTTGTCTGCACCTTGTCCTTCAGCCCTAGGGATAGGAACTGTTTTTAGTTTTCTAATGCCAGGCCATCTCACTACCCATTTCCCATCTCCTGTTTTATTAATATACTTTTTTTATTATTTGGGAATTTGATAGTGCATACAATGTATCTTGATCATATTCTCCTCTTTCTAACTCCTCCTAGGTCCAGCTCCGAACTCCCTCCCAATTCATATCCTCTTTTCTTTTAACTGAGTCCAGTTTGTACTGTGTACATATGAGTGGGTATGGCTCCATCCCCTGAGCATGCGTTGACCTACCATGAGCCAGACCCCTAAAGAAACTGCATCTCCATCATCCAGTAGCTACCGACTGTCAGTAGCTCCTCATCTCTCTAGGGTTTGTGTGTTCCCCCTCCCTTCTTTGCATGCTGGAGTATTGACTGGCTTGATTTTATGCAGCTCTTCTGCAGGGAGCCACAGCCCCTATGGTCTTATGCATGTCCTCCCCTATGATGTTCTCTGAACCTTGGAGGGAGGGTGATAACACCTGCTTTTTTTTTATTGCATCTTTTATATAAACTAGCTTTTCTATGTTAAAAGTATCTCATTGTGTTTGTGTTATTTAAGATTATTTCATTCTTCTATGGGAGAAAATTAAGAAGCAAGTGAAAAGGGACAGCTGGAGTTCAGTATAAATACCAATATGATAGAAGACAGGCATAGAAAATAAGAACATACATATGTTGAATACAAGAATAAGTAGAACCTGATTTCTTTTCATCTCAGGGACATTGCCATGTTTCTGGGGCCTGCATGCTGTCCTTCAGGAATCTTCCCCCCTCCTATTTCAGGTACTGCTCATCACCTTTTGAAGAGAGAGATGTTAGCATGCCTGGACGTAACTTAGGCTCAATTAACCTCCTCTAGCAAAGGATCAGAAACCTCATCTAGTAGGATTCCAAGAATGGTCAAATCATTCCACTTTTCTAAAAGTGAACAGGCTTGAACTGAGGCTGTGTACCAAAGGAACTGGCCGACCAGTAGTCTTTGCAATCTGACTTCTCAGTGGCAGAGGTGTGGTTCACATCCTACTGAGTACCAAAGAAATGAGTTTAATACGCTGAGTAATATACCCAGAATTTGCTCAGCTCCTTATTGGGTACTTAATATAATTACCTCATTTAATCCTTGAGTAATTCTGAAGGTAGCTATTTACAATCCCGATTTTCTACACCAGGAGTTGAGGGTCAGAAAAATGGCAACCTGCTGTTACAGAAGCAGAAGCTAGCCATTTACCAATTGGACTCAACTACTGTGGACCCAGAATGAGGAGACTCAGTCCCCAGCTTTGCTACAGCTTAAGTGGATTGCCCTGAATGCTTCATTTGATCTCTCAGTTCTATTTGCAAAACGGAGCTTTCGTCTTTGAAAGTTATCATGAAGGTACAATGAATTCCTATTGCTAAGGAGCCCTTACCTGAGCCTAGCTTAAACTGGGCATCACACTGTTTAAAGCCGGGTCTATTTGACCTAAAGTCCAGCACCATCTTGTTTTAGCTCTTCTGGATCACTCTTAGATCTGTTTCCCAAAATGTGGCCTGAAAGTGTGTTACATAGGTCTTCCAGAAGCCCAAGGCAAAGTTTCCTGGGAAAGGCGAAGCAACTGTCTCCGAAGAAATCTTTATGAGAGGGGAAGGTAAAGAAAGACCGAGATTCCAGGCAAGGCTTCCCTCAGGCATTAACCTTTCTACTAAGGTATTGGAAGCAGAAACTCACTGTGCTAAGATTTTTGTCTCTTTTGTGTCAGTGGGCCAGGCTTTTGTATCTCTACATCTCTGGTTACTTGAAAGTCCAACTGCAGAGAAAGTGCTCAGGGCTGGAGGGACAAGACAGAAACAGTAGTTCTAGGGCAGTTCTTAAAGATTTCAACAGCTGAACTGGGGAAACAGAATTGTAGGACCTAGCCCAGGCCTTGAGATAAGAATCAGCACTTTGTAAAAGTCCATGGGTATTTTCACATTAAAAATTAAGACATTCTTACAAAGAAGGCTACAGCACATGTATGTACGTGCACATGTCCATGGTGAGGGCAGCATGGTAGCGGGAGCTCAGGAAGTGGCTTGTCACACTGTGTCTCCAATCGACATGCACACAGCAATGAATGCTTGCTCTCTCTCTATTCAGTTTCAGATCTCAGCCCATGGAATAATGCCACCTCTTTTTAGGGTACCAAAGTAATTTCACTTCCTGTCAAGTTGACAAGATTAACCACCATAGGAAGCAAGAAATACTGTGTCTTAAATACAACAAACAGGGCAACAAGAAGCTGTCAATATGATTTAATAGGGGGCCCCTTGCTAAACTTTGTGGATTTTTCCAGAGTGACAGTCTCCATTGGCTCACTGAGCCATGCAAGTCAGACTTGCCACGTGCCAGCAAAGCATATGTTCTCTAGGGGCCAGCTCTGACCTGCTTCCAAGCAGCAGGCAATGAGCCTCACAAATATTTGTATTCATTTTATTGGAGGTCCAGCTTTCCTGACATGGAGCCAATAGAAGGCTACAAAATGTCCTAGAAAGAAAAAAAAAATCCAATTTCATCTTCCGATCTCGGAAACTTTATAGCCAAAGCAGGTGGTCAGTATTTTTGGATCATTACATTCGTGAGGTCTGGCTTGGGAATTTAGATTGATTGCTATAAAGGAGGTGAATTCATAAGCCACTGGTATGTTCTGCCTGCCCTTCATACTTCAGTGTGATTCCAGTAACAAGATTATATGTTAGAGTCTTGTCTTCTAATGACCCTGTGCTACACCCAAGTTTTGGAGTGTGTGTTCAGAGAACAAAACAAAAATTTGTCATTCTTTTCCCTTTGGTTAAAATGGGACTGTGTAACTATTCCCAGCTTAGGAAATGTGCATGGAAGTAAGAAACAGCATCTAAGAGCCAGTGCTAATCTCCATCCTCCTCACTGCTGCTGTGCCCTGAAGCCATCTGTTTCCATGATTTATACTGAAGAGAGCCTGATTCCCTAACTGAACAGAGGGAATCCTCACTGACCTGCCTTTGACTTTCCTGGAGTGAACAATTCTGTTTGTTGAATAGGAGGTATTATCTTAGAGCTACTAACCCCAACTATTACAAGATTAGCAATCAAGGCCATGGGCGTTTCTTAGCTGAAATATTAAGATGGTTTAAAGGCTGGAGAGATAGCTTAACAGTTAAAAACACTAGCTGCTTTCCCAGAAGGCAAGGGTGAACCCAATTCCTAGCACCTACATGGTATCTCACGCCTATCTGTAAATACAGTTCTAGGGCATTCAGTGTTCTCTCTGGCCTCCTCAGACACCACTACATACATGATGTAGAACTGTACATGCCGGCAAATCAGGCCCAGGGGTGCACACATACACACCTGAACACAGATAATTAAAACTATTTAAAAATACATTAAGGTAGTCTAAGAGGAGTGGATTTGAAGTCAAAAGATACAGGTCAAGTCTTGGCTCAAGCACTGACTTGGTGTGTATCATTAGGGGGATTATTAGCCATCTCCAGACCCAAGTGGAATTAGATTGAGCCACTTAGTTGCTACAATCCCTTCTGCCCAACTCTAGTATAATATAACTCTGTGACACTCCATAGTGAATTTAGGTACAGAGGGCACCAGGTTATGTAAGGGCACAGCGAATACAGGTTATTTTGGGTAGTACACCACTGCTAGGGAATGAGTATGTCCTCCCAACTTGGTCCACCTTTTCAGACTTCTGAAATTGAATGCTTCCTTTCTCACTGCCTGCTGACTTGTGCTTTGTCCTCTCTGCTGCTGCAGCTTCTGCTGGCTGTACCCTTTCCCCTAGATTGATGGTGTTGGGGCCCCTGTGTCTGTGATCCATTATTTTAGAGGTAAACTCCTTTTGTCACAACTTTCTCTGGCTTCACAATTCAAATGGATATTCAGGAACCCTAGAGAATGACAGAAAAAATAAAAGCTTCTGCTTACAAGCAAGGAAGAAGCCTCTGCTCTCTTGTTACAGGACGGGAAGGAAATAGATGTCTCTGATTTTTTATCAGTGGGTGAAAAGTCTGTGAGGACCAGATTGTAAAGAAGGAAACAGAAGTATATATATATATATATATATAGATAGATAGATAGATAGATAGATAGATAGATAGATAGATAGATATAGATATAGATATAGATATAGATATATAGATATATAGATATATAGATATATAGATATATAGATATATAGATAGATATATATATGGAGGGTTGGTCTTTGTTTGTCTTTATGTTTTTTTTCAGAACTTGATTAAAAGTCTATGAACTTCTAAGTTGCTCCTCATTAAGTCCAGATAAAATACTAATTGCTACAGTAAAACAATGCATTTGTTTCTAGTGCTATATAAGGAGAAACATTATACAAATTTTAGTTGTAGGTTCCGCACAGAATTTTATTCTTGTGTCATACTGCTTTTATTCTTTGGCTCTAAGTACAAAGTTCCTCTTATGATGTACCATATTTCATCTTTGCCTATATTAGGCAGATTTGACTTTTTTCTTTCTCTGCTGCTTCCTGGTTGTTTGGCATCTGTTCTGAGCTTGTCATCCATTCTGGTTTCTCTCTTATTTGAAATACAGCTTTTTGTTGTGTGTGTTTTTCTGTCTAATCCTACTTTCAAGTTCCTAAGTCTTCTCATACTTTGACACAGTTACTATTCGAGGTTGTCTTAGTTACCATTCTATTGCAGTGAGGAGAGTACATGGCCAAGGTAATCTATAAAAAGAAGCAGTTAATTAAGGGCTTGCTTATAGGTTCAGAGGGTTAGGATCCATGACCATCACGGCAGGGAGCATGGCAGCAAGCAGGCAAGCATGGCCCTAAAGCAGTAGATGAGCGCTTATATCCCTGGTTGACAAGCAGGAAAAGACTTTAGGCCCACCCCCAGGGCACACCTTCTCCAACAAGGCCACATCTACTTCAACAAGGTCATCTCCTAATTCTTCTCAAACAGTTCTACTAACTGGGGACCAAACATTCAAATATGTGAGCCTATAGGGGGCATTCTCATTCAAACTACCATGGAAACCAAAGTAATTCTTGCTTGGATTTGCTTCATAGGTAATTGTCAACATCTGCATTATAATAAAGTATTTTTAATTTGCTAAAGAACTTGCAGGGGGTGATTCCAAGAAAGGGTGGCCTCCTACCTATGTGTTTGGAGCATTTAAAAAATTTTTCATTAATAAACATTCTATAGTACCATGTTCTTGATGAAATATTGAAATGTCTCTGATGGCAGATTAAAGATTGTACTAAGTATGCTCGATAGTCCTCCTACTGTGAGGTGAGTTTTCCTTGTTTTGCACCTGGCTGGGCTGTGTGGTTGCTTTAGCCGGAAGGATTTTTTTCGTGGTAATTTCATGTTGGAGGTCACAGATTTACATCTTCTCTCTTGGAGCCCTAACTCCTGGAGCCTAAACTGTGGGAAGTTCAGCAGCTCTCAGCCACACTGGAGAAGCTGTATAGCTGTCTACTTGTTAGCCCCCCAGCTGAGCATAGCTTGTAGAAGAGGCTTCCGGTTAAGAGCAAGGCTATCAAGAAGTTCCATGGGCACAGTACAGAAGGATTACACTGACCAGCTATGTTCAAATGTCTGACTTGTAGAACTCTGAACTGTCATAAGATGCTTATTTTGAGTATTCTGTATTGGAGTCAATGGTTACACAGGTGTTCCTAAGTAGAGCATCTTGAATGCTGCCAGCCTGACTGCACTATAGGCTGGAGGCTGAGATAACAGTCACAGGAATAACCATGTCTTCCTTAGAGCAAGCCAGTACCAGAAAAAACATTTTCTACACTTCTTGAACAGGTGAACAAAATGATTGTCTCCTGTTTATCTGAAGATTCTATATATGATTGGAATCCAATTTAACATTCATTATGCAAGACCTTAATATTTATGTCTCTAAAGCAACTTCTACTTTAAGCTTTTATTGTACTTACTTGTGTCTTCATTGTATCATTCAGCAACGGAGTTGTTATTTTTAAAGAATATGCAATTCAGATAATGCAGAGTCTAACATATTTGTTCCTAATAGAAAAGGTTATCTAAGCTTTAGTAATGCTTGGATTTTGAGAGTGATATGTTGGGGAGGGTCTTAATTCTGCCATGCTCTTTTCAAACTACTGGTCATTAGCTTGGCTGAATTCAAGTTGCCAACATTTTCTTCCCTGCTATGAATCACAGCTGCAATTTTGATTCAGTTCTTTGTGATTTCCCTGGATTTCTAAGAGTCTATATGTCATGGGAATCAACATACATTTTATACATTTGGGACTCCCTCTTTCTGCCCCTCTTCCTTCTGTTATCCTCTCCCCTCCATATGTACACTCCTTTCCCAAGAGCTACGGGAATGTTCTCAACTGATTTTGCAAGCCAGTAATACTGTAAGCTTTCTTTCTGCATCTGAGTCACCACAAGTGGACAAGGGACTGTCCAGAGAGTAAACCACCAGGAAATGAAAACCTTAACCAAATAACATTTCCTTTAGTCAAGTGAAACAACAGAATTGGCATCTTCTGGTTGCTATCGAAGGCTTTAGAGAAATGTCTTGTTCCGATTTGTTCATAACTGCCATTTTTGTCAAATAAAAACTACTCAAATAACGCTAAAAATGAACCTCTCACTATTTTTATATTACAATTCTTTGATTAGTCATCTCTCTTCCGTGTGTTTCAGAGCCCTTTTCTATTGAGGTTAATATTTAAATTGGTGGCACCCAATCTTGCTTGTTCTTATGGTGCCACCATGTTTCTGACTAGACAAGGCCTAAGGCCATGAGTGGAGGTGTGTTCTCGATGCTGCTCGGCTCAGGGGGGCCAGGTGGCCAGAAGCACCAGCCCGGACACGCACAAGATACCAGCGTGGGAGATGGCTCTGCCAATCTACCACACTGTCTCCACAATGTTTGGCTGAGCCCAGACCATCCCAACATCCATGTAGTACCCAGTAGAAATGAGACTCTAATGCTTAAAGATTATCCAAAGGCTTTATATGTTTGATAATGCTTAATTAACAAGATGCCCACACAATTAGAGGTGTTACCCAGTATCTAACCTAGGTATTACAACTTCCTTAGACTGCTAGAGACATGCGCACATCTGCCACTATCTCCCCTTCTCTCCTCCGGTCCTCTCCCTCCTAGCTTCTCCTCTTCCTTCTCCTTCCTTTCTTCGCTCCTCCCACATCAGCTCCTCCCAAACAATGTAGCAGCAGCAGGAAACCATTCTGCTACACTTTTCGGGGTTCTATTTTGCTTCTTTGCTTCCTCCTCCTCCTCCACCACCACCACCAACAACAACTCCTCCTCTTCCTCCTCCTCCTCCTCCTCTTCCTCTTCCTCCTCTTGTGAGATGTTAAGGATGAAATCCAAGGCCTCATGTATGTGAGACAAGTTGTTTACCACTGATCTAGCCTGTTTGTTATTTATAATTCTTAAAGTCTTACATCTCTGGATGACTGGGAGGGGAGCTTCTTAAAAATGAAAACTCTCAGGCTCTGTTCTAGATGCACAGGATTAGTGTCTGCAGATTAATGGCATCCCAGTGAAGACTTTCTGTAGGCCACACTGAAGGCCACATCATGCACTTCCGGAGACATTGACAGTTGTTTGTTGAAAGGATAATGCAAACTTCAGCTCGACAATTACACTAAGTAAAAAATGCCTATATTGAAAAATCATTTTCCCTTCAAATTTTATTGAACGTATTGGATTCCAATAAATTTTTCTTAAGAAAATTCTCCCTAAACTGGTGAGAAATCTGGTCCACAAACAAGTCTGAAATGGATGAGTCAAGTATCCCTAATCTGAAAGATAATATCTGGAATTCTCTAAAATTTCAAAATCTTTGACCATTGATAGAATACCTGAAACATTTTAGATTTCGGAGAATTGTTGATTTTCAGATTAGAGATCCTCACCTGATAAAATATGCAAGTATTTCAAAATCTGTAAAACCTTGATATCTGAAATGCTTGTGGTTCCAGTAATTTTGGATACAATTTCTGTATTTTTTTAAGTTTCAATTTAACACAAGAAAAATAGCTAGATACAGTGGCACATGTCTCTAATCTCAGGACTTTGGTTGCAGGGGCAACAGGATTGTAAGTAAGTCTGAAGCCGACCCGGGATGCAGGAGTACCTTGTGTTGAAAACAAAATCAAACAAAATACAGCACAGGCACCACATCTAGGCATTAGAAGAGAGCTAGCATCATGTGTGGTTGTAACTGGAGCTGAAATGAGAACCGATAAAGATAAACTCTTCTGTCTATCTGTTTTAAATGCTTCCCTCCCCGCCAGCCTCTGGGCTGAAGATGAAAATCTCTTGCCCCATTCCCATGCATCCATTTATCAGATAAAAGCATTCTTTTTCACTGGCAAGCGGAGCTGATGGTAATTACGGGTCCTGGCAAAGTAAGTTCCTGTCATAAAAATATTTCTGGTAGATGTTTATATTTTATAAAACTACAAGAAACTTTTCAAACAGAGCATAGTCAAAGCTTGACTCGAGCCAAATGAATGTTACCTTGTTACAGTTAAAGGAGGTCTTCATTCAATTATATCTTTTCACTCTTCTCCACTGATGATGGCTCACCATAATCATCCTGCATTCTTTAAAGGAGAATTATAATTTTCAAGTGTGGAAATGGAAAGGAAGGCTAGTGAACTGAAAGCACCATGAATGATATTATAATAAAAATTATAATTATAATGAAATTTTGATGAAAATAGGAAAAGCACTCATGAAGAAGATTGTGTGACCTATAAACAGAGAAGCTGCTGAGACATTTGTACATGGGAGACTTAATAATTATCTTACCCAAAGACAAGAAAGTGTCAGAACTCTTATCCATAATGAGATTAATTATTCTAGTGTCTTCCCTTTTTCCAAGTGACCTCTAATTCCCAGTCCCACACAGTGAGGACAAAAAAAGTCAGCTTTATCCTCAACTCTAGGAACATAACATGATGTCATTAAATGTGGCTTATGAAAATGATGCTTATAAGTAAGAATGGAATGAGGTAGTTAATAATAAACTTGCTTGAAAAAGAAAAACGGCATTTCCATTTGAATATCAAATGGATCCTCTACTTGATAATTACATGGAGTAAATTTGCATATTTAAATGTAGGTAATACTTGTCAGCTGGGAATTCTCTATCAAATCCTGAGAAAGAAGCAATGCAATGATTACGGAAGTGAAGAACTGTCGACATCAAAATAGAAACTGTCCAGTTGTCCATCAAGTGGACACTAGGGTTGCTTAGCGTGTAACTTTTCTAATTTTATTAATTTGGTACATGTTGCACCCAGATACCATGGGGCCTGGGCTTCCGAGAGGTCTCACTACTAACAGAGACTATGGATCCATTGCTAGCAATGATGAGTTAGGATAGTAGTTGGTAGGGCTGAGTACATTGTGGCGAAAATTCCAGCTCCAGGAAATATTGGTGGTATCCTCCCAAAACTCAATCAGACTTTTAGACTCTGTTTCTTCATGTTTAAAATAAAGAGAAGTCAGACAATCCCTTACCTCATAGGACTATTGAAGAAATTAAATGAGACAGTTCATAGAATGTTCTTTCCCTGGTGTATAGGACTGAAGTTGTGTTCTATAAGTGGATCCCCCTTCCTCTTCCTCTTCCTCTTCCTCTTCCTCTTCCTCTTCCTCTTCCTCAGTCTATTTTTTCTCTTTCCATTTTTGGGGTGAGATATCATTTAGGCGACAAATGATGTGAGGAAGGGAGAATTGTATACCAGAGTTGGCTACGATTCTGAATAATGCACAGAGCAGTGTTTTCCAGCCACCTCTCTATAATGGTAATGGTGTTGTGATCTGTGCTGCCGAAGACCATGGGATTAATCCCATGTAAAGTAGATCTTGCCATGTGGCTAGTGAAGCTAAAGAGGACATCTTCAATTGACTTTAAGAAAATATACATGTAATTAGTAACATGTGACTTTTGGATAATATAAATCTAGTATGAGGCTCACAAGCTGCATCGCCTTGAAAGAGGTTGGTCACATGGAAGAGTGAAGTGAGTTAGGGGACGTGGAACAAGTGGCAACCACAGTCACATCCTGTGCCTAATGCAGTCAGTCTCTGATGGGAGGTAAGTAGATACTCAGCTTCTCTGATAGAGCATGAGAAGCCAGCAATTTACTTTTTTAAAAATACGAAGTCATTCAAGTATCAAATAGTTGGAAACATTTAGAATGTTTAGAACATCTAGTGCAGGCCAAGCACATGTTGATTAGCCAGATATTAGCTACAGCATCTCAGTTTGTGTTAGTTTAGAACTCACTCCCAACATCATGGATACATCTTCAGATTAGACTAACCGGGGCAAGAGCAGGAAGCATCAGTCTTAATGCTCGGCTGGCCAGATTTGAAAGTGTAAGACTTATTGAGAATGCCAATGCTACATCAAACCTTCAAAAGCTATGTCAGTTCTGGACTTCCATCCCATGTGGCTTAGGGACTGAACTAAGCAATCTCTACAAAGTCTCTTGTGAAAATATGTGTCTTTCCAGATTCAGCTCTCCTCCAACCCTGAATGCCTCCTGGTTTTACTACCTGAATTAGGGTAAAATCCACAGCTCTGTAAATCCCAACCAAGGAGACAGATATGGAGGTGGCAAAAGATCTTTATTAAGAGCATGACCATATAGGGAACAGGAGAAGTCTGGTGATTTCTGTCTGCAAAGTGCTTACAGTTCCTAAAATTATATAACAAAAGGAAAGAAAGGTAGATACTAGGTATTCCATAAAGTTGTCCAGATTGCCATGCTCTGCTATGGTCCAACCATCGTGGTCCAATGCCTTGACCCATTGTCTCAGGATACATAATGTAGATCAATTTTGCATACAGAATACACATAGCCCTCTGTCTTATGTTCTTCAGTCAGAATTGTTGTTCCTTTATCTAAGGTAACTATAGAAGAATAAGACCCAGTGCACAGAAGAAAGGAAATAAAATGAAGTCAGAAACAAGATGGAGTTAGCTAGATTATTAACTGAGATCTCTCTGAAGTCCCCATAATCAAGTCATCTTTCCACTCCTATAGGAGTGGAGCCGATGGTAGGGCTTCATTAAAGTATCTTACCCAGAGGAAGTAATTAGCAATAACCAGATTGGTCCCTAACATTCTAATTCATGTTAAATGCATTTTATGAGGATACTGGATGACACCCCTAAATTGCTATTCCTAAAAGCTTACAGCAACTTTCACATCGTTAGACTAAATGCAACTTTTCACCATATTCTTGCCAACATTTTCAGTATAGTGTGTGTGTGTGTGTGTGTGTGTGTGTGTGTGTGCATGTGTTTATGCCATGAGTGTGCACATTCATATGGAGGCCAGAGATAGACATCTGATATCTTCCTCAATCACCTTCCAGTTTATTTTTTAAACAGAGTCTTTTACTGAGCCTAAAGCTCATAGATTCAATGAGGCTGACTGTCCAATGGGTCTGAGGGACCCTTTTGTCTCTGCCTCCCCATCCCTGGGATTCCAAACACACACACACACACACACACACACACACACACACACACACACACTGCCTTGCCTGGCTTTTCACATGGATCCTTGGGATCAAACTTAGACCCTCATACTTGCATGGTGAATACTTTACTGATGGAATCATCTCCCTAGCTCCCTAATTCAGTCTTGAAAGTATCTGCCAACTGATATAGAAACAAAGATTGTTGTAAACATAACACTCTAGAAAACTATGAAGCCACCAGGTTTCTCCTCCTTTCTTGGGAGCTCAGATAACTGTGCTTTGTCCAAAACCCATGCCTTGAGCAGCCCACCAGCATCTCCCTTCACCCACAGTCAAGCGTCATGTGCTCAAGCTCTTCTGACTGAAGCTGGAAGACTGAGTTAGCAACCTTATCTTCATGCCCCTTCTTGCCCTCTGCGTTTTGATGTGCCTGTTTTGGGAACATTCAACACATTCTAAGGGAGGCTACACAGATGTTCAGCCTGAGACAAGCTGATCATTGCATAATTGATAATAGGCCTTTTGTATGCACATTCTATTTAAAATAGTGTATGGAGCAGGTGACAGGTGTTCCGAGAACATGACCCAAGCTGCCTGTTGCCCAGAACATCCTGAGCCCAGCTGGGGCCAGAAGCCCAGAGGAAATCCCCATAATAATTTAATAGTTCACAGAGCTTTTGGTTAGTGAGGATTAGAATTAAGAATTAACGATAGTGACCACCCACTGCAGAAGGGCCTTTGTGCTTTCCCCTTGATATTTCTACTTATTAGTTTGTTCCCAAGGAGATCACTGCAGGGTGACCAAGAGGAAATTTCTCCCTCTCCCCCTTCTCTTTCTCCTCCCACTTTTGCCACATAGCATAAAATTAACAGAAATTATCCAATGAAGAGAAATTTACTCTGAGAATGACAGCTTTGCTAGTTACGGGGCTGATGGATGTTGCCAACTTCTCTTTCCAAAGAACTTGTATGATGGAAATAATGTTGGCATTCAAAATATGAAATGAAACTGATAAAATATCATTTTAAATGGTGGGTCTCAGAGAAAAGATGGAAATGCAGATCAAGTTGAATTGTCAGCATATGAATGGTGGGTGGTAATTGGTCTTAGGGTGATGGTAGTTGGTGCAATATGCCACTCCCTGATGTTGCAAATACTCAACACTTGCTTTAGAATGCATCTGACCATCTTAATAAAAAACCATCATATGTGTTGTCTTTCAGAAATTGTACTTTTGACAATCATTTTGTTTTATGGTAAGAAGAGGAAAGACCAGTCCATGAGTAAAGTAGTTCACAATGGTACACTTTCCAGATAGAGGTATTATAAAGGCATCAAGCAGATATGGAGGTTTGTCTCTATATCTTGCTTTGACTGGTGATATCTCAGCCCTTATTTTGCAGTCTTAGACCCACAGTGTTTTAGGCTGTGCATGCCTAGTAAATGTCCTTTCAAAAGAACTGGCTTGGCTTGAGCCAAGAAAGAGGCAGGTTTGAATCACTAGAGTCCAGTTCTCAGCAGATATGTAACAAACTTTGCTAGTGGTTGCTGGTGCTAAAACCATTCCATCTGAGTCAGTCTATTCATTCTAGAAAGAAGAGAACACTAGAGGTCAGTGTTGTCATTGAGAAGGACTGGAGAGTTTCAGATAGCACACTATGATCTCTTCTAAATGGTCTTTTAAACAGTGAGAAAAATCATATTTGAGCAACTTCTGTATCGCTTAGACAACCCCATTATCAACACAGCTCATCGATATCTTGTGTCTAATACATAGCAAGTGAAAGTGTGCAGTAGGCTGTGTTATCTGTGAATTTGTCTTTACAAACTGCTGCCAGGCTAGAAATAGGCAGCCTATTTTGTCTTGTCATTTGTGTTGGTTAGTTTTCATGGCACTATGACAAACATTTGATATAAGCAACTTAAAGCAAAGACTTAAAGCAACTTAAAGATTCCTTTGTCAGGGGTTTAGAGATTATAGTCCATAGTCCCTTTCAGTTACAGGTCTGTGCTAAAACAAGGATGCCAGGGCAGTGGGAGCATGTGTTACAGGCTGTTCATCTCAGGGTGGCAGGAAACAGAGAACCATGAAGGGACCCAGTCCTATTCTAGCCTCAAAGGCATGCTTCCAATGACCTACTTCCTCCAACCCTGTCACACCTCCTAAAATTTTCAGAACCTCCCAAAATAGTTATAGCATCTGGGAAACAAGTGTTTGACACATGAGGGGGCACTTCATAGTCAAGCTGTAACATCATTTTTTCCTAAGCAGGACAATATGACAACTATTTATATATCATTTACATTGCAATAAGTATTCTGTGTGATCTACAGATGACTGAAACTGTAGGGGAGAATGTTAGTAGGTTGCATGCATATAAATTTTGGTACTATGTATCTGTAGAGGTTGGTATCTACGGGGAGTCCTGAATTGAAGGACAACTGTGTTTATATTTTCATAAATTGGATATTTTCCAGGTTGAGTATGATACACTTTTTTCAAAATCTTAAGCCTAAATTAAAATGCAGAAAATTGAAATGCAAAATTGAATAAGTTAACCAAATTCTCTGCAAGCATACACCATCAGACTCCGAATAATTCACATACCACCTTGGCAGTCTAGCTGTCATCAACACTTCTTCTTTGTTGTTCTTATTTTATCTTTCCAATTTCCCCTCCATCTCCACCAGCACTATTCCATCCCAATTTCATGTGCTCTTTTTTTTTTTTCTCTAAATCCATGGAGTCATTCAGTGCTGCCATTATGTGCATGGGTATCCCCTCAGGGCCCACGTCCCTCAAAATAACTCTCTCTCTCTCTTTCTCTTCCAGAAATCCTCAGCTACTAATGGACTTTGTGACTTCATCCTCATCCATGCTTGGGATTTTGCCTGACTTGATCTTGCATAGGTCTTACACATACATTCATAGCCACTATTCATGTGTGCAGCTGCCCTATCATGTCCCAAACACACTGTTTCTCTGTATTCATCAACTACCTCTGTCTCATACAATCTCTCTGCTCCCCCTTCTTTAGTGATCCCTAAAGCCCTAAGAGGAAGAGGTGTTATATAGATGTGTCATTTAGGATATGTAGTTCATTATTTTTCTGAGCATTGACCAGTTGAGGGTCTCTACATTAACTGCCACCCATTGCAAAAATAAGCTTCTCTGATGAGGCTTGGGGGATGCACTAATCAGTGGCATAAAGATTAGTTTAATGCTATATTCATTTAGTGTTCATTTAGATGCTATATTCACCTAGTATTATGTTCTCTTCTAAAGCCTGTGAAATAGCTTGCTGATTTATCCTTGGCCCCATTGATGTTGCTGAGCATGAGTTATGTCTTGTGGAGTAGGCCTCCACAAATATTAATATAATGAGAAAATGATTGGTTACCCCTGTGACATGCATGCCAGTGTTGCACCAGTGAGCCTGCCTTGCCAGGACGGTTGTTATTAGAGCTCATAGGGACCACAGATGGTTAGTTTTCTCTCTCAGTAGTGTACATGGCACCTTCCAGCACTGCAAAATGTAGTCAGTAGAGATGAAGCTTCCAGGTCAGTACTGCTTTGATTTCCTGACATTCTATGACTGAAGTATGTGGTGTCTGCAATAGAGTCTTACCATCTGGAGACAACTAAGAGCAAGACAATAGCCCATAAGACTTAGAGGCAGTCTATGGGACTCTGCTAACCACAACTTGAAAAGAGGTATTTTACATTGCTTAGCTTATTATTTGATAGCCTGTGTCATCTGGAAGAGGAATTTTTTTCTCTCAGTTAGAGGTCAACTCCATTCAAACTCTTTATATTGCATATATGTATGTTTTATTTTGTCTTTAAGATATGATCTCACAATGTATTCACTATGTAGCTCAGCTGGACTTTGAAATTGGAAGTTTTCTGCCTCAACCTCCTGAGTAATTGAATTACAGACCTATAAGTGTGCAAGACCACACCTGGATATTAGCATATCACAATGATACACTAACCTGACCGTTTCTGGTTGTGGCTATGGTGCTTCATAGGTGTGTATTCCCCATCTAGAGGTCCAGCCTTCTGTAGTTGGAGGTGGTTACTAGATTCTGCTCTTGATTCAGATGCCTCATTTGAATCAGTTCCTGTAATGTAGTTTTCTTCCCTTTTACTCAGACTACAGTTACCTCTTAGTGTCTCAGACACTAGCGTGCTTTCTCTTCTGAAGTTACATTTATTTTCCCAGTCTGCGAGAGAAGAATCTTCATTGCAAGCCCTGCTGAAGGAAAGACAAGGTGTGAACATTCACCCAAGCTCACTTCTCATTCACTTCTGAAGCTATTTCCAAATAATCTCTCATGGTATACAATTTCTCTTTATTCTCTAGCCATAGAGAAGAGAAACTAGAACTCTTTAAAGACTAATACATGCTAAATTACTGTCAGAAACAATAAGCATGGTTATTTTTATTCTTCTAAATGACATTTTAAGATTATAAGACAAACTTTCGAACTGAAAATGCCAGTGTAAATTGGGTGAGAAGATAAGCTACAGGCTAGATCATAAGGACTGATGCTCAAAAATAAAAAATAAGCAGCACAATAAGAAAAATGATAAATGATATGAGTGGCTATGCCACTAAAGGTATCCAGACAGTATGTATTCAGTAGTATCACCCACTAGGGAAATGCATATTAAAATCCAAAGGAGATGCAATTGTTGCCTGTTACTTAGACTAGAAATAGCAACAGCACCAAGTGCTGGGGGTCATGAGGAGAGAACGGATCATGCAAACATTGTAGGCATCATTATGAAAATGGAGCACTTACTCTGGGAAACAATTTGACTATTTCCTGTGTAAGTAAACCTGCAGCTATCATGTGGGCTAGCAGTTATACTCTCAGGTATTATTTCTAGAGAAATACAAGGTTATATTCAAAGGAAAACTATATATGAATGTTTGTAGCTGTTTTTTATAAAAGCTTCTAACTTACAACTAGCCTAGATGGTCTTCAGCAAGGAGACACACACACACACACACACACCCTGGTGAATACTACTCAGTTAAAAAAAAAAGAACAAATCTTTAATACATACAACCCTCACAGCATTAGATACTGGTGATTTCATTTACATAGCATTCCTGAAATGATAAAAATTCAAAACAAAAAGCATTAGTCATAGTTTGGGTGCTCGGAAACCATGGTAAGAAGGAGCTGGGGATGGGTTTAATAGGATGGCAGGAGAGAGTCATGGTGCTGTGTTCTGTCTTCACCTAGGGAGTGAATGCATGAGCCCACAAGAGAGGTAAGGAGCCTACGTAAACTGGAAACAGCAATGCTGCATTGCAGCCGTGTCAGTTTGCTGGCTTTGGTGTTCTCCTGTAGGCTCATAAATATTAATGCTGGGGAGACTGGGTAATGTGTATTCCTAAATATATAAATACAGCCTGCTCAGTCTGTATAATGCTCCTTACATGTATGTGGTTTTAGGGCTGACCACTTGATTTTGGATAACCAGTTGGTGTGACGTCTTCTGTGAAGACCATTTTTTTTTTTTTTTTTTAGCTCTCAGCACTCCTTAGTTGCCTGTAGTTCTGTCTAGGGTTAAGGCCCAGTGAGATTTCCCCCTTCCATGTTAATGTGTCTGTTGGTACTGTCTTTGTTCAGATCTTATTTAGGCAGCCATGTTGCTGAGACATCACACGTGTATCATCTCAGGCATTCCTAAGAGACACAACCTCACAGCTGACTTCCTGTGTTGTGTTCCTCAGCCACAGGTGCATGAGATGTGCTGTAGATAGATCACTTGAGGCTGGACCTCACAGGAACACTTGTTCTCTGCATTTTGATTGGTTGTGAAAATGTTGCTCAGAGATTTAAACATGGACATTATTGGGGGGTGGGGAAGTGGTTCTTGAGGATACTACAAACCCAGGTGTGGTGTGAGTTTCTTTGCAGTAGCCAGCATACAATGGCTATGGCTCCCAAAGTAACTTCCAGAGTTACTCTGTTTAAAGGCTTCTGTGGAATGTCCTGCCTCCCCTTCTTTTCCAGTAAATGAGATCAAAGAATGGTTTTTATGGGTCACAAGAGCGCAATGAATCCTTACTACACTAAGTCATGAGGGAAGTAAGACATGTTTTGCTGTAAATAAAAAGTATAGTCTTGTTTGTAAAATACTCAGAAAAATCACAGGTTTACAGCCAGAAGAGGAGTGCAGCTAAGATTAGGCCTTAAACAGGCTTACTTCTGTCTTCACATTTCTGTTTGAAATATCTACACATAAACGGATTACCTTCTCTTGTAAACAGTCTTCACTGCAAATGTTAAGAATGCAGGAAGCCTTGACTCTCTAGCCTGGAGACTTGAACTTGATTCCCTTTCCTCCCATTTCCCCTTAATTTTTCTGTCTTTCTGTCCTGCCTCAATTCCCCATTCTGAGACTTTGATCCCTGAATCACAAGGAATGATAATAGTCAAAGCCTGAGTTCTGAGACATCTTCACATCGGAACAGGGACAAAGGCACAGCCTTTCCAGAGACCAGAGGGAAGCATGAGAAAGTCCAAGCTTGCAGATGGAGTCTTGACTAAAGAAGTTAAGTTTTTGGGACTGGAGAGATAGTTCAGTGGTTAAGGGTGCTAACTCTTCCAAAGATCTGAGTTCAAACCCCAGCAACTACATGGTAGCTCACAACTGTCTGTAACTACAAGATCTGACCTTCTTACACAGACATATATGCAGGCATAACACCAATGCACATAAAATAAAAATAGATAAAGTTAAAAAAGAAGAGTTAAGCTATCTTCTCACTGTGTTTGAAGAGAGCTTTTAGGTCACAGGTGTAAGAGAACTTGTCTTCAGGATATATTTAAGACTGTGAGTATAATAATGCTTCAGAGATGGTCTCCATACAGGCTAATCAAAAAAAAAAAAAGAAAGAAAGAAAAGAAAAGAAAAAAGAGTAGCAGAATCACAAAACATCAGCACACAGCTGCCTGCAGCAGAGACTTCCAGCAGCCAGTGACCTTCACCAGGTGAAGCTAGGGTTCATGACTCCATCTTGAAAAGAATTTCAGGATTGATCAGTGCAGACTACAAAACAGACTTGTGTTTAATAACAAGTTTCAGACTTAAGCTCATGCATGTCTTCATGCTCATGAAGACAGAGAGATGCTTATGAGAAGGAAAAGTCACACCCAGGAGTGGGTATGGGCTTCTTGAAGGAGTCACCTCTCCTTTTTTTTCACAACTAAATGTGACTCCTCAATGACGGCAGTGACACTGTTTTCAATTAGAGAATATAAAGAATTCACACAACACAACTGGTTAGTCAACAGAAATTTAAGTATGGCTTTGGGCTCTTAACCAGCTTTTTTTTTCCTGCCTTTTTTTTTTTTTTTTTAGATTTAAACACTGCATGGGAAGTGTCTTCAAAATGATTACTTCCGTGTCCTGATGTTATGAATTAAGTCTTGGTTAAAATAGGCTGAGATAATAGTTGGTTGAGAGGGGTGGATTTTAAAAAGATACATAAGTTAAAGACTTGACATAAAAACCCCAAGGTTGGGGAAGGAGAATGGTGACAGGGGGATAGCACAAATCTTTTCTACTCCAGGCTTTCAGAATGTTAGGCCAGCTGTGTAGATGAGGACAGCACATGGAATCCCCCATCACTATGACAGAGCAAGGATTAGTTTCCAGAAAGCAGGGTAGCCTGTGAGATTAAGAATGGAGACTGGCCATGTCAGTCAGAGGCAGACAAGCTCTGCTATGGTGACAGGATCCAATACTATAGGAGCCACCTATAGGTCAGAATGAATTACATAGAATCATGCTCATACATTCAATCACACTGGAGTTTACAAACAGTGGGGACATGGCATCATGTGTGTTGTCAACAGCAATACACCCGTTAGTTTTCTGCTATCCTACAACTATACATGTCACCATGGGAAGAAGCTGCATCAAGAACCTAAGATATTTATTATGCATTAGTCTCTACAACTTCTGAAACTCTATAATGACCTCAAAATAAAACACACCAGTGTTTCTCTGTCACCCATGCAAGTCAGCTGTGACCTCCTTTCTGAGTCTTGTTCCCTCTTGTTCCTCTGAAGTAATAAGCTATGGGGCACTCAGCCCTGGCCCAGAAGTGACACAGCTACTCCTCACCACTGGAGAAGGGGTTAGGCTGGCTGGCCTGCTCTCTCTTGTATTGGACATCTGACAGCATTTGCTGATTAGCATGAAGGACCACCCCACCAAAGCAAGCAGAGAGCTGTCTATGGTGTTCCAAGTATGAATTCTAGACCTGTGGATAGGAGACTTAGAAAAGACTTCCTCAACGTAAGTATATTTTTCCTCCAAGAGGAGACCAGCATCTGCTACCCATTGCTTTCATAACTGGTTTCTGCTAAGCTGATCTTTTCTTTTTCTCTTTCTTTCTTTCTTTCTTTCTTTCTTTCTTTCTTTCTTTCTTTCCTTCTTTCTTCCTCTTTCTTTCTTTTTCTTTCTTCCTTCCTTCCTTCCTTTCTTTGAATCATTTCTTATTATTTATATGCTTGCATGTTTACCTGCCTGCATGTTTATATACCCTATGTATGCCTGGTACCCACAAAGGCCAGAAGAGGACATCAGATGCCCTAGAACTGGAGTTACAGGAGATTGTGAGCTTCCATAATGGGTGCTGAGAACTGAACCTGGGTCTTCAGCAAGAGCAGCCAGTGCTCTTGACTGCTGAGCTGTCTTTCTAGCCCCACTTCAGTTTCTTGTTGGGAAGATGAAAGCCAATGATGTCGATGCAAAATGTGCATTCTGGAGTCTGGGCGAGGTGCTCAGGTCAGGAAGTTCTGTCTCCTGTTTGCAGCTGTGAGTACCACTGTGCCACACTGTGAATTTGCTGTACTCTATGGTTTCCTCATCACTTCCTCTTCCAAGACCCATTAGGATTTATTCTGACAAGGCGTTCTTGTGTGGTCCTCAGGACTGAACCTGGCCCTCAAGCCTACCATTGAACTATATTCCTAGCTAATAATTCTGTCTGTTGAAGGAAACGTAGTGGGCAAAAATGCTGGATGTTACAGCATGTTCATTTTTTAGTGATTTTATTGAACCTTGATTCTTCTATTTTTATCCACTTTGCTGTGTTTTGGGAAGCCCAGTCAATCTTACATATTAACCGTATTAATTTTGTATGAGGGATCATACACTAGTAGTCAAGAGGTCAGGTTCTGTTTCCTATCATGTAGGAACTAAGCCACTTGGCACAAACACTTTACCATCTCTGCCCCTCAGTGTCTTTCAAAAGAGTCATTGTTCTGAAGATTTGTATGTGCATGAGTGTATGTATGTACATGCATGTGTGTGTGTGTGTGTGTGTGTGTGTGTCTTGAGTACCAAGAAAATGGAAAAGAAATGATGGTTGATAAACATGCAAACTTACATACTCACCCTGCCCAGTGCTATAATGAAGTTCTTGCCAATTCAGAGCCCAGTTCAGCCCTCAGTGGAGAGGGAGCTAGTGAGGTAAGACTGATTGGGCAGGGGAAAGCTGTTTTTTATAACTGTTTTAGAGTTAGTTAGTTGTTAGTTAGTTAGTTAGTTAGTTAGTTAGTTAGTTAGTTTTCAGGGGATTTTAGATTAAGAAAACTTGGGTTTTCCTCAGGGCTCTGAATGAATTTTTTTTTCTGAATATGGGCATGAGAACACCTCCACACAAGACAGCAAAGAGCATTTCTACCACGAAGTGAAGGGACTTCTCATCTCCTACCCTTGTGGAGAGTGGTGACTCTTGGTAGCTGGATAAGTCCTAGCTACTGGCCTTCTTTTCACATCTGGTAGAAAGTTGGGAACTAATCTCAGGGCCTTTGTTTGGACTATACCAGTCACCAAGTCCCCTGTGGTTTTCCTGCATTTCTTCAAAGGCCAAGAGGAAAACCTATCTAATCTGTCAGAGAGGCTGACCTAATAATCAACTTTACTAACTGTGCTTATGGAGGAAAATGTCTAGAAACATTACATATAGTAAAACCCAATGCATGGAGCAGCCTGGGGTAGTAGCACTCTGGAGGTAGGAACATCACCAGATGTTTGAGCCCACTCTAGTCTCCATGGCAAGTTCTAGCCATCTACGCTTTATAAAGCCTTTTTTCCATCTCCAAGAATACATATATGGAAATACAAGAGAATAAGAGCATAGCTGTTATATTTGCTTTTGATTTTTTTTTGTTGAGAAGGTACAGGTCACAGACTTGTTCCAGTTCCTTGTTTAAGAATTCCCAACAAGGGTGATTTTCCAGTCTTCCCTCCCCAAAATATGCTCTTATTTTCCTTATCAACCAGAGCTTTCTTTTCAGTAAGCTCCCTGGTGTGTGTTGCCTAGAGCAACATCTGCCAGGGCTTTGTGTTGGCACTTGTGGAATGCTGAACTGTGAGATTCTGCACATTAGTCTTCTTTCAACATCATAGTGTCAAGTAACACCCCTTCTATGGGTGGCTCTGGGGTCTAGGAGCAAGACCTCATCCACCCACAGTCCACTGGGTGTCTGGGCTTTAACTTTATGTCTTGTTCACCACTATCTCCTGTGCTTAGAACAATGATATAGCCAATAATTGACACATCAAGGGCACTTGATAAATACTTACTATAAAGGTAAGCCAGGCATCTCTGCACAAATACATTTAAAGATGTCCCACTCATCATTTGACATGTGACTCATCATTTGAATCATAGCCCTTCTTCCCCTCCCCTTCTTTTTCTAGAACTGAAAGAGCTCCTAAAACCTGGGCCATCTCCCACAACTTACTCTTATTATTACTAGGCAAAGACAATGCTTTCCAGATCTTCTCTGAATGCCCACCGACTACTAATAGGAGGCACCTATTTTCTCTGTTTATAGAAAAACACCTAAAGCTGGGTGCTTTGTAAAATAAAAGACTGCTTTAGTTCACAGTCATGATGATTCATGAACATGTTACCAACTTCTCCTCTCTCTGCTGAGGGCCTTCTGAACTATGACAAATGACACATAGCTAGGAATATGTGGGCGATGAAGATTGCATACTGAGACTAGAAGCCAGACCAGGGATAGGCTTCTTTTCCTATGATTCCTTACTCTAACAGAAGCTAAGCAGAGTCTCTTCAGAACTACATTAATCCCACATGAAGGTACAGTACCCAATAACCCAATAACCTAATTGTATATCTCAGGCCCTACCACCTTGTGTTAGTTAGGGTTTTACTGCTGTGAACAGACTCCATGACCAAGGTAACTCTTATAACAACATTTAACTGGGGCTGGCTTACAGGTTCAGAGGTTCAGTCCATTATCATCAAGGTCAGAACATGGCAGCATCCAGACAGGCATGATTGCAGGAGGTGTTGAGAGTTCTACATCTTCATCTGAAGGCTGCTAGCAGAATACTGACTTCCAGGCAGCTAAGATGAGGGTCTTATGCCCACACCCACAGTGACACACCTACTCCAACAAGGCCATACCTCCTAATAGTGTCACTTTCTGGGCCAAGCGTATACAAACCATCACATACCTCAAGCCTATAATACCAGCGATCAAAGCTTCCACACATGAAGACACACCTAAATCTTATCAAACCCTAGCACTATACAACCTAAGCCTGGAGCTAAATGAGGAAGACTGACTCTGTCTGCCTTATTACTAAAGAAAAATCAAGAAGCAGAAGTGATTTCTCAGACTTTGTGTCTGATAAAGAAATCATCACTAAGCTGCCAAGACTTCAAAAGTCTTTATGCAGCTCACCCTTCTCTCAAACATTTTTTGTGCCCCATTCATCATTAAAACCCAGATATGCTTGAACAAGCCCAGCAAACCAATGTGGAAGCCCTATAGTTTTAGTTTTAGTTTTTTTAACTTTCTCAGAGAGGACTCACCCAACATCAAAGGTGGAAGTATAAGTACTGAACTGTGACAAAAGCCAATGACCAGAAGGATGAAGACATCCTAGGGGGACTGCATTGGCCATCCCAATGACCAGAAGGATGAAGACATCCTAGGGGGACTGCATTGGCCATTACAATGACCAGAAGGATGAAGACATCCTAGGGGAACTGTATTGGCCATCCTAATGACCAGACAGATGAAGACATCTTAGGGGGTCTGCATTGGCCATCCCAATGACAAGAAGGATGAAGGCATCCTAGGGGGACTGCACTGGCCATGTGTTCCCAGAAGAGCCATCTCGGTGTATGCCCATGGCTTAGCAAGCATTGACATTGTTCTTTCTCTAAATTCTGTGTCAGATTATCTGAGCATCTTTGCTTGGGGCCTCACCTATAAAGAATCACAAAGGGGAAAAAGTTGTCCTAGTTTATGTGTTCCAGGGTCACATGCAAGGCTCTACATGGCTCTAAAGAAAGACCCGCTGTTTAGGGAAGAACAAGGTAAAGAGCAGGCCAGACTTGCTCAGAAAGCACAAGACAAAGCTCAAAACACCTAGAAACCATGGAGAAAACTGGATTCCTTACAGACATGTGGGGTGGACTTTGAAGGAAAAAGGGGTTTCCTGTGTAGGGGCTAGTAGTTGTTTCATGTGAACTGCAAAATCAATTTACCTGGGCAGCCAGGCCTCTCTAGCCTAGAAGCTGACATTTTATGGACTTGCTTCTTTGGGAATTCTTTCAAAATAACTTTATATTTTTTTATATGTGTGTGTGTATGTGTATGTGTATGTATATGTATGTGTGTGTGTGTGTGTGTGTGCATGTGTTGTGTCTGTTCCTGTGCCACAATGTACATGTGGATATCAGAAAACAACTTGTGGCAATTAGCTCTCTTCTGTTATCATTGTGGCTCCCAGGGATTAAACTCTAGTCATCCGATGTCTTTGGAGCAAGTAACTTTATTCCACTGAGCTGCTCACTGGTTTATCCTTGGGGGAACCTGTAAGCATGTCCACACAGATAGGACAACTTGTATTTTAGAATAAATGCTCCAAGAGAGAAGCTGGGAACTTTGCTAATAAAAGCAAAGAACTTTAGAAGTAAGGTGCATTTTGGTGGTGATTTTGTGCAAATCTGTCCTTTTACAGATGAGGGCATGGATGGATAGTTCAGGAAGGTCACTTCAGTGGGGTAGGGTGGGGGAGGAGGGTTGCTTCTTTCTCAAGTACACCTAAGCTAAGAGACAGCTCTGTTTCAGCAAGTCTTGCTGTAGTCTTGGAATTTAAACCAGCTCTGGCCTTTTTGGGGGATCACTTGGAGTTCAGTCATCAGGACTGAACCTCCAGAAGGGCAAGAACCTCCAGAATCAGCTGGCTGCTGTAGACTCAGCAACAACCTCCCCTTTTCTACCTACAGTCTACCTTCAAATCTAGAGTTTTGTCAACAAAGCCACTTGAGATGCTGTGTCAGCCAAAGAGACATCCTGGGAAGACAAACCTCTGCTAAGGCTATGAGCTGATAGACTTTGTGGCCCTTTGGCAGGTAGTCGTGCTAAGAAGAGAATATGCTCTTCTTTTCTCTCTAATGTGAGCTATACCATGTCAGTGCATTAGAACAAAGACCTACCTGGTCATCTGCTTGGAGTTTTTTAGAAGTAGAAAATAATTATTCATCAGCCAGGCGTACTTGCCAATATAAGAATCAAGTCAGGCCAGTGAAGTGGTTTAGTAGGTAAAGACACTCGCTGGCTAGCCTTACAACCTTTGTTCAGCCCTTGAGACCCACATGGTAGAAGGAAAGAACTGAGTCTTGTACGTTATCTCTGTTTTCCATATGTGTCCTGGCATGTGCACATATGTATGTGTGCACACAGGAGAGGAGAGGATAAGTAAACCAACAAATAAATATAAAACAAATAAGTAGTGTTGTGGTAAATATTACTTGGGGGCTTCTACCCCACTTTAGATTATTCAGTTCCTAAATAAAAGACCCAAAACCCTTATATTTGTAATAAGCCTTAAAAGCACTAGAGCTGGGTAGATATCAACCTCTATGCTATTTTCTCTACTTCCCTGTCAATAGCCCTGAGATATCACTTGTCATGTTCCACCTGGGCTATTCCTACTGCTGCTGGCCACCTCTCATGGCCATGCTCTCTTGATCTACCTACTTTGTGGCATCTTCCTTCTCTCTCCACTAGGTCTCTGCCTCAGACCCAACCACTGGGAAATGAAACCCTGTTTACCTCTCTTCTGCACAGCTACAGGCTGTAGGCATCTTTATTGACCAGTCAGGGATAACTTGGGGAGGGGACAAAGTTACATAGCAACACCTGGTATATGTGAGGATCTCCTCATGGGGGAGGCAACCAGATCCTGGAAGCCAGTATTTAGCATTACTATACATAGCAGTAGACCAAACCTCAACAAAGTAGACTTAGCTCTGACAAGAGCCTTAATGAGCCATTTTTAGGCATTCTCCAGCCACCTGTAGAGAGACTGTGAGTGGGGTTCTCTTAAGCATTTCTTCACTAAATTACTCATGGCTTTCTTGTAACCATCTCTAGAATCCTGAAATTAAAATCAAAAGTGTAGACATCCCAGATATGAAGACAAGTAGTCAAGAGGAAAGGCTTAGTTTTGAGGGTGGATAGCCACCCTCTTTACCAGTTCATCTGTACACGTGGATCCCAATTCATCATTGGCATTCTCTCTCAAACCCTCAATTTGATAAGAAAGAACAATGGCCTGTTTCACATTTCCTTATTTATACTCCATTCAGTGAGTACCCAATATGGCACTAAACACCATCAGTGCTCCAGGACCATCATGGAGGTCTTGGCCTCACTGAGTCTGCAGTGTGCCAGTGATCTCAATGATTGTACTGAAGGCTAGGGCATGCTGGAATTGACTGACCTCAGTGAAAGATGATAATAGACTGCACTCCAAGGATAGCTACCTCAGGCTCAAGCCTTGAAAAGTCTACCTCCAAAAGAAACTACGATTTAATTGCTATTGAACAGTCAATCAGTGACTTGCTGGAGAGGAATATCCAAGGCTCACATACGGAGATCGTGAGATTGCACAAGGAAGGAACAGCCTGTATGGAAAAGCTCAAGGTGAAAGATGATGGAGTTTACCCAGAACTCAGAAAAATGAAGGTGATACAGATTAACAGGAGGCAAGGAGCACCGAGATGGGAGGCTCAGACTAGCACTGCCTCGCCAGTACAGAAATGCATTAGAACTGTGAGCACACATGTGTCTCTTCTCTGCAGGCTTCAGTGTCCTCAGGTGTGACAGAAAAGGCTTGGTTAGCTAAGAGGCCACCGTAGAGAAAGTAGTTACAAAGCCTGGCTCAAAGGCTTCTGAAGGATTCATGTGAGAAGGGCAAGGACTGTCACCTTGATCTCCCCCGTCTTTGAAATGACTCCATGTTCCTTCAGTCAGGTAAGAAGGAGTGAAGTGGGGAGTTGGTGGAAACTTTGCTGAGCTCTGGAGCCATGTTATCAGAGGTAGACATTTGTACAGTTCACTTTCTTGATAGTTGGTATCTGAAATGTTTCATTAAGCTCCAGAAAGAGTAAATACTTAAGTGTGATTACAGAGTACACTGAAAGAGCCTCCATCGTTTAATGAATAGAAAATAAATACTGATTGGAACTTGTTTTTGTTTTCTTTCTTTTTTTTTTTTAAAGTGTCATGTATTGAATAAGAAATAATGTTTGACAAGGTTCTTAGTCTCATCCTATATGCAGTAGGTACTCAGTCATTTTGACTTGATTTATTTCAAATATGTAACCTATTAAGTGTTCTTCATGCTATTGGTCATCATATAGAAGCTGGTCATCATACGGAAACTGTGCCTATGATTATGAATAACCATACAGAAGAGACATGTGTCATTAGACTGAGCCGAATACTACTGATTCAAACCCCAGATTTTTCCTTTCAAGTAAATGACTTTCTCAACACCACATGGCTGTAGTCAAACAAATGTCACTCATGATAAGTTCATAGCATTGTATCAAAGCATGTTACAGCCAAGGTCACAGACCCAGGCTCATGCCTTTCCTTCCACCTTTGAAGGCCTTGGTGCCTCTTGGGGTAATTATTATATCTCTGGAAGATATAGCTTATGAGTGAGCAGAATGGGAGCTTGGAGGAGCTGGTTTGCAAACGATTTATTTGATCATTGATTTCTCCTTTAAAGGAAGCTGTTTCTGCTATTTGATAAACATTTAAAAAGGTGAGCCCTGGATAGCTTAAAAACCACAGTTTTGAAGCTATGCCCAAGACTTATTAAAAGTACATTAGTAAATAAGACTGTGGTAAAAGAACCAAGAGGCAAGGTGAGACTCTACAGTCTGGTTTCATAAAGACACATATCAAGTGTTTCATTCATCTGGCCTGATCTGAACCAGATATTCCACCATCATCAGCCAGCCTGGCCACCATCTCATCTCCACTCACCCTGCCAGACAAAAGATGTGACCAGTGAAAGATCCTCCCAGAATGGGAGAGAATTAGGTAAACATGCTAAAGGCAAGAAAATTTAAAAGTAGCTATTGTGAAAGTGACTCCCTAACTCCTGAAATTAGAGAAGGTGATATATACCACATGGGAAACAGATGTAGGTGGTACTCCGTGTCTACCTCCTGCATTGGGGAAGCCCCGTTACCTGTCCCCAGACTATGTGTCTTCAAGTGGCCCCCTGGAAGCTACCAGGGCATAGCTGATGGCAATTCTGAAGGTCACTTCAGAGAGAGCATTGACCTGGGAGCAAACCTGCAGTGGACAGTATCAGGTGATGCCCATCATCGGGGTGTTAGATGACATATCCTAAAGCTGGCCTTTCACCATTGCCATGTTCAGCCATTACCTGGGTTGGAAGCTGGGCATGTAATGCTCCAGCCATGTGGGCAAAACATCTACTCCCTCCCATAATGCCAGCCAAGCTCAGTCCTGGGGTCTAGGTTTAAATCACTTAAACAAGTGACTTCTTACATTCTTGTTTCGCCAGTGTTGGTGTGTGCTGCACACTCTTCTAACAGCACCTGCCTGAGCTGCCTGCAAGTCTTCTTTTCTCTCTCTCAGAACTTAGAGGTAATTTTTTTTCTTAGCACTGGCCAAGGTGACCTTTCAAGACCATTACTGCTAGAGCAAGAACATTCACAGTTTGCTTAACCTTTCTTAGGCCACCTGCTATAAGCATTCTCTGAATCCTAAATGAACACTGTTTTGTCTGTTATTGTCCACATTAAGGTGGTGTTTGTTTCTCCCAGAAATAACTTTGAGGTATGATGTAATATTTCTATTTGACTCTCTCTCTGTCTCTGTCTATGTATATGAGCATATATTTGCGTGTATGTATGTGTATTGTATATATGTGTATATGTGTGAATGTGTGTATATATATGTGTATGTCTGTATATGTGTATATGTGTATATGTATATGTGTATATGTATATGTGTATATGTATATATGTGTATGTGTGTGTATGTGTGTATATATGTATATGTATATATATATGTGTGTGTGTATATATGTGTATTTTGTATATATGTGTGTATGTATGTATATGTGTGTATCTGTGTGATGTGTGTATATGTGTGTATGAGTATGCATGTGTACATATATGTTTGTATGTGTGTGTACACACATATGTGGAGGCCAGATCCCAATGTCGATGGCTTCCTCTATCACTCTCCTCTTTATTTACCGAGGCAGGATCTTCTTCCCTAACTTTAGAGCTTACTGACTGATGACCAAACTCTGTCTTGTCTTCTCTGCCCCTGGCACTAGGGTTACAGTGTAAACTGCCATGCCTGGCTTCTCACAGGGTATGGAGATATAGTCTCAAGTTCTCATTCTTGCAAGGGCAGGCACTGAAGCCACTGAGCCATCTCTCCAGCCTGTTGCTTTCATTCTTAAAGATGACTGGCTAAATAAAGTAAAGGAGGGAGGCAATCCCATAGTGCTAATAGCTGTCAGACCCCATCTCCAGAGCTGTACAAATGAAATCAAGCAACATACATAGTAGATACACACAAGGTTGATACAGGACTTAATTAGCACATGACTGCCCAATATGTATCCTGACATCTAAAGAACACGGCAGCATTTAAATGTGAAATTTTTCTTCCAGCTTTAAAATTTTTGGTTCTACAATCATTCTCATTGCTAAGTTAACCAAGGCACTTTTGTTCAAGATATCACACTAATCTAGACAGATTCATTTTAAATAAATGGGCCAAAGAGGAATGCAAAGAAATTGTATTAATGTGTGATGTGATTCCCTTTGAAAATGAGAATAATTCTAGCATCAGGTTATCAGCTAAAGATCCCTCTCTTCTGATCTGATTATTGTAAATACTTTGAGACATGTATTTTAATGAAATGATTAGAAAACCGAGGTGATTTTGGAGACTAAGAAGGCAATTAATTAAAGAAAAAAGGTCCTGACTTGCATACTAAAACTTTCCTTATCAAAAATCTAAGAAGGGGCAGTGTCAGTATAGGAACACCCATGGCCAGGAATCCCAGCACTCAGATAGCTGAAGCAGGAGGGTCTTGAGTTCAAGGCCAGCTAGGGCTTCACAGACAGACTCAAAAATAAATAAATAAGAAATGCAAAACCCTCTGTATCTCAGAACTTTTAGATAAACCATCAGTGTTCTGTTTTGTTTTTCCAGTACTGCTTTTGATTTTTTTCAGCATTCTTCAGAGATGGGCTTAGACAGTTACTCTCCCTTCTTAGATTTTTCTTAGAATAAAGGTTTTAAAATGTTTTTATGTATATGAGTGTTTTCCCTGAATGTATGTCTGTGCACCACATATGTGCCTGGTAACCAAAGAGTCTGAAGAAGGCATTGATTCCCTTAGTAATGGAGTTTATAGATGGTCATGAATTGCCATGAGGGTGCTAGGAATCTAACAGGGGTGCTCTGGAAGAGCAGCCAGTGCTCTTAACCACTGAGCTATCTCTCCAGCCCCACTGATATTATTTTTCTGCAAATGGAAATTGTGTGTTTAAAGTCATCCAGTTAACTGGCAGATATGCCCCTCTAATCCAGAGCTCTGGATTTGAGGGCTCACCGTTTTGTCCACATTTCTACTTCTACTTCCTAAGAAGCAGAAAGCAGACTTATTAAACTGTGAGAGAACTTAAGAACAATTACTGTTGTGGGCAAAAAATAAATGAATAAATAATCTTCAAAATCAGGCTCCTGCTCCCTGCCAGAGAGTTCATAAAACTTGCTTTTTCTGTCCTTCCTCTCAGCAGCGAGACATAAAAGTAGAAAAAGTCTTGAAGAACTAAGGTAGAATTTTGATGCAGGAAGCCTTCTAAATACTGCTTTGTCTCCAGAGAGGAGGACAATCCAGCCTTTGTTCCTCAGGAGCATTTTCTGTCCATGTTAGGTCCCAGACAGGCCCTCGGTCCTTAGAAGGGCTGTTGTCTTTTTCCTGCCACAACATCAGTGTGACATATCTCACACTTCAGAAGGCAGCCTACTCAGTCCCCATTCATAGATTCCTCTGGAATTTAATATCTACTCACCACCGCCCCCTCACAAAAAAAAAAATCCTGGCTTTGTCTGAAGGGTTATTGGAAATAGAACTTGTGAAAAACCCTTAGTATGTGATGGGGACCCTGACAATAATGTTTTGTAAGAGCTCTCTCTGTCTGATGTGTGCAGACAGCAATGAATCACTTCACTTAACAGAATTGCGCTTTGTTATGTAAACTTTGTAAAGTCTCCCTGATGTGACCTCTTGCATTTAGGGGAATTCCCAGCCCCAAACTGTCATCTTTCCGTGGACAGTAGTATTTTTGTGGTAACTTTTGGTGCCAAATTCCCAGTAGACCTCAAAGTTCTACCATCCCCTGGGTCAGATGCCAAGCCAAGTGTAGAACTAAGACTATAAAATAGGTATGTATACAAGGCTCATTCCTCAAAAACCATTAAGTAGAAAGAGCATGTGTTTCCCCAGCTCTTCAGTTAGCATACCTCTATCTTAAAATGTCAGCCTCTATCAGCATGACCTCATATCTAAACATACAGCATTTGTAGACTAATCCATCCCTGCAGACTTTAAATCCCTATCTCCTGTAAGCATCTAGTCTCTTGGAGAAGACACAGTTTGTATGGGGACTATACTTTTAGAAGGGTATTTAAGCAAATACAATGAGTTGTTACCACCATCACCAACAAAAGACGGGATTCCTTCTCCATATGGTTTCTGGGCAGCTTTGACAGGATCTGTGTTAACTGTTCCAGTCTGAGCCAATATACTTAGAATCTGCAAGAATACTCACTACTATAATCACAAAGACCACCTGACTGTCAAAACTACAGGCTCTTCCTGGCCTAAGATGACTTACCTGTCAAAAGAACTTCTTTGTCTCCTAAATTGTTAATCTCCCGGGCTTGACTGTGAAGTGCTCCGATCCTGCATCTCCCATAAATATGCATCACATAAGTCAATCACTAGCCCCAAAGATTTTATGCACAGATCCTTCAAGAAAGATAAAGGTCTTAGCCACACATCATCAGTATAGTGTGTGGAGGATGAAAGGCACATAGCTCCCAGTACTCCTTTCTTAGGGTGGTAGGGTAGTCTGAGCTACTTTCACAGTTTTATCTGCCATTTGAGTAGAACAAGTTTAAAGTTCTGGCCCGCAGACTTAGCACAACCGATAATTGTGTGAGTGCAAAATAAATAAATAAATAAATAAATAAATAAATAAAACCAGGGGAAGTGGCATGTGTGGCCAGCATGTTACAGCTTGTAACCCTACCTGGGATTTCAGTGTCCCCCAGGCTTACTGGGATTTCAGTGTCCCCCAGGCTTATCAACCACAGATAGGAAATATGACACACCTTTTACTGGATGTGAAGTCTTACTGTGGCTCTTCTAAATACAGAACACACAGCAGGCGTGATCATTTGTAAGCTTGTTTGCCAGGGTATCTAGCAGCCCATCAGTGTTCACTGATCAACAGGTAATCTGAACAGGTAAATGACTGCAGACAGGGACTGATGAGGGTGTGCTTGCCAGTCAAGGAGGGAACAGATTCACCTGCCTCCGTGTAGATGCTCAGCCTGCTTCCCATTAATGAACAAGAAAGCTTTTGTATTGTTTGTTGAAGTTGCTTGTTGTTTTGTCGGACATGTGGTGTTGGCCTCTGTTGGGACCTACAGTGACTCCCCCAGAACTCTTTCAGCACTGGTGCTATATAACTTTAGGACTCCATCGACCACAGCTGTGTACAAACAGACATTTGACGAAAATAGCAAAATTGAGTGTATTTTATTTTTATTTGCTTTTTTTCCCCATAAGACTTTTGGTATAATCCAGGGAACTAGAAAGTAAATAATAGGACTCCCTGACCAAGAAGTCATCTCAGTATCATTTTGTATCTACTTACACTTCTTCAAGAAAGAGTCCAGCTCAGACCTCACAGCTCGGTGACTTTTCCCCACACTGAACACCTCTCTGTTACAGGTACTAGCTCAATTGAGTAAGAAGCATCTGCGGCATTTCCAGAAGTCTCCAGAATCTCCGTGGCCCCTTCTCAGCCTTGGCTCCCCTAAGGGCTATCTTGCTCTGTATTCCACACAGCATGAATTGGTTTTGCTTTGCCACTTTTGAATCCAGTCAACGAGGACAACATAGGCAAATGTGATTGTTTCAGATGTCCAATGGGTGTTTATCGAATAAGTACATAGCCACCTTCAAGTAAATACTAATTTTCAGTACATTCTGAAATATGAGCACTTTTTTTTCAAGGGGTGTGTCCAGGACCTACTGTGTGCCAGGTAAGCCCTAGGCCACCAACAGACACACCTAACCCCAACCTGTCCTTTTCACATGTGGTGCCCTTTCCCTTCCTCTATGACTTAAAGTACTAAAATGTTAATTGGAAAGTCAAATTCTCTCAATTTCCTTTTCCTTAGATGGAATTTCTGTGAGCAGATTCAGGTTTTATTTTTTTCTATTTATTTCTTCATCTCTTCCTTCTCCTCCTTCTCCTCTCTGTTAATATGCCATATTTATGTACTGTCAGATTCTTTGTTTATGTTCTTTGTATTGTTTCCCCACAAACCACTCTGTTAAAAGTATTTCCAGCACAGGTTTAGAGAGGGCAGGGATAGACACTTTAAACTTTGTGATCAAACAATAATTATTGATGAAAGAAGGCCAGAAGGAAAGGCAGTTTTCCCTTTGTAATAAGGTAAGTAAATTCTCCTACATCCTTTCTGCTTCTCCAGGTCCAGGTCTTCTACCGTAGAGCTGAGTGAGAAAATGCTCTAGCCCATGAGAAGATCCTCTGGGCTTATACTCCAGGGACCCAAGTCCCATTAGGACTGATTACACAAGCAAAAAGTCTTTTCCTGAACTATCGTCTTTGTTAGTACGGTCTCAGGATTAGTTAACATTTTCTTTGCTAGCAAGTTTTTAAAAAATGAAAACCTTTCTTTCCAAAGCAAAATACCTAGATATTACCTAAACATTATTCTTTAGCAAGCTGGTTTAATCTTGTTTTTCTTTAGCAGAGGAAATTGCCATCTAAAGAGGCATTGTCTAGTATAGCAGACTCTAACCGTATAACTTTGCTTCTGTCTAAATAGAGATTTTTTCTATAGGTGGCACTAGTGTGTTTAGACAGAATTCATATGTCCCCAGTGGAAGCCACTGTGAAGTTCAAATAGCTACAATTACCCTATAGCAACACATTTTTTTCCCTCATACTCAGAGGTTGCCTTGGCTTTTCAGCACCTCAAAGTGGGCTGCAAGATTCCCATACTAGCATTTCAGATGCTGGCCTTGTGCCTACCTGAGAAGAAAGAAGACCTGAGTTCAACTCCCCAGCAACCAAGTAAGAAAATGACTGCATGTGTTTTCGTGCATCTGTGACTTTTGTTTAGGGGCAGCAGAAACAGAAGACTCTTGGGAGCACACTGGCCACCCAGGCTAATAACCATTGGGTTCAATAGGAGACCTTGTCTCAAGAGATTAGATGGAAAACAGTTTAGCAAGACAGCAGACCTCAACCTCTGCCTTCTACAAGCATAAGTACATAGACACAGATACACATGCACACACACAGATACACACACACACAAACACACACAGATGCACACACACAGAAAGAGACATGCACATATGCATACACACACACACACACACACACACACACTCCATTGGTAAAATGGATTTAAATATACTAACTTAAATGCTTTATCTCACACATCAACCTTGCGTTTTAGATCCAATCTTATTTTTGTACCTTTTTATTTTGAGATCTCTCATACATATTTAAAAACCACTTTTTCATATCCCCATGTTTTGAAAAAAAAGTCAGTGTGTCAAATTCAAAGTAACTTTATGACATTTTTTTTCCGTATAACAGTGGCATTAGATAATTAGGCAAACTTGGAAAATTATCAAAAACATAAATTGGAGTGGATAAATTCTCACCATGGTAGAGATGTGCATAGAGTGCAGAGCCTAATGCTGGCAGAACATGGATAGCACTTTGTTACAAGGTAAGAGAGAGGTAGATAAGTGAAATAGGGCTGCCTTAGACCGGTGGAGTCAAGGGACAAGCTCAGCACTTTACAAGTCTGCTTACACTGCTGGGAATTTTACACGGGGTAAAAGACTGTACTATACAACTTCCAAGGTACTTTCCTAAACTCAAATCCTCCGTCCATCAGCTGTTTTGTTGAGTGTATACCATTGAGAAGATGTTTCACCAGGCACTGCGATTTATACCATTGAGTACAGCAGGAGGAACAAGGCGTTGCGCAGTGAATCCGATAATTCATTACTTGTTCACAAGCATAATGAGAAGTTATTGTGAGATTACCATGAAAGAACAGATGGTGTTCTGGTATAGGGAACAGGGCTGGGAGCTTTAATCCTTAAAAGACAACCAACCAGGCAAATGGAGGAAGAGGAAGTGGAAAGACTTACGGTAGGAAAGAGGTCCATATCGTTTAGGAGAAAAGCACAGTTATGAGTGGTAACGGGTCCAGGTCTGGCACCAATCAGACCAGAGATGGATGGGACTCTGTCGATTGTCAATACACTTATCACACTAGCTGAGCTTTTGTGTTTTAATTCAAACTAAGGTGGGATGCCTGGTATGGTAGTAAACTTGTAATCCTGGCACTGGGAGGTAGAGAGGATTCAAGAGTTCACTGTCATCCTTGGTTATATAGCACATTTGAGATCAATCTGGGCTCTACAAGACCCTGCTTTTTAAAAAGTGTGGTAAATGGGATTCTACCAAGGAATTTTAAGCTAGGAGTGCATGATGTTAATATCAGGCTTCTGCATTGAAGCTGAATTGGTTGATCTGAAGGGATGGGTGGAGATGGAGATTCTATTGAAGTAGGTCAGGCATGAAGGGATCATCATGACCACTATCATGGGAGCATGGTGCTTTAAAGCAGCATCAGTAGAAATGGATGCAATTAAATGGAGAGAGGACAGTGGAAAAAAATGGCTCCCTACTCAAGGAATCCATTGAATCAGGCTGTTGTATTAAACTTCCGGAAATAAGTTCTACTTGATCAACAGGCACGCATGCATCCATCTCTTAGATTTCAAGTCAGTCTCTCTTCTAGGCACAGAGAATCCAACAGAGAACACAAAAGACAGCTACCCAAAGAAAGCATTTGTGAAACCATAGTGTGGAAAGAGTAAAAACAAGGCATCAGCAAAGTCCTGCCACAGATGAGTCTGGCTTATTGCCTGTTACTATAAATAAAGTTTTATTGGCACAAATCTGTATCTATTCATTCACATTGTGTCTGTGAGTCCTTTTCCATGCAAGTGGATGCGGTGTGGTCCACAAAGATGAAAGCATGATTTGGTTGTCCCCTTATAGAAAGTTTGCAAATCTTTATACTCTCAGGCAATCTATATGTTAGTCTTTCCTTTTCCCTTGATCTTCTTTGTTATCTTGGGAAAATGCATTAATTTCTATGACTCACTTTTCCCAATATAAAACATAAATACTGTTGGCCGTGCCACCCACATAGACAAACAGAGAAGACACAATGAGAGTTTGGGGGTAGGTAGCATGCCTCATGGATATGCAGTGCAAGGATTATAGATTGTTCTGTTCATTCTAACATCTCCTACATAGTGTTCCAAGTCCCTAATCTACCCAGTTAGCCTGATCCAGTTTCTAAAAGATTTTTTCTATTACAGCACATTGGAACTGACTTGAGTCTGGGCCCTCATGTGTGCCTGCCCCTTATCTCTCCATCTTTGAGTTTATTGAAATAAACTCTTGCCTGTGCATCTTTTCCCAGTTGGCCTTGTTCACATACCCATCATGTCAAATTGGTCCCTCCCAAGTTCTCCTACAGCTGTCCTTCTATGTCCTTCATGAAACAGGGATATGTGCATCACCACATGCACTCAAGTGCAATGTGCCATCTTAACAGAGGCTCCATAATTAGCCCTTAACTAGAATTATGTGAACTACACATTTCAGCCCTTAGACTGTCTCCTCCATAGGAAGAAAGCAAGGTAGAAGTAGAAATCTCCCAGAACCTCAAGACCAACAGAACAATGACTTGGGAGACATCTCTTTGTGAAAGCAAGAGTTTGTACCCTAGTCACCAAAAAAGGTTGAGTTGAGACTAGAGCTAACCTTTGTGTCTTCAATTATTTGGATCCAGGCAGGCTATAGTGTATAAAGAAGTTACCAGAATCCTAAAATGGAAAAACTTCATAAAAAAATCTGAGTTTATGACTTCTTTTAGAGTAGTGGTTCTCGACCTTTCTAATGCTGTAACCCTTTAATACAGTTCCTCATGTTGTGATAACTCCAACCCTAAGATTACTTTATTGCTACTTCATAACTGTAATTTTACTACTGCTATGAATCATAATGTACATATCTGATGTGCAACCCCAAAGGTGTTGCAACCCACAGGTTGAGAATGGTTATTTTAGAAAAATAACTTGATTTCCACGTGACGGTAGTCTGTAATAGCTTAACAAAGATCACTGTTTACGTGGTGCATAGAGTCTTCACCTTGTCACTGTTCCCTACAGTCCATGTCATATGCCTGTAGTTCCAGAGCAGTGGCCAGATGTCATTGTGATTTCTCTGTTTACGTGTTTCTGCTTTCATGTACAGAATCAAGAGAAAAAAAATGAAGTTTATAAAGAAGCTCCTGGATTCTGGGGTCAGATTGTTGGGTTTCAAATTCTGAGGGCCCCTCCTATACAGAACTGGCAGATAAAACATACAGTTAAAATTAGAATTTAAGAGAAACTATTTATAATTTATTTGCTCTAGATATGCCCTGTATGCTGTAATCCTGTAGTCTGCTAAATCTGGTATCACTGCTTGTACTCGCTGCGTGACTTCAGGTAAATTTCCTAACTTTTCTATATCTCTGTTCCTCCCCTATAAACTGAAGACAATAAGGGGATCTTGTGAGGACAGAATGAACATTAGCCACTGTCTGTATTGATTTTTAAAGAAACTTGGGATGAAGCATATTTCTTGGGACACTATGGAGCATGTTTTCACATTTGATAAAGTAAGACTTGTCTTGAAGTACACAACTCAAGATGATAATAACATTGAATTGTTTATATCAGAGATCACTTTAGACAAACCTTCAAAATCAAAATGATATGCCAATAAAGATTTATTTCTCGCTCATATCTGTGAAGGGTCAAGGGTCATCTCCCCACATATGGAAGCTGTGGCTTTTGATGTCACCACCACCACAGCAGAGGAAGACAATTAAGGCACTCTAGCAGCAACTTCATTGAGCCAGTTAACCAGAATCAGTCACGTGGTCCCAGCCTAGCAGTAAAGGAGTCTAGGAGATGGGGACAATCTCCATACAGGTTATTAGCTCAAAGTCAAAACACCTACTGTTTGCTTGGATACTTTCCTAAGCCAGCAAGGCATAGCCAGAGGATCATCAGTACCAGAAGCTCAGAAGGACCCCTGCTTGGAGGGAGGAAAGTTGTTGCACTGATTACAGACTCGGAGACTTAGATGCAGTCTGAAGTCAAGCAGAGAAGAAAGGGCAAGAGGGAGTGTGAGTGTTCTGGTAAGGGACCCATGGGCATGAGGAGTAGAGAGGGTGTTTGGTTTTGTTTGTTTTCTTTTTCAATCTGAAGCACATACACTAGCTCTCATTTTTCTTGTCAGATTTGGATCTGCATAAACCCTGACATTCTCGGCATTTGAAGGATAATTCTCAAAAGATACACAGATGCCTGTACAGGTCTACTCAGTGGATGAATCCAGGTGTCTGTCTGGAATGGAATGCCACTCAGAAATTCAAGCTGAGCCTTTGCACTCTTAAAAAAAAAAACAAAAAACAAAAAACAAAAAACAGCTTGGGAGGGGAGGCACGTTGAGCAACACAGCTGGTTCAGGCTCACTGACCATAGGAGGAGCTGAGGGCCAATGCAGTTTCCAGAGCTCCGAGGTTAATGAGATTGTCTTGTTCTAATCTCATCTTAAACAGACCTTCTGAGCTGAGGTGGGGGTGAACTGGAGAAGAACGGTCTGTGGAAAGCGGTGAGGCTCTGTCAGTTACACTAGTGTGTGCATGTCACAAATCAGCAAACACTTTCTGATTTCCAGACCTGGACCTGCAGTGCGGGGGAGGGCTTTAAAATGTACTCTGAGAGATTGCAAGTCATGACTTGAAAATACAACCCAACCCCATACCAGCGAGCCATCCTTGTGCTGAAGGAAGAGTTCATTTTGTCTTTCAAAGCTTTCACAGAGGTGCTACTGGCAGTCAAGGTTACCTGTGTCCTTAAACCACCCTGCCTTCTAACGTTTTCATCTAATGCTTCGTGAGCACCAGGCCCATGCAGTGATAATCTTTACTGCACCTCCACCACGCCCACACAAGTGACAGATTTGTTCTGGAATTTATCATCATCACCATGGGGGAGCTGCCAGGGCTGGATGTTGAATGCACCCCCAACCTCCCACAAAGTTCCAAGATGATGCCATTGGGAGGTGGTATTGAGGAGGCTGTCCTGAGGCCACTGAGCATGTTCCATCAAAGGGGACTGTGGGACACTGGTCCCTTCCTCTGACTCCATCTGCTGTGTGCTCCATGTACCTGGCATCTGGCATCTCCAACAGATGTCTAAAATCAGTAGCTCTACTAGATGCTGAACTGAAGCCTCTAAATTTTGGGGACAAAGTAAACATTTCTTCTTATAAGTTGATTAGCTAAGGTATTTTGCTACCATGGTGGAAAGTTGACTAATATAAAGGCATTAACTGTAAGTTTAGTATGTTAGGGAGACCTAGACAAAGTTCTTTGGCAACTGTGATCCTTCTAATCTGCCTTTTACTTTGTCAATATCCCTAAACTAGGCAGACACCACCATGACAATAGTAAGACATCAGGAGATAACTGCTTCAACACCCTCTAGTGAAAGCTTACTGGGTCTTCCACTTCCTGTTTATTCTGGTGTGACTGACAGTCATACTGGATGGTGAAGACTATTTCAGCCATAAGGTTACTACTGAACACTGTACATTCACCAGACACTTTCCTTACATTGTTTTCTTGTACTTCCAGCTTTCTTTTTCTTTTCAATTCTAACCATAGTGCTTATTGGTTTAAGGAACATCCCAGCCTTGTCTTACTTACTCTGTGATTATTTTTCAACTGTCTCTCCAGCAATTGTTCACAGAATTGGAGACCTAGAAAGCTATATTTTTAGGCAGACCTTTTTTTGCTTTTCTTAGCATGGTACATGACACTGAGATGCCTCTATTCTGCAGGATGCTTCTCTTCTTCAGTTGACCATGTATCTGAGCTCACAGCCTCTGGTTTTCATAGTGCTTCCTCAGGACCATGGCTCAGGGTACTTTGTTCTGTACCTCAACTCATCTTTTCTTAGGATTTTTCTTGTGATGAGAATTTTGCCCGCAGGTTTGAAATGATAACACCTCAACTATCATATTGTCAAACTGGCAGGCAGAGATTGGTTTACGTTTTTAGCTTTTGCAGAGTCCCCTACTGACTCACAGTTCTTCATTGTGGATACCCTGCCATGTGGAATTAACTCATCAGCTCAACATTGTCACTTAGAGGCTTAAAAAAAGGATAGAGGGTGATCTAAATGCTGAGCTGATTTTAATGTGAATGTGACACATCTGTCCCTGTCAGAAGCAAACCACCCAGAGATGTTCTTCTGGAAGACTCATCTCACCTTGATCCTAAACACACAACACCAGTGTTGTTTTTGACTTCTTAAAAAGTTTCCCCAAACATCCAGCTGCTGCAGGATGCTAACTAGATGAAGGGCAGAGAAGATAGCACAGTCAGTTAGGTAGAACTCTGCTTATGCATTGTGTCTGTTTGCTTCAACTCTCCAAGTCTTTTCACCCAATTTACAAGCAAGGAAGCAAGAACTCAAAGGACCGATAAAACTTTGTTAAACACACCACCAGAGAGTGTGCTGGAATTCTCTGGTGGACTAAGAATTTCTGCTCAGCATCAACTGCCCTGCACATGGAAAAAGGATGGTGGGTGGTGGTGAATAGTAACCCCAGCCAGGCAGCTAACTGCCCACTGATGAGCCCAATCGAGGTATCAGAACCCAGAAAGATAAGTAAGGTGAAGGGAAGAGCAGTTTCAGCTCCTGCTCACAGTTACAACCCTATCAGAGGGCACTTGACACTGAACTGCATAAGTGCATTTACACATCGGTAGGAAGATGTGTCCACCCAAAGTGTAGAATGTATGTAATGTGCAGAAACTGTAAAGAACGCACATGTTTGGTAATAATGGAATGATTGAATTCTGGCAGATCTATACTTCCATGCTATCCAGAAAAGTGGGCCTACTTATGTTGAACTAAAACAAAAGGTCTCTAAGATACGTGGTCTCAAGCAACAGAAACATACAAAACAGATCATTCTTATGCCAACAATAGTTTAAAAATGTGTATTTTAGAGAATTCAGACATAGAAAATCATTGTTCTGAATCCGAGAGGGAGAATCTGGAGATGTTTGATATCTGAGCTGGGACTTGAAGATGGTGAACCATGATGGTCAGGGTTTGCTGAAGGCCACCTCACTAATAGAGAGTTGATCCAAGATTGAAGCTTAGTTCTACCTGACTCTAGACTTGACATTCAAGTCCCGGGTGGTGGAGATGGCTTAGGTGCTGAAATGCTTGTTTTGTATGAAAACACAATTTGAGCCTCAGAACCCACAGAAAATGACAGCAGCAGCAAACAAAAATGCCAGGGGATCCAAGATTAAGAACACTTGCTGCTCTTTTAGAGGATCCAAGTTCAATTCCCAGTACACTTGTCAGATGGCTCTCATAACTGCCTACAGTTCCAGCTCCAGGGAGATCCAACACCTCTAGTCTACTAGGGCACCAGTATTCACACGCAAATACCTACATACAGGCATGTACTCACACACATCATTTCAAATAAAACATATTTTTAAAAGAGCAGGTTTGGTGGCATACACTTATAGTCTCAGTACTGGGAAAGCAGACACACAGTTCCCTTGGGCTTACTGGCCCGCTAGCCTTAAACTCCAGGTTCAATGAGTGAGACACTGCCTCAGAAAACAAGGTAGATAATGACTGAGAAAGATACAGAAAGCTAACTTCTGGCCTCCTTGTACATGGATACACACACCTGTGCACCTACCCTTACAGGCACACACACATATAAACCCACATATAATTTTTACAATGCAAATTATAAAGACTGGATATACATGAGAGCTATAACTCACGTGAAATGTAAGTACAGGATTGTGTGCACTTATTAAGTACTAACTACACTTTAGGGGCTCGCCCAGAAGTAGTGGATTATCCAGATGAATGGGGTATTGGGCTTCATCATGTGGTATCTTATAGGAGAAAAAATACATTTATAAGTCTTTCTATCTAAGTCATAAAGCAGAACTATAAGGAAATTTTAAAAAGAATCAATGGGTTAAGAAGAGACAAAAATATCTCTAGTTTAAGAACTAGAAGACATACTATATAAAAATACATTCAACTACAAACAGATGAAGTGGCAAGTTATTTACACTGTAGGCTTTTGTTTCCTGGCAAGAAAGTTGATGCTGGCTTTCCCTAAGGATGGTGGGCTTCTCAACAGTATCACTGACGATATAGGTTGTACAATAGTTCATATATCAGCCTGGCCAGCCTGTGGGATGTCCAGATATATGACTCTACTCCATTTCCTGGTGTGTCTTGAACCATATGCCTGGGAGAGATAGGTATTTGAATTGTTGGAGCTAAAAAACAGTACAACCATTCCTGGTGGTTGGGCATGATCCAATCTAGCAAGGGGTGGAACCCAATGAGAAGCAGAGAGAGGTTGTGTCTGTCCTCTGCCCAGTTGCTTGAGCTGAGATGTTGGTCTCCTGTGCCGAATGCTCTGAGTTCTTATCTCCATGGATGGCTGGAGTCTATGCCATCAGCCTTTCAGCTCTCAGGCCTTCCAACACTACCCACTTTCAGGGTTTCCAGCTTCTCAGGAGCCAGTAGAAATTCCTACCATTTCATTTTTCTGGAAAACCCCGACTAAAACAAATCCTTTTTAATCCTCTCCAGTGATTTTTGTTTTTAAGTCTGTGATTTTTGCCCCATAATCTAATATGGCAGCCACAGCTTCAGGCATCTTAAGCAGGATGTAGCTACAACATAAAGGAGCTTTAATGAGGGTTGGTCTTATTGTAACTCTGAAAATGGTTTTCTTTAGTTACCTCCCACAGAAACTTGTTTTTACATATTGCTTTGGTTGTTCTCAGTCCTGGCGACTGGACCAAGCCTGTATTCACTAGGCAAGCACTCTACCTCTGCCTCCCAGCCCTATTCTTACGTGATTTTAGCTAAAACTTATAAATTCTGCCCCTCTCCTCAATTCTTCATCTGGGTAAAGTATGATCCTGCTTCCCCCTTCCCCTGACTCTGTCAAGGGACAGTGGCTGGAAGGAGAGAGCTCTGACAGTGTATATGGAAGAAGCCATATTGGGTTGGCCTTAAAGAATGATGACAAGGACATTTATTAGCTTGTCTACCCAATATCCCTTTCCTAAGAATTATTCCTATCCACCCCCAAGCGAAAGCTGCCAAAAGCATACAACGTGTTCCTGTTCTCTGGGGATCAGCTGCAATGGATCTGGATAGATATTGCCAAATTGCCCTCTTTTGTTTGTTCCTCTCTAGGGACGTTTCTAGCTTTCTTCCTTTTATTGATACTAATTGTGTAAGCATCTTGCTCCTGCTTGGCTGTGAATCCCTGTTTATTAATTCTCTGTGCTCAGCTTCCTGTATTTGTCAGAATCCCAGTGATTTCATTACAAGGAAATTAACATAAGGTATTGGTAATCGCATCTGAAAACGCTGGGAAGGCAGAGGGGGCTGAAACACTGGAGGGAATTCGTGCAGGGAGCAGCAACACCCAAGGGTTGAGAAAGCACAGAGGTTGGGATTATTAAAGCTTAGTAGATGGAGGACCTGGGGGTGGAGTTTATTTGATAGAAGGCTTACCTGGCATGTCAAAAAGACTTGTATTTGATCCGCAGCACAATGTAGGTGTAGTAAAACAGGCACAAAATCTTAGGGCTTGGCAAGAACTGGAGGCAGAAGCACCAAGGTCTTCCTCAGCCACATAGCAAGTTAGAAGCCAGCCTGGGACACTTGAAACCATGTGTTATCAACAACTACAACAATGTCTTGACCTTTAGAAAAAAAGGAGGCTTGAGGGAGGGGCCCATGGAAGTCAGTGTCTTCAGGAGGAGGAGGAGCCTGTGGATGCTGGCATGTTCTTGCTTCTAGAAGTAGAACAAAGTATACTCTCTACCCAACTGGTGCTACATGAAGCAGGAAGCGAGAACCACTGACAGCAGCAGAAAGCAGAACTGAGAGGAAGGGCCCAGTCTCTCCTCTCCTCCAACTGGCCAGGTGCATCTAGGGCTCCTTATCGGTGAACTTAAGAGAGTTGTAGGCAAAACTGAAGTAAGGTTTGCAGAGTTCCTGTCCCCCCCCACCACACAGTAGGATAGTAAAGTTGGCAGCCAAGAGACAGCTAGGACAACCAGCACACCCCTATTGTTTTTATTATTGTTGCCTCGGGATGACCAGAATCCCTGACAGAGCAACTTCTAGGAACAAAGACTAATTTCATCTCATGGTTTCAGAGGGTTTAGCTGCTTGTCTGGTGCTGTGCTCTTTGGCAGAGCATGGTGAAAGGGAGAGAGTGCAGACAAGGTTATTTCTCACTTCTTGACAGATTAGAAGGAGAGATGGAGACAGGAAGGGACGAAGGAAATAATGTCCTCAAAGACCCATGCTCACCTATCTACTTCCTCTCCATCTCCAAAGATTTCCCAATCTCCATTTCCTATCTCCAAGGATGGCCAGGACCTCCCAAAGTAATGATACCCATGAGGAAACTAAATGTCCAACACCTGACCCAGGAGGGGGACATTTCTTAAATCACAGCACTGTTATTTTTAAATGTTAATAGATTTAAAAATCTATTAAAGATAGATAGAGGATAGAGGATAAACAAGATCTTTGTTCTAATGAGATTTGCATTCCAGTGAGAGATGGTCCCTAATAGAATCATCTCAGGAAGTGCTAAGTGAAATTGGAGATAGAGGAAAAAGCTTAGCTTAATGGGGTGAAAATGACCCAAAACATTGACATTGTGTGTATCTGCTAACAAACTGGTACAAGATTAAAATGAACTTCTGAGAAGTGCAATAGCATAAACAAATCTTAATTGCATGTGTGAAGCCAGAATCAAAGGACTGGCCCCTGAATGATTCTGTCTTGACCATATTCTGGAAAATGCAAAACCAGAGAGATCTACTTGGGCTCCCTGTAGCAAGGGTTGAAACTGTTGGGGTGTGGTTGACTGCAATGAACCCCAAGGGGAGTATGGGCAGGTAGAAGTAAGTATTCTAGGCTTTGGATTTGATGCTTATGACACTGTGTTCATTTGACATTTATGCAACTGTCCACTTAAAAAGATGAATTTTACTATATAATGCAGATTGAGGCATAAGCTAAGGCCTTTCTGAGAAGGTAGCATTTGAGGTAAAATATAAAGTGACAAGACACAGCCAGCCAAGGAGCACTCGACAGCAGGGTATTCCAAAGAGAAAGAGAAATTCCCATGTATGAGAGATTAGAGGCAGGAGAGAGGACTGGAAGAGAGGCCTGTGAGCTTGCTCTGAGAAGAACTGTCATGGCTGCTACCCTGGACTCCACCATGTGGTTTCTACCTGACCATCTCAGGCTGGGGGCTCAAGGCTGCTGATATCTCCCTCTAAAGGAAGCACACACCCAAGAATCAATCAGCTGACCACTAACCCCAGCATTAGGCAGGCACACATTTGGGTGATAAAACTGACACTGAATACAGTCTCCTTGGGAGATATGTCTTAGAACATAAATTCCTTCCCCACTATCACCCCAAGAATATTACTGATAATAATTGGCAAGTTACTTCTCTGCCAGTAAAGTGAGCCGATTCAAGCAAGGTTAGAATATATATAAAGGCAGGTTTATTGGGAAACCACTCTTGGGCAAGTTCAGTGGTCCCAAGGAATGAGACCAGAGAAGTTACCATGCATGAAGAGGGAGACAAAGGGAAGAGGGAAGGGAAAGAGAAAAAGAGGGAGAGAAAGGGATAGGAATGGAGGGAACAAAATGTCTGGATTACACAGCAAAGAGCCTCTGGCCAAAGAGAAGCCCAGACCCTGGCTAGAAAGTTCAGGGTAGAGGATAGGGTATGTCAGGGGGATGCTGGGAGAACATGACGGCCAGGTTCAATTTGCACCTCAGCTGTTTGCTCAGGGTCTGAAACCCAACAACAATGTTCTCAAACTGCATGTTATATCCCATGAAAATAATTTTTAGGAAACATGGCTCAGCTTATTTTAAGAAAACTTTCTAGATATAAATCCAAGTTTATGAAATATGCAAAACTGAGATGTTTACTTATTTGAGAAAAGGATTTTTTAAAAAAAGATTTCTTTATTTTTCATGTGTATGGATATTTTGCTGTATGCATGTCTGTGTACATGTGTACACTGTTCACAGAGGCTACAAGAGGGCGTCAGATCCTCTGAAATTGAGTTACAGATGGTTGTGAGCCTCTTTTGGGGTGTTGGGAACTAAACCTGGCTCCTGATAAAGAGGACCCACTAAGTTATCTCTCTATCTTCTGACAAAAGAATTTTTATGTTTAAATCCAAAACAAATTCTACCCAGGAATTTAAATTATAACTAATGAAATACATTGAAGGTTCATTTGGTTGGTTGGTTTTAAAACATGGTCTCCTGTAATCCAAGCTGGTTTCAAACTCTGTGTAGCTTTGGTTGACCTTAAACCTCCGATCTTCCTTCCTGAGTGCTAGAACTGTACTCTTATACCCCCATGCTTAGTTGTATGCAGTGTAGGGGACTGAAGCTGAGCTTTGTCCACGTAGGCAAGCATCATGCAGACTGAGCTAGGCTAGTACCAGCTGGGTCTATGTCACGCAAGCACTGTATCAACCTTGCCACAGCTTCATCCAAACCTTGAAATACATTTAAAACATCATCTGATTCTCCTGAAAACTTCCCCCTTTGTGTTTAGTCTTTGACTAACTGAGTGAAGCACCTTGTCTCCTAGGAAACTTGTCCCACTTTGCATAGTGAGCCTACAGAAGGAGGAATAATTTCAGGTTGTCTGGAAGCAAAATCCACTGTTGACAGGACAAGAACGGGGGTTTATCTGTTTCCCTGACCCCATCCACTCCTTTTTCCTTTATATTCTTTATTTAAACAAGTATCAGATTTTTGGCTCCTGGGCAGCAGGGAAGAAAGCAGAGACGAGCCTGTGGTTGTGAGGGCAGAGGAAAGAGTAGAGGTGGGGACTGGACTTAGAGCAGCAGGGAAGACGGACTCATGAGGGGCCTCAGGGACCAGGGATCATCTTTCTGGCAGTACCTAATGAGATGGTAGCATCCTAGAGAGAGTAGCAGTGCCTGGGAACATCCCTGATAGCCCAGCCACTGAGTCCTTCACAGCTGGTGAACACAGGGAAGTCTTATGACCATGGGTGTGTGACCTTGAATGATGGCACTTTGTATTTTTGAGCCTCTGTGTTTTTCTTAGGGAAGGGAAGAGAGAGTGTACATGCCCACAGATACAGTGAATTGTTAGGCAGGTACTTCCTAGAGAATGCCAAAGCCAAGGGCACAAGGAGATGGCTAAGTCTAACCTACCGTCACTCGTCACTTCTGCAACCTGAGATGTGCTTGACTCTCCCTTTTCCATATTCACATGGTGACCTTATGTGGGCTACTCTGACCCTCTCTGCACACAATAGTCCTTGTAGCAGTCTCTCTGAAAACAACAACAACAAAACCAACCTGTTATTCCTTTTTAATCCCAAAGTCACATGTGCACATACGTGTATACACACACACACACACACACACACACACACACACACACACTGACTTCATTTCAGTAATGTTAGTCCATACCACATACAACTTCCAGGTACCATCTAATTAATAAGATTGTTTCTTTTACCTAACCTAATTAATTTATATAACAAATGGGCAAGAGGCTTTATGAAAATATTGAGAATTAAAACTAACCCACCTTCCATGAGCCATTAGCAGGACTTTGGGGAAGCTGACCCTCTGGGGGAACTTCAGGTCCAGAAAGTTTCTGGAGGAAAAGGCCTTTTCTTTAGTTTTGAGGAAGCCATGCTGCCTCAAGCTGACTTGGCTAAGGGTGTGACTGAGTCCTTCCAGGAAGCATGTCCCTCAGTGCAGAGATGCCAATGCAGCCAGCTAAGCTGTCTCAAAAGTCCTGCATGACTGAATTCTCAAATCCCTGGGGAGGCCAGGCAACAGATATCCTGGATCTTTGTCTTGTCTGGGTTGCAGGGAAGGCAGACAACAGTTTCAATGATGTCTTTGTCACCAAATCAAGTAGGCACTCTGACTTGCCATTTTAATGAAAATGAGCCACCTGCACAGTATTAGGTGGAAGCCTCTCAGAGACCCCAAGTCCCCAGGATCCCTTTACAAAAGTCTAAAATTTTCAAGAAAGGCCCTTTATCTGCAATGGACAAGACCCTTCCCCAGGCCACCCCACCTCCAGCTAGCACTGGGTAAAGGAACAGGCCAAGCCAGCTGGCCTGTTGCCTGAAACTTGCAGTGGCTGCCCAGGTCACCTGCTTGTCCACCTGTGTTCCTGTCCCCACCCACCCTTGAATGGGAAGCTGTAGGAGCACTCTGGGTAATTTTCCCCTGTTTTCTGGCAGAAGCTACAACAGGCAGCTGAATTAAAGTCATTATTGTAATTGAATTTCTTCAAACTCAGAATTATTTTCTTTCCAAATAAATCAGGGGCCAGGAAACATTCAGAGAATTGGAGACACCATTCCAAAACTCACAAAGGTTAGAAAAGGGGAGAACTCAAGCTGAAAGCTGCTATTAAAATCACAGTTCATAATGACTGCACGGTTTTAATGTCCTGTACACTAATGCACGCAGTGTCTGTTATTAGTTAACTGGATGGTAGCCCATGAATCCGCAATATGGTTACAAAATACATCATTATATAGGCTGTATGTATATATGCATATATATTTAAAATACTCAGAAATAAGGTTGATAAAGTTAAAAATTAGGCCATTCTGAAATCAGGAAAATTCTTAAGAGGAAATGGTGGGTAAAAATAATTGTCACTTTTAAATTGTTGTTTATTGGTAGAATGTATTTAACATATAGTTACATATTATATGATTTCTATCTTATAAACATAACTACACATTATTATTGTTGTTGAAGATAATATTTGTCAGTTGCTTATCAGCACTGTACTAGATAACTCAAAGAATTAAATCATTTAATTTTAACAATACTCACGTTATAGATACTATAAGGCTATTTATGTATTTACTTATTTGTTAGTTATTTATACAGAGGGTTTTTAAAGTCCAAGCTGTCTCAAATTTACCAAATAGACAATAAGGCTATCTGTTATGAAAGATGCTGTGGTAAAGGAGTACCTGTCAGACCTATGCCAAGGTATGTCCTTGAGTAATCACGCCATGCAGTAGATCTGGTATAAAGAGGTTAATTTGGGGGAAAGGAGGGGAGTGAAGGCCTAGAGAAGGGGTAGAGACAGAGGAGTAGACAGGTAGACAGGCAGAGCCCTGAGGACAGAGAAAGGTGGTGAGGGACAGAGAAAAGCAGAAAGGAGTGGGAGGGAGACCAGCCATTAATCACTTGATAGACATGCGACTGTCCCTGTGGTGGCTGCTGTTGCTGCAATTCCTCATGCACAGTTTTAGATGGGTGTATACTTTCTCTTGAAGTACTGCTTTGCCCGTTTAGTAAATGACGAACCGAGGTAGGAGATAGTAAGCAACCTGTCCAAGGTCACGTGACCAGTTACTGTTCTGGGATTCAACTCAGTTCTGCCTTCTACTTGTAACACCCACTCCACTGCCCTCAAGTTTACCACCAGGAAAGAAGGCAGCAGTTCCTGAGCCTCCTGGGTCTCTGGAGAGCCACTGAGAAGAACCCCAGCAGGGAAGGTTTCTGTTGGAGCTGATGATGAACTTTCTCCCATTACGGGTGGTGACTGAAGCCCGGACAGGATTGCTAACAAGGGGTGGAGTCCTCTTAGGGGCTGAAGGAATCTCTGTGGGGCCGTGAAGACACACAGGGCTCCTGCCCTCCGGGAAATGGGGTTTGGCTCAAGGCTGTCAAATAGCAGGCCTCCTTCTGCATCTGGTGTCCAAATGGGCTGAGAAGGGCCAAGCTGAGATTTGGACCTCCCTCACTCCATCTCATCCCTAGCCCCACCCCAGCCACTCCATTCTGCTTCCAGGGCCCTGCCTCACCCAAAAGGACCTCCCAGGTCCCCCTCCCAGTTCATCCTAGGCTCTTCCCTTCCCTGCCTGCCCTGCAGTTCCCACTGGGGCAGCTGAAGAGGCAGCTTAGCTGGCCAAGGTTGAGCTGAATTAGTGTTGAGTAGGGAGAATGGTGATAGAGGTTAGGAGGGAGGGACGAGGGTCATCAGAGGAGTCAACTCAGAATACCCAGGGCAGGGCAGGCCTAGGGGAGAGAAGCCAACATCTTCTTAGAAGAAATGTTAATTAGAACACATGGCTAAGATGTCCTCCAGGCCAGGCCAGCCCAGCAAGACTTAACAATGTCATTGGCACACTGCTACAGAGTACACTTGCCCCGGCTTTCTTGTAAATCCTACCAGAGAGTAAACAGGGAGATCTAAGATTAGTATTGTTCCAGCTAGAGCCAAGTAGACCCACTGGCTTTGGGAGAAGCAAGAACAGGAACAAAAATATTTTCCAATTTTATGTTAACTATTCAAATTTTCTTTTCAAAAACCTAAAGATTAAGCCAAATTGTTCCCATCTCCACCTGGTGACAAGCGGTTGGAGTGGGTGGTCCCTCCAGGCATCCGGTTTACAACCTTTGCTGAAGTGAGGACAAGATAGCTGTGAGTTTTGCCTATAAGCCCCTTCATTTAAAACTTGTTGAGCCATGTGTGTTTACAAATCAAGGTTGTGCCTTTCTGAATAGACTACTGTATACAATACAAAGCCTATACTAGGAATAGTTAGCAGAACAGGATTAGGAGTCAACACAAATCAGCCTAGAAAACAGCTCAGAGGCAAAGCACTTGCAGTGCAAGCAGGAAGACTGGACTTCAGTGCCCCATAACCTGTTTTCTCAGTACTTGTGAGGTGGAGATGGGAGCTCCCTGTGGCAAACTTGATAAACTGTGAGCCCTGAGTTCAGTGAGGGGACTTGCTTCCTGCTAAAGAGCAACTGAAGAAAATGGATGGCATCAATGTCAGGCCTTCACATACATGTGTGCATACACACATGGACACCACACACATACACACACTCACACACCACATATACATGCAAAAAATAAAACCCCAAATCACTCTTTCTACTTTCCCTGTACTCCCTGGACCTACTGACAGCCCTTCCCACAGACCTGGCCACTAAGAGCTCTTTCTCATCGTGGAGCCTACACTGGCCATACACTTGTGATCCTCCTGTTTCTGCTTCCCTAAGTGCTCTGTCTTCCATGAAGTCATTGGTAGGCAAATTCAGAAGTCCAACATTCTTACTAAAGAAAGACAGCTCACAGAGCTGTGGTCCCTGACCCTGACCCTGACTCTGACCCTGACCCTGACCCACTGCCCAGGTCATGTGAGTTCATCAGTCTTTATAGCAAGATTGTGAATTAAGGACTGGTTTCCTTTTAGCTTCTCCTCTCTCTCTCTCTCTCTCTCTCTCTCTCTCTCTCTCTCTCTCTTCCTC
>NW_021604665.1:4491207-4507116 GCF_004785775.1 Grammomys surdaster | reverse complement strand
AGCTTCTCCTCTCTCTCTCTCTCTCTCTCTCTCTCTCTCTCTCTCTCTCTCTCTTCCTCTCTCTTTCTTTCTTTCTTTCTTTCTTTCTTTCTTTCTTTTTCTGTACAAAGTAGCACAAACACAGCCATCTGGACTCACGCTATACCTGTAATAATAGTAATTTAGTTAAATGATAGTGTAAAAAGAGAGAAAAGCTGGTTCACAACTTTTCTCCCCAAATATAGTAAAATTCTCACCAGAGTCGGAAAGGACAGGGAAAAAATTATACCTTTTAAACTATGGGAGTCTTCAAACCTGGAAGCAACCAGTCTATTACTCCTCAGGGAGTAATGTCATAGCAAATAGTAAGTGCTTGTGAAGTGGCCTGAAATAGCTGGCCGGAAGACACACAGGGAGGCTAGAGAGCATTGTTATTATGGCAACTTCCAGGCTGAAGTTTGGAGGCTCCAACCTCATCCCCTACCAAATTTCAAAGCTGCCCAAAAAAGCGTTATGACTGACAATACTGGAGTTTCTCCCAAAATATGATAATAAAGCTGAGAAAATCAATGGCTAGGCAGAGGAGTCCTCCACACTCACACACACACATGCATTCACATACACACGCATGTATGTACATAAATGCATACAGTATTGCGCTTACATATGTACACACATTCACAAATGTATACATTAACACACATACTCAGACACACACAGACACAAATTCATCGACACACTAGCATGTACACACATAGAAACACTCATATACACACATACATACTCATATATGTATATACATAATCATACATACACTCAAACATATGCACACTCATATATACAATAACACTCAAATATTCACATTCAACACATATACATGTACATACACATACAGGCACATACAGTAACATGCACACACATATACACACATGCAAACATACTGATACACATACATTCAGACATGCTTGTACACATACACGATAACACACACATATACACATGCTTACACTCAAACAATGCACACACTGTACCCAGAGCATTTCAAATGCAGCAATATGAGCCCATGGAAGGCCTAAAGAATTGTCTTCATTTCTTAGTATACCTGCTGCTATTTGCCATTTGCCAACACTAGGACTTTGTTGCTGTGACAAAACCTATGAGAGGAAGAGCTTATTTTAACTCCCACTCCACCATGATGGGAAGTCACAGTGATAGAAACTCAAGGCCGAAGGTCCCATGGTGTCCACAGTCAGTGAACAGAGAGAAACAAGTGTTGTACTCAGCTCCCTTCTCCTTCATACAGTCCAGCCCCCCCTCATAGAATGGTACCACCCATGTCACAGTGGATCATCCTACTTTGGCTTAGACCTCTGGAAACACCCTCACAGATACTCCCCGAGGTGATTTTACAGCCAGTCAGTTTGACAAGAACGAGAACCATCAGAGTCATCTCAGCCCCTCACTGTACAGACAGGGCAGATGGTGCAGTGTCTCTGAAACACAAGCTTTCGGCTGTGTCCTGGAGCCACAACAGCACCTCTCTCCCAGGATTGAGGGAATGCTTGGCACAGTGTGCTCCCACAAGAAAGTTGCTTGCTTGGAGCACATAGGGAAGGACCCATGGCACCAGCTGTATATGTAGAGGAGGATGGTCTTGTCAAGCATAGGTGAGAGAGGAGATCCTTGATCCCATGAAGGCTTGAGGCAGAATGTAGGGGAATTCGAGGATGGTGGGAGTGGGGGGGTACATGGGGCACATCCTCACAGAAGCATGAGGAAAGGGGATGGGATAGGGGTTCCTGGGTCGGGGGAGGAATGACATGAGGGGATAACATCTGAAATGTAAATAAAATATCCAATAAAAAATAATTGTTCAGTATTTGGTTCAAGGCAATTTTAATAAAAAGAGGAAGAAGAAGAAGAAGAAGAAGAAGAAGAAGAAGAGAGAAAGAAAGAAAGAAAGAAAGAAAGAAAGAAAGAAAGAAAGAAAGAAAGAGAGAGAGAGAAAGAAAGAAAGTGGCTTGTGACAGCCCAACCTATGATTACTAACTTTATACTGATGTAGAAACAACTGACACTAAGTAGGAAAAAAATACCTCAATTTTGAATTTGGACCTTTTCTTGTGCTAGCTATCCATGAAATGATGCCTTTCTGACATGGGACGGCTGCATTAGCTGGCTCTCTACAATGGATGGATATTGTTGCTGGGTGACTTCATCCAATAGGATAGATATTGTAAATGAAATTTTTCTTACATTCTTGAGTCCTCATGGCTTTATCAGGAGTGGTCCCATCACAAGCTCAGGAGCAGGTGGACATGCTCAGTCACTGTACTACCTACCTACGGGCTGTTTCCCCTGCTCTTCTGGTCGCATATCAGAAACTCAGTGATCCACCTTCAAAACTTTGGGTCTGCTATTCTTTTCAGAGCATCTCTGACCCACATTTCCTTCATGTAAGCCAGGGTTTGGAAAGCTTTTCTCCAGAAGGAACAGACAGAAAATAGCTTCAGCTCTGTAGGGTGGACAGTCTCTTTTGCAACAATTTACCTCTGCCTTCGTTGCCCAGAGGCAGCCATAGCCAGTAAGCACACAGTGGCTACGTTCCAAGGAAATTTGTTTTACAAAAATAGGCAATGGTGGGATTTGGCCCTCAGGCTAAAGCTTACTGCCCCCCCCTCCTCAATTTAGGCTCCGTCCCTGTTCCTCCCAAAGTGTGCAGAAAGGAGACAGGAGGCCACGTGAGGGAAGCAAGTGTTTAGCACATGTTCTTCAGAAGGAACAAGGGAAATGAGCCTGGCTCATGTGAGCTTAAAGGAAATGAAAGAGACTGAGCCCTCTGTTCCCACAAAGAGTTGTTCTGACTCTATCTCTGCCGAGCAGTGCTGTCTCAAAGTGCAAAGAACGATCTGTCAGGTAGGGGAGAAGGGAACGGACTCGGTGTTCTCTGTGCATCGGATGCCTGCAAGAAGGCTCCTCCATCTTACCACATGGTGATGTAACCCCCACTGTTCATAATCCTGGGCAGCTGGAGGAGAAGGCTGCACATGTCTACACCAGCAAGAGCTTTGAAATAATTCCAGAACCATCCGCTCAAAATATTCTTGGTTTTACCATGTGGTGAAGGCGCCGAACATTCCCAAACAGCTGCTGAAACTTTCAAGAACGGGACATGCAAGAAGGCTACTTCTTGGTATTTTTATGCCCTTCCCTAGCCACCCTGTGTGTTTGACATCCTTCCTGTATCTTCTTGGGTAAAGCATCTTCTCAAATACTTGGTTTCCCCTAGTAGCAACCTTCTATACCCGTTTAGTCGCCATCTTTCTCCAGGGGAGCGAAACTCTCTTCTTCCTCTATTCCAGCAAGTTCTTGAGTAGAGAATGAGACACAACCACAGAATGAACCAGGAAGCTCCTCTCTAGGAGGCCTCACTACCCTCACTGCTCTGTCTATCCCATCTTCCTTGCTTCTGAAGCCACAAAACGCCTGAATCCTAAACATGGTGGAAAGAAGCATCCCGAAATGGGACATTTTGTGTTTGAGACAACAAGTTATCAATGTAATCTCCTCATGTGATGAAATCTACATGCCGCCTTTGGTCATTTTTGCTCTATTCATAGCCAACCCCAGATACCTGACACAAACTCAGGTCTGAGGTATCATCCCACCCTCACTTTCCAAACTGTGTCCGTGTGCTTGGAGGCTGGGCATGGTCCCTGGATGGCCTACTTACTTATGTCTGAGAGTGTTTCCCTTTGATTCTTGGGAAGGCCCCTGTGGTACCAAGGTGTCAACAGAGCTGGCATTCTCCCCTAGGTACAGATGTTTATTTTGTAATTCATGGAGGGGATAGATGTTTGAAGGGAAAATTGTTGACTCCCCCCCACCCCCAGCAGCATGAATTCTGGGTTATTTGATGTAAACTCAAAAGATATCCAAGTTGAGGAAACTGTAAAAGGCTATATGTCTGCCTTCTAGGCTACCCTGATCCTCCAAATGATAACTATAGTAATAATAATGTTTCCTTAATCAAACTCCTAAGATTCCAGGATGCATTAGAGTTATGTAAAATACATCTGAAGAAAGTGAGGTCTGAAGGCCTTCTCTGCTTCACTAGGGCTGAGGAAGTACTGGGGGCCTCTCCCTGTAACATGCACAGTGTCCACCCACTTTCCAGGCTAGCATATGAGGTGAGAATGCAGGTTTCCTATCACGAATCCATCTGTTAACATAACACCGAATCACCCCTGATGTAACCCTCACATCCTGTAATCCTTGAATTCTAACAGATGAAGTAAAATGATGTTAAACAACTTACTACTTTTCTATTATTCTGTCTCTCTGGGCCCTCCCAACAAAGAAAGTCACTTTGAAATGACCAGTTTGCTTTTTATTTTCATTTCTTAGTTCAACCTTAGTTTGTCTATGAAACCATCCTTCTGCTCAGCCCGTCAGATCATTTCCATTTCATAGAAATCTAACTGCCCAATTCTAAAATCAGCAATAAAGCGTTGCTTAAGAGCATCACACTGAACCACCATTATACGGTCTTTGGACACCATTAACCTCTTTCAAGGTTCTAGAAGTTTGGGGGACATCAAATGACAAGACCACAGTGGCAAAACGACTGAGCCACAGCGTTTAGGGTCCAGTAAAATGCTCAGGGCTCCATACTGAGCATGCTCAGAACTATGCAAGTGAACCAAGCCCCTCTCAGCAGCCAGGGCATGAATTGTACAGTGGGGAAAGAAAAAACACAAAAACCAAAAACTACCCCACCTGATGGGTTCTTGCATCTGGGAAAGCCTTCAGAGCAATCACCGGAACAGCCAGAGGATGTACAGCAGCAGAGAGCTTGGCTTGTCAGGCTAGGGTAAGGTGATTAATTGGTGAGTGGAAAAGAGCCAAGAGCAGAGAAGTCACAGGGCCTCCATCCATTTGTCCATGCCCCGAGGTCAGAGATGGAACAAATGAATCTTTTCTGGCAGTGGAGAGAGTGGAATGCAGCCATGGGGGGAGTTGTGTAAGGAATTCACAGGTGTTTTCTCCTTGTGCTTCCTCCTCCCCTAGGGAACTCTGGGTGAGCCCTTAGCAGTAGGGAGCAGACAGTGTGCTGGGCTAGGCTCTGCAATCTTACCCTCCCCGCCCCTTTGGAGCTACACAAGGTTTCAATTGAAATAGCAGAAGCCATGCTCACGGAGAAGTCACTGAGAGATGAAGGTCCATCACTTAATTTCAACAGGTGACTTTGGAAGGGACCTTAGCTTTTAGAAGTGTCCAGTCTCTGATATCACAGCAATGTGGTCAAAAGCAGACAGCTCCACTATTCTTCAAGTGGCCCAATCTTGGTTATTCTGTAGATGTAAGAGAGTCAGCCAACACCCTTTGCTTCTGAGGAAAAGGAAAATGTCAGAGATTGCTTCAGCCGATTCCTTCTCACTGAGTTGCCATCAGAATTGGCAGTTGACACTTCAAGGCACTGTGGGAAGAGAGGAACAACCACTGTGCACGTGATCATTTCTCATCACTACTTATCTTAATCCTGAAGTGATAGGACTTTTTCTATAAAAAATTATTATTATGTATGTGTATGCATGATAGAGTGTGTGCAAGTGTCACAGGGAATGTAGTAGATATCAGGGGACAACATTGGAGAGTCTCTTCTCTCTTTCTACTGATACATGGATTCTGGGGACCAAAATCGGATCTCTAGGCTCATATAGCAGATACCTTTACCCACTGAGCCGTCATCTTTCCTGCCTTGGGAAACAATGTTTTTAAGTCAGTTTTAAGAGTGGAAAAAAATGATCCAGACATTTAAAGCATTTAACTGCTCTTGTAGATGGCACTGCTTGAGACTGTAGCACCTAAGCCAAGCAGCTCACAACAGACAGGTACACAGCAGATAGACGTCAGAGGATCCAGAGATCAAAGTCATCCTTGGCTACATAGAGAGTTTGAGGCTATCCTGGGCTATGTGAGATGCTGCTTCAAAAACAATTTAGAACCAAACTGGCTCCCTTCCTCTCTATCCTGTAAACTGCTGCTGTCTTAGACTTATCAGGGAGCATAACCTTTAACCTGAGAGCTCTTGCCTATTGTCAATTATACTTACTCTGGATTCACCAGTCTCTCCAGACCTCTAAGAGACCAGGCTAGGCTGAAGTTTTTAGATTCTTAGAAAAAATGATACAAACAGCTTTTTCACACAACTCAATCACCACTAACATGCAGTTTACCTTACCTTTATGTCAGAGACTCTTCTTTCCTGGTAGAGAATGGACCAAATGGAAGTGTCTGGCTCAGGACAGAGCATGCGTTCTGCTGCATTAAATAATGAGAATGAGATGCTCTGGGATCTAACTGCAGCAAGTACTAAAGGAATCATTTAGGAGGCAAGTCATGGACTTTCTGTATCCTTCCTGTATGGAAACTGAAAGATGGAGAGTCCACAGAATTTGCTAGCTCATGGCCAGAGTATTAGGAAGCAAAGTATCATGAATCCTAACCTGAGCTATCTAACCCTCAGAGGCCCAGTCATGGCCAATTAGATCTTTTAAAGATGGCTACACCAACATATATAACTCATCAGACATGATTTCTTATGACATGAAGTGTTCCTTCACCAATCAAGAGTGAGGTGGGGGATGGAAATCTGTGTTCCTTCTTGAAACTTAACGCCATCTTAACTGAGAAAATGTGATAGAAATGACATCGTTACTCCCAAGGACAGGTGTGTGTGTGTGTGTGTGTGTGTGTGTCTGTGTGTGTGTGTGTCTGTGTGTGTGTACATGTATGTACACGTGCTCCCTATCTAGCTTGATTTCTCATTTAGAGCACTCACCTTAGAATCCAGTCTCCACGTGGTAAGGAAGCCCATGGTGTATGAAGATGCCTTGTATGGTTGTTTATAGGAAGATGAATAAAAGATGTTTAAGATAATTCCAGTTCCTAACCTCTGAGTCTTCTCTGTGAGAGCCTAGACATAATAGCATAGGACAGAGCTGTCTGATTTTCTGCTCTACAAAAACTGTGATATAAAGAATGAGCAAAATGTTTAATGCAATGACATTTTGAGCTAACCTGTTACATAGTCAGAATACTGGGGACTGTATGTAAGGGGTACAGTAAGGAAACTGCCCACATGACCGATTCATTAGTGGGAAGGGAGTTTGGTTTGGTTTGGTGTTGTTTGTTTGTTTTTCTGAGACAGGATTTCTCTGTGTAGCACTGACTGTCTTAGAACTAGTTCTATAGATCAGGCTGACCTTGAACTCACAGAGATGCTCTTGCCTCTACCTTTCAAGTGCTTGGATTAAAGGTGTACACTACCGCCACTTGGCAGGGGAAGGTTTTTATTGTGGGTAAGAGAGAAAATATCTAGAAGCTTCTCGAAGCAGAAAGAAAAGAAAAGACTGGGACATGGCTGGGGCAGGGGAGGTGGGACAGCAGGAGAGAGCAGTGGAGACAGCAAGAGACAGAGCATAGTGAGGAAGCACAAATCTGTGGATTACAAGGACAAGGGCCTGGAGGGAGGGACTCCACTGGGGGATGGAAAACCTGCTTCAGGAGTTTTTGAAGAATGCTGCCTTTTATCTAACCACCAGAAATCCTGTAGTTCAGCTTGATCCCATTTCTGGATATATGCACTTCCTGAAGCCTACCAGGAAGGTCTACAGTTCCCACTTGTCCACTGGGGATAAGAGACAATCTAGCCATCCTGCTCAGCTCCATCTTGGTTCTGGATAGCTCTAAGATGATGCCAAGCTTGAGTTAGCTTTGAGGGAAATTTTGTATAATCTATCTCTTTCCCTCTATCTACCCTTCTCCCTCCCTGTCCTCTCTTTCTGCAGGGAATGATTAGCTCATGTGTGGGTGCAGGCGTGGGTTCTTGAATCTTGTTGGGCTGTTGTGATTCCCATGGCTCCAAAGAGACTGGAACTTGGGACTCTTCACTCCGATCACAGAACCTGGTGGGTGCTATGGGGCCCTGCCCAGTGTGGGGAGTTCTCACTAGTAGTTCCACGGGGTGCAGAGCTCTTGGATGGGGATCTCGGGGCCAGGAAGTGGACCGGGACCAACTGGTCTCAAGCCCTTGGGCTCTCAGATGCCACTGAGAGGCTGAGGAAGGACCAAGGCTGGGGACATGTGGGCGCACAACTGGCTGGCCCACAGCCAAAAGAAATGGGCCGGGGGGGGGGGGGGGACAGAAGAAAGAGGCCCCCGGCAACACCCTGCAGGAGAGACTCAGTTACTGCACTCAATTAGCAGACTCAGCAGCTCGGCTAGCTTGCTTGAAGATGTGGGTCCCTGTGGCTGGAAAGCAGAGAAGTCCTCCAGGCGGGAAGTTAAAGGCCTTCTCCGCATTTTCCCATTGTGAGCCCCAAAGACATGTGGAGTCCATGAGTTTAAGAGATTTATTTTCATGGTGGATGTAGAAGATCTGGATGTACCCCTGTGAAACTCAGGGCAGATCTGAGTTAAATAGGGAGGGAAAAGGGGGAAGGGTCTGGGGAAGAATGCTTAATTGGCTCTGCCCTCTGGCCTTCATTAGTATGTAAATCCCTAGGGCCTGAGGCCTGTAGTCATGACCTCTACCTGTGCTCTTTGGGAGGGGCTGCAATGGCCTACATGACTGAACAGTGCAAGTCAATGGAGTTCCACGCCATGTGTTAGGAGCCTGTATTCTGGGAGCACGGTGAAATAAATGCTTGTCCCTCACAGGCAATGGACACCTGTTGGGTCTCTAGGCTATTTCCAGCCAGCACTTCTACCAAAATCAGCCATCCTATCATGGTCCTACATCCTTCTGTCTCTTTCTCTCCCTCTCTCCCTCCCTATCCCTCTCCTTCTCTCTCTTCTTCTCCCCTTCCTCTTTCCTTTCCCCTTTTGTGTGTAACTCCCTTTTGCATAAACTCAAGGGAATGCGCCCTAAGATTTCAGTTGTTGAAGATTTTGCATTTTCTTCAGTTTTTATAAGTCTTTTATTGGGGGAATAAGCAGAGAGTGCTTTGGAGCTTGCAAGCCAAATGCATTTTAAGCCAGATGTTGAGTTGGCCTCTTCTAGGAGAAACTGTAGCCATTTGCTCAGTAATTACTGACCAAGGAGATGCTTACACCAGCACTGAGCTTTATCCGAGTGAATTTGTTCACTCATAGATCCTATGCAATAATTTTCTTTTACAAAACCTGAAGTAAAAATGGCCCAACTGCTTGGAATCCTGTCAGATCGTCTCTGTCATGTCTTTCTCTGGAAAACAAAAGGAAAGAGACAGAGGTGGTAGGAGCTGGTCCACAGACAAGGAAAAATACAAAGGTCCAAGAATCAGATGAAAAATAAAATCACTGTTAAATTTGATTATAGGAGGGAGGCCAGATATTGAAGATTTGCCAAGCTCTGGACTCAATGCTTGGCCTCATATTCCAGAGCTTTTTGCTATATTTTTTAGAGCTGTATCCACACAATGAAGTATGACTCAGTTCTTATAGCCCTCTGCTGAAATTTTTTTTGTAAAATTTCAATGGATGATAACAACTTTCAGAGATCTGAGGGGATAGGATGGGAAAGGTGATGGCAACCAACCAGCTAGGGGTCAATCCTATCCCTAGGGTCAAGTCTGTCCTATTAACATGAGGGAAACCCGTGTGCCAGGCTCACATGGGCTCTGATTCCCAAATAGAACCTGGAGGGAACCAACTATTTATTTTACAAGTTCCCTATAATTTACTTCCTGGAATCTTATACACATTGCTCTGCATTTTGTGTACTTTTTATAGGCTACAAGGCTGAGGAGGAAGAAAAAGGGACAAACAGAAGAGGAAAAAAGACCAAAATTTAAAGCAAAAGTTAACTAGTTTGAATGTTAAAAGATACACCACTGCCATCTTGGCTCTGGACCCCAGAGAGGACAGATGGAATATAAATAATAAACTTCCCTGAGGAAGTTTTATGTGAAGTGAGTCTTTTTTACAGTCATGTGGGAATAAAGACCCAGAGTTTGTGAACTACGGACTAATTATGGTGAAGATGTCACTTCCCATAGACCAAAGGTTGAGAGAAAAGCTACTAGAACTGAAAGGAGAGCCATAAAGAACAGGATGCTTAGAACCTTCCTTTTTAAAACGTAGTTGAGTACAGGAGGAGTCTAGACCAGGGACTGACCAGATCTGTCTTCTCCCTCTTATTTGCTGAAGCTTAATAGTGGATGTCCCTACTTTTCTGAAAGCCAATGGGGCAAGAAACCATGAAACTTTCCACAGGAAGTTCCTGGAGCAGAGAGCAAGCCAAGAAGTAGTCGATGTGAAGGATCCAAGACAAAGACCCAACATAGTTGCTACTACACATGTCTAAAAGCTCTCCAAAGCAGAAAACATTTGGTTAGGAATAGTGCTAAATAATAGGTAGAATCATCTAAAATATATTAGAAATATATTAAACTCTTAACTCCAAATAAAATACAGTTAAGAATAACAATACCTCTCAAGGTTGACCACGCACCCCTTGGCTTAAATATAATTGAGAACTTTGGGTAAACAGCTCATCCTTATTTTACCTCCATGTGGCTGATCTTCACAGAGACCACAGCAACTACAATTACACCATAAACCCCCCGAGTACCACATCTCAGTATGTGACCATTTTAAACTCTTTAAAGTACCCTTTTTTCATAGCTTCATGTAAGAACCCAACCCCTACCCAACAGGTCCCTACATAATAAGCTCTGGGCTTCTCTGACCGCTCTTTCAGCCACACTAGTTCAAGTTCACTCATCCTAAGCTGCCTCAGGACCTTTGTTCTTTATTCAGGTGGTCTAGCTAAAGAATTTTTGAAAAAAACATTAAAAATGTTTCCTGGCTTCATCCTACTGTCTCTGGTAACAGAAAGGGGGAGAGATATGGTCATTTTAAAAAGGAAATATTCATAAATTTGCTTTAAAGGAAGGCTAAGGACCCCAAGTTTCTGTGACTCGAAACTAAAGCTGTTACCCAGTCCTAGCTATGCTATCTGCTCAAACTGAGAGAGTGCTTCAGCACTAAGAGGAAACATGAGGTGAAATCACAAGCATTTCATTAAAGTCCCAGAAATACCTTGTGCAATGCCTTGGGGACTGTTTTGTTGTCACCAAAGCTTTTCTGAAGTTTCTCAGGTCAGAGGAAATGGCTCAGTATGTACTTGCCATACAAGATAGAAGCCTGAGTTTGGATCCTTAGAACCCATAGACAACAGAACCCAGTAGCACACATCTGTAATCCCTGCACTCATGTGGAATAACGGGAGGCTAAGACTGAAGAGTCCCTGACAGACGTTCTCAAAAGTGAATCCTAGCAGTAATTATTATTCTGTATGATCTTCCACAGCCTTGCTGCATTCCACCAGGGGTTAGCCTGCTTCTCTTCCTTTTGTGAAGAGTTTGAAAAATGTAGCCCCATTTAAAATAAAGACAAACTGTAAGCCACCATGTAGATGCTGGGAACTGAAACCACCTATACGGTGGCTCACAGTCATCTGGAACCACAGTTCTAGGGGATCTGGCTCTCTCTTCTGACCACAGTAGGTGCCAGGCACATACACAGTGTACACACATGGATGCAAACCAAACACTCACACTTATACATGGGCAGGTTCTAAGCCTAATAGAGCAGGTAAAACCATAAAGTAAAAGATGTCTCAAGGATGTCACCATAAGGAAATATTTTCTTTAAATGCATACAAAACACAATAACTATAAGGAAAATAATGGATAAACTTGTCTGAATTAAAATTCAAAACTTAAACCTGGTGGTAGTGGTACATGCCTTTAATTCCAGTACTCGGTAGACAGAGGCAGGTGGATCTCTGTGACTTCTTGGCCAGCCTGGTCTGCGAAGTGAGATCGAAGACAGTCAGAGCTCTCATGCAGAGAAACCTGTCTCAACAAAACAAAACAAACACACAAACAAAAACAAAACAATCAAAACCTAGAACGTTCAAGGATACTAAAAATAATGTTCAAAAACACTCACTGACTGGGGAAATCTTTGCCATGAATTTTAACCCACAGGATTAGCATCCAAAATGTATATATAACCCTTCTCGAAACTGTAGCAATGAGAAGAGTACTAATTATAACCAGAAATGACATGCTTTTCACAGACCATAGGTTGGCAAAGAAAAAAAAGTCGAATCTGTCCATACCAAATGTGGGCAAGGATGTGGGAGAAAGAAAAATGTCATGCATGCTGATGGAATTATACTCAGGTCTCCATGGAACATCTCAGTGGTGTCTACTGAAGTCGATGCCTCACATAGCACATAACCAGCACATCCACTTGTAGGCATTTGTCTTGCAGGGAGTTCCTGCACATAAGGCCAAAGAACCATCCATGACCAAGCATGTTCAAGGAGACAGCATTTGTTATGGAAAGACAATGGAAGGAAGGCAATGTGTTCATGGGTCAGAAAGATGGAAAAACCAACTGTGATTTACTTGTACAATGCTATGCTTTATGGCAGTGAAGTGAGCCCAGTCCCACGTATGTATATAGATAAACCTCAAAAGTAGGCTACTGAGGTGGAAGGGACTTCCAGGGGAGCTGGGATGTTAGGATTCTTTAAAAGGAAAAAGGCAGAATGTTAAAGACTTCACAAAGTTTCTATGTGGTGGTATGAGCAGTCTGTACAGCATTTTTCATCCTTTTCTGTTGACACTTTTCAAAGCTAACGAGAATCATAAGCCTCAGCGAGTTTTACTTGTGAATCTAGTACTATATTTATTACACCGCCTCTGCAGAGAGTATCCTAAACATATGTATGGAATTCCATTCTATTGTTCTCTGAAGCTATGCCTACATTTTGTCAACAGAGCTCTTCGAGTATAAGTAAAATAAGCACTGGTTTGCGCTCACTTCCTGCCAAAGGGATCTTTTTAAAATTTATCTCGGAAAATCCACTTATAAGGGGTCCAATCTACAAATGAAAAGATAAATTGTTGGGCTGGTTAATTTTGATTGTCAGCTTGCCAAATTTAGAATTGCCCTGGAAACTCACCTGTAGGTGTGTCTGTGAGGGAGTTTCTAGAGGGGTTAACTGGGTTGGAAAGACCCACCCTAAACATGAGTGGCATTGTTCCATGGGTTGGGGTTCTAGACTGAAGGAGAATACAACAAAGCTCTAGAACTCACACTCTTTTGTTCTGACTGTGGCTTCAGTGTGAGCAGCAGCTCCCACACCTGCCACAGGCCCTCCCTGGCACAAAGGACAGCACCCTGGAGCTATAAGCCCAGACAAACCCTTTCTTCCTTAACTTACTGGAATGTCTGGAATTTTGTCCCAATGGGTAAAGTAACCAGTACAGTTGCAATGGAATTGCCTGCCCCCCTCCAACAATCTAAAGACTGAAAGAAAAGAAAAATAGAAAAACTTCCTTATACATAGCTACAAAGGTCATATGTTTCCCAGAGTAAAAAGGGAGACAGATCGCACCCTTCACAGTGGAAGCTTACATTAGGATCTCCTGAAAAGACTTTGAGGCATAAACTCATCCCCATGCCGGCTCCTATGCCTCACTCAACCTCATGGTTCTAAGAGTAGGGATAGATTACAACTAAGGTTCATTATCAGGCAATGATACTGAACAGATGGCCTTTATGTTCTTTCTTTCTCTCTTTCTTTCTTTCTTCACTTTTTTAGGTGCAAAACAATAAAATGTATTTTTTGGTGGTATTCTCTAAAATCTGACAAAAGAATTTAGGTGGAAGCAACATGTATGGGGGAAAAAGCCTCAGGACATTGGGGACATGGGGGGAATGAGATGGAGAAGAGGAGAAAGTCAACAGAGGTTATGTCAATGAGCAGAGTACTGCTGGGGCAAACTGGGGCTCAGTTTTGCCAGAGACCCAGAGAACACACCACGAAATGGGCCCTTCACAGCATACAAGAGCAGGCATGTTTATCTTTCCAATCTCTTGGTGGTTGTTCTCAAGAGACTTTGTTTTTTAGGCCTGGCCTCCTGTATATAAGCCAAATGGGTTCCTGTGGGCTACAGAGAGCCCTTTCTGTGAGCCCAGAAGCCAGCTGTGTACAAGGGCACTGTGTACAAACTTCAGATGACATCCATCACAGGCCAGGGGAATTTGCCAACTGCCTCTGCCAAGGATATCTCCAATAGCCCTGAGTTGTGTTTTCTGAAGCATGGGCAAGTACTACCGGTGAATGGTTGGGGATGGAGAGGTACTTGCTGGTAGTTCTGGGTTAGCACATTAAGTATGGAAGCACAGAGCTAGGGTCCCTCCCTTTTCACTTCTTGTCCTCTGATTATTCAAGGAAACCACCTCATTGTAGCACTAATTTCAGTTTTAACACACTTCCAATTCACAGAACTAGCTCCAGGCTCAGAACATTAACTATCAGCTATATTTGGTTGGAGAGCACTGATATTGTCCACTCTTAGGGTATTTACATTTATAACTACCTTCCTCCTATGGCAAGTAGAATTATTGAATTTCTGCTGGCATCTTGTGGCACTGCCTTTTAGAACTTACTTATTTAATCATTTAGCTCACTCAACTTACAGTGTTGAACAAGAGAATGGGGACAGATGATGTGAAATCACCATATCTTTTTTTTTTGAACATGAAATGCTTTTTTATAGCATGTTTTAAAGGGGAGGGGGTAAGAGGGGCCAGGTGGTGGAAAAGTACAGAATCTTCTTGGCCTGTGCCTTGAAACATGTCATGGTCTATACGATACACTGCCTTGAATTATGATCTACCTGCAGTTCTTCAGAAGATATGGTACACTGCTTGAGTTTTGGTCTCCCTGCTATTCTTCAGAAGATATGGTACACTGCTTTGAGTCTATCTGCAGTTGCCAAGCAGGATCTTGCAGTTGCCAAGCTTCAGGGGGACATTGTGCAGGTGGGGAAAGGTAGGGGGTGAGGGTAAGGGTGAGGGTCCTGGCTTCTGGCATCTCCCCCTTCTCTGTTTAGTTAGAGAAGGTGTCTTATGATCAATCCCAACTATGTGAGTTTTGAATTTGGATGTCTAATTATGGGGGGTCTTAGACAAGTTCACAGCCCCAAAACATTGATGTGAGACGAGTCACATCGATGATCGAAGGCTTTAGGCTGTTGACGATAGGCAACGTCAAGGGACCCCGAGGTGGGTGAAAGGAGGGTGAGAGCCCTGTCTTAGGCCATGTAGGCTGCACCCACTCCCAGCACCTTTTCGGCTACATTGGGTGGAAATCGCCACATCTTGATGAGTTGTTTGCTCAAGTGAGAATGTTGCGTATAGACTGAGAGAGACTTGGGCAAATCACCTGACTTCTCTAAGCTCCGGTAACCTTGATAGTGACCTCATGGGAAAAGTCAAATGGGTAGAAATTGCTAAAGCAAGTACTACACTAAAAGTAAATGGGGGGGGGGGGAATCAGTAAATGTTAGCTCACTCTCCTTCAAATATTTATAAAATACTGTATTTTTAAAACGAACTTTAGGTAACTTATTGATTAGCTATCAGATAACTATTCATCAGATAGCAATCAGATTTTATATAGTTTCATTTAGAAAAGCCCATTTCCCGTCATTCCATTCCATCCTGGAAAACAGGTAGGCAGTTGAAATGGTGGGACCATGCTTGTCCTTGGCAGCCACGTAATTGATTTGTGCATTTCATTCAAATCCACTAAACTAATCATGGTGGGTGAAGACACACTTCGCTTATGGCTTTGTTTCTCAATGTGCAAAGTACTAAGGCAGAGCACTGGGGGTATAGGAAACATTTCCTGGTTTCAGTTGGGAAAACTATCCTTAGACCTGTTGGCAGACAGCAGCTTGAATCCATGTTCTTAAAACAATGAAAATGTGGATTCAGAATATACAGAGCAATGCTGCTTCTTTGGAGAACAAAAGCCAGTGTGTGGAATGTGGAAATTCCCAAATCTGCATTACT
>NW_021604665.1:4436903-4491107 GCF_004785775.1 Grammomys surdaster | reverse complement strand
TTCTTTCTTTCTTTCTTTCTTTCTTTCTTTCTTTCTTTCTTTCTTTCTCTACTTGTTTATTTTCTGTATATGAGTACACTGCTGCTCTCTTCAATCATACCAGAAAAAGGCATTGGATCCCATTACAGATGGTTGTGAGCCACCATGTGGTTGCTGGGAATTGAACTCAGGACCTCTGAATGAGCAGCCAGTGCTCTTAACGGCTGAGTCATCTCTCCAGCCCATCTAATTATCTTTCTTGCTGGAAACTTTTAGCTTTTGTTTTCTGGTTTCTAGTTCTGTTTCCTCCACCCAGGGAAATAGAAAAGGTTTGGCACCATGTTAGAAACAAAATAAAACCAACCAACCAACCAAACAAACAAACAAAAGCCCCTTCTCAGGAGGATTCTTAGGAATGTTATCTCCAAATCATTTTGAAGGGTTGTGTGACCCTATCACCTATAGTGAATAAAGGGAAGGGTGGCCTTCTGGAGAAGAGGAATGCCCAGGAGAAGAGGCTAAAAATAACAGAGCCTGTGGAGCAGTGGTTCTCAACCTTCATAATGCTGTGAAGAAGTTCACAGCTCCTGTTGTGGTGACCCCCAATCCATGAAATTATTTTATTGCTATTTCATAACTGTAATTTTGCTGCTGTTATAAATTGTAATGGAAATATCTGATATATAGGATATTTGATATACAATCCCCAAGAGATAATGACCCACAGGTTGAGAGCCACTGCTATATAGCCTCAGGTAATAACTGAAATTTGTCGTGTCCCCACCAAGTGGTAGATTCTGGGTAGAAGAAATGAGCAGTTGAACAAAAGAGAAAAGATTTTGCCCCTGAGGAGTCTGCGTTCAGAAGCAAGTTTAACCTTCTAATACTGAGGGCCCATAGCAACCATATAGTAGGGGATCTTATCTCAAAACAGTGTTTTCCAACATAAACAGTAAAATATGTAAAACTCAAAGAAAAACAATTATATCGCAACTCAGAAGCTTGCAACACTGTATAACTACACATCCTCCTGGCAATGTTATTTTAAGCCATACAATTTAATAATTATACCAACCATCAAAAGTATTTGAACATGTCCCATCTTTCTGGCCTGTGTGCCTACCGCTATTACAAAAGGCCATGGGTTCTTCTTCTTATAGACAAGAATTCTTGTTTGAACTGTCTACTCGTAAAAAATTCTAAACACACTATGGACAACTTATTCCTTCTCAGGTTGGCAAAAGAAATACTTGAAACCACAAGACTTTCTCCCATTCAGAGATAACTGAGTTTTTACCATTGGTGGCTGAGTGACAGCCAGGCAACCATCTATCTACTTCTCTAAGGAAGGCTTTGATCACATGCCCTCTGACACTGAGCACCAATGGTGTTTCATAGTATTGTCAACAACTGTAATAAGAATCCGTCATTGCTGAAAGATAAATCACAGCCACTGCTCAGTCATGGGAGGTGCATTTTCATAACTGAAGGAAATACTACATTCCAATTAGAGGATTGTCAAAATAATTACTTTTCAGTCCCCCCCCCACATGCACACTCAAATCTTCCATTGCCTCTAGATATAACTCCTGATGGAAAAGCAGACAATAAGTATATAAATAAGTAGCATGCTGAGTATATTATTCATAAGACATACAACACAAAGAATGATACAGAGACAGGCATGCAGAGGAGAGGAGCTACTGCTTAAACAAAGAACACTGCTCTGGGAAAATGTTGTTCAACAGTGATCTGAAAGAAGAAAAGGATTCAAGTTTGGCCATCTACAGGATGAATATCTAGGGACAGGACAGGGGTATAATGAGGAGTTCAGAAAAACTTTATAGAAATCTTAACATCATGCAGACCCGTGTCACCAGGTAGATTTGAATGGAGACATACATAGTCTGACTTATAAGAATCCTCCTGCTCCAATATCTGCCAGTCTGTAGGCAGGAGACAGATGGAAACAGAAGAGCCTCTTTGAGGACTTTCATTGTAATTTCTTTGAAAAAGAATGGAGAGTTGAATCAAGGTAGCTATAGCAGAAGTAGTGAGAAGTACATATATCCCAGGTATTCTAAACATTCTCCTAACAAGGGTTTCTGTCCTAAATGAAGGCAGATAATCAAGTTTGTACTCCTGAGGCTGAGGCAACTGGAAGAATGCAATTCCCTTCCACTAAGATGAGAAAGACTACAGGGAGAAAAGATCAGCAGCGTGTTGGGTAGGAGTCAGATACATCATGCTGGCAAAGCTTATTAGAAACTCAAGATAGCAGTAGGGTGAGTGGAATGATGGAGCCATGAATCCAGGTGCAGTGAGTAGGATGACAGGGTGTGACCCTGAATGGGGAACCGAGGATTGTTAGAACAAGGAAGGCCGGGCCCTGGTGCTTCCCAAAGGTGAGCAAGAGGAGAAGCATTCTGCAAAAACAACCTTAAGGTAAGGAGTAAACAAAGACCTGCCAAGAAAAGGAAAAGGTTTGGACAAAACAACAATGATCAGTGCGTGCAGGATTTTGTAAGTCAGGGATGAGTAAGACCTGAGGTCTGCCTACACTTTGGCAAAAAAGAGGACCAGCAGTAATCATAAAGAAGGTCAGTGGTGGGTCAGAAGCTACGGGAATCTTCACAATAAGACAGAATGAAATAGGTGACTGCAATATCTAGCTCTCTCATGTGAACCCACAGCTCATCAATTTAGCTAATCCAGTGACCTAGCTTGCCCTAGAGATCCCTAGTCTCTACTTCCCAAGTGCTGACTGGCTGCCACATTCACCTGGCTTTTCTATGAGTACTAGGGTCACTAGCCATCACTCTGCATGGCTATTACATAACCCATTGACCCGTCTTGCCAGCCCTTGAGCAATGTTTTTGAGCAACGAGACTAGGGAGAAATTAGTCATAAAAGGAATTAGAAATGATTTGCCCATGCTAACAGGACAGAAGACAGAGTCCAAGGATGGCTGTTTGTGGTGGGCAGCCAAGGAGAGAGATCTTCAGTAGACAGAATCATATGTGAAATGCACTCATAAGGGAGAGAAGGGAGTGTTCACTGGCTCTGCAGGGTATTGTTCTTGGAGAAGTGGACTGGGATGATAGCCTGACCTGCAAGGCCTGAGGAGGAAAGGATGATGAGAAGCAGGCATCTGGAGCAAAGAGGACATCTCCCCTCCTGGTCCAGCAGCTGTGAACAACAGCCCCCTTGGAGAGAAGCAGTTTACACTCAGTAGGAAGTGAAGAAATCATCCAGAGAAAGGTTGAAGATGTGGGTGGCTTGCTTTTTTCAGTATGGTGCAATATGGAAAGATGTTTTCAGGGAACAGTTAGGACCAGATGGTTCCCTATGTGCACTTTATCATGTATCTAGCTATATGCTCATCCTTCTATCTACTGAAACATCTTTATGCATCTCAAAGAAAGTTACAGACCTCTAATCAACTTTCCATGCATGCCCCGGAGTACCTGTTAGCCATAAAAAGAAATAAGCTACATGTAACCCTACAGGTGAGTCTAGAAGCTATTACACTATCATGTTCCAATGTCAGACAAAAGTATGCTAGCATACCTGTCATTAACTAGAAATAATGCCCATTTATGATTTTGTTCTTTTAGAATAAAACGTACATGCCATGAATTGTATAAATCTTCATTACTTGTTTGCTATGTTTTGAAAACATGTATTTTAGTAGCACCACAACCCCTATAGAGATATAAAACATTGCCATTACCTTAGAAAGAGCCCTCACTGTACCTCCAGACACAGTTGCATTTCTGATATCCTGCATCATAGTTTGACCTGTTCTGAAATTTCATAAGTAAAGTATATGTGTGCAGTATTCTAATGTGTGACTATGCTATAGTTCATCTGTTCTGTTGTTGGCGAATGTCCTGGGGGGTTGTGTACTATAAAGTCAACTGCTATGGACACTCTTAGTTAAGCCTTTAGTGACATGGTTCTCAGCCTGTGGGTCACGATCCCTTTTTGCAAACCTCTATCTCCAAAAAGTATTTGTGTTGCAATTCACAATAATAGCAAAATTATAGTTGTGAAGTAGCAATGAAAATAATTTTATGATTTGGGGGTCACCATAATGCAAGGAACTATATTAACAGGTTGCAGCATTAGGAATGTTGAGAACCCCTACTTTAGTGGGACTACATTTCTTTTAGTATTTTCCTGGAATTTTTTTATAAAAAATTTATTATTTTTAAAATCATGTGCAAATACAGCTTTTAAAGACTAATAGAAGAGCAGAAAGAAAATAGAGATGGAGAAAAGGACAGAAGGAGAGGATATCAACCCCTTTATTGTTAAAAAAAACAAAGCTAAAAATCAAAGTCGGCCATCCCTAGACCTTGCCTATTACCGCTGTAGACAGTGGTTCAGAATATTTTTCTGTAAGACTAGAGTGAATTGAGGTTTTTGTTCCCCATAATCCACTGCACCCCAACTCTGCATCCCCCAGATGACTTAAGTGTAACACAAGCAACCCTCAAGAGGAAAGAATAACACTCTCTGTGCATTTATGACACATTTTTCTCTTGACAAACACAGGGACTGGGTTTGATTTAAAACAGGTCAATTCTAATCTGCAGTATGCAGCTGTGTGCTTACTATGCTATGGAGTTCTAAATTTTTTCTAATATTAAAGAGATTGGATGGATTGGAGTTTTAAAAAAATATAGATTCATGAGATTAAGTTAAATTAAGTTATATAGACACACACATACACACAAATCCCTTGAGTACCATTTGTGTATCATGTACTATGACAGTGTTCTAGGAATATAGAGTTTAATCAATCCACAAGCTAATCAAAAGTTGCTATCTTATGGAATCTACATTATACTTGTGGAGACAAATAACATGACCCACATAATTAAGCTACCTACTATTTCAAACAAATAAAACAAATGAATGAAACAAAGCGTGGTAAACAGTATGGCGGAGAGGGCCGGTCAGCAGGTTATATGTGATCTAGAGTAGTCAGAAAACCCTGCTAAGCAAGCAAACCATCAGAGGTGGCTCAGCAGTTATGGGCACTCACTGCTCTTACAGCCTAGGTGTAGCTTAAAACCACTCGGAAACTCCAGTTCTAGGAGATCCAGCTGGTACTAAGCACATACATGGTGCACTTATACACATGCAAGCAAAACTCTTACACACTAAAATAAATAAATAAATATATATTCTTTTAAAGAAAATGAAAAGAAAAAAGAAAAGAAACGGGGACAAGCTGCTGGCAAAGCCTCAGAGGAGACAGAAGTGTAAGTCATGTGGATTTCTGGGGCAGAGGCCACAGCTAAGCAGAGGTCCTGAGGCACCACCTGGCACATCCAAGAAACAGCAGGGTACAGGTCAAACTATGAAAAAGGATATCAAAAATGCAACTGTGTCTGGAGGTACAGCATGGAATGTGCAGGGAACGAGGGCTCTTAACAGAGCAAACCTGACAGAAGACATCAGAGAATACAAGGGGGCTGGGAGCTAATCCTTGTGGTCCTTGCAGTGGTTTAGTTTCTGCCCTGAATGAAACAGAAAGCTATCCCAGAGGTTAGAGCAGAAAAACAACAGTACATTGAATGAGGACCTGTACCAGGAGTTTTCACACGGATGTATTTTCATGCATTATATTTTGGTTCTAACATGATATGGTAGCTGATCTCATTGTTTGACTAAATAAGACACGAATCTGGGGATATGACTTAGTGGCAGGGTACTTACTTGACAGGTGCCAGGCCTGGGTTTGATCTGAGGCACTGCCACCAAAGAAAGGAAAAAAAATACAAAATATGAAGGACAAAAGAAAGGAACTCTCTCTCCTCAAGTAACAGCACCAGAAGAAATATAGGACCATGAGCCAACTAACCATATTCTTCTTAATGACTCCAAATGCTCAAGTGATGGGGACTAGACTCAAGTGGGAGCATTATTCACATTCCTGGGAGGGATGTCTAATGAACTGAAACGTCAGGACCCCTTAAGGTTTGACATTTGCCCGGGCTTGCTGTTTGTGGGCCTATACACACTCAATGGGACTTCCCAAAGCATAATGATGTTGATTAATGATAAAAAGCCTCCCTGTTCTATTCCTTAAGCATAGGAAAACCCCTGTCTCAAACTGATCTGATCTTCTGGCTAGAAGAATTTTCCTCTCACACTAGAAACATGAAAATGATAAATGATAGCCTACCTCACGCAGACCAGGGTTGTATGGCTCCAACCCAAGAACAGGCCTAGGGTACGTACTCCACCAAGTCTGTGAAGTTTACTGGATAAAGTAGCTCCTTCTCAGACTGATTCTGTATGACTACAATCTTTGTGAGGAACCAACTCAAAAGAATATCCTAAGAAGGAAGGAGACCCCCCCACCCTGACACACATACCTACACACCCCAGATCACACTTGTGATCTCAAACCACTCATTTTAACTTTCAGAGCTACAAAATCCAACTCAAAGTTCTTTTGTATACAGGGTAAATTTTGCCATGATAAATAAATAGGTAAATAAATACATAAATATGCAAGCACCATTTTGTAATGTCAAAGAAAGATTGCCTAATGCTTGGAATACGATTTGAGATTTGGTCCCAAGTATACACAGAAATTGTAATAAGTTCATTCCCAAAGGCACTGTGATGAAATTCCCTGTGGAGTAAACAAAAAAGAGAGACAAAGCATTCGGACCCAACAGGACTGGCTGGGCTGGAATCACAGAGAGACTGGCAAGCTCACAAGAAAAATTATAGTACTGGTCTCAGAATCCTCCCTGCAGCTACTGATTTCCAAAGTACAGCCAGACCAAAGCAGCACCTGAGAGAGAAGTGTGAGAGACTCAAAATAGGAGACTCCTTTAAAGGCTTCGCCCATGCGACCACTCAGCCAGAAAGGCACCAAGGAAGGTGAAGAAAATTAAGTCCTTCCCACAAACAGTAAAGATCAGAGGTAGCTTTTCTTCCTTTTCCTTCCTTCCTTCCCTCTTTCCCTTCTTCCTTCCCTCCCTCCCTCCCTCCCTCCATTCCTTTTCTTCTTCTCCTTCTCCTTCTCCTTCTCCTTCTCCTTCTCCTTCTTCTTCTTCTTCTTCTTCTTCTTCTTCTTCTCCTTCTTTTCAAGACAAGGTTTCTCTGTGTAGTCCTGGCTGTCCTAGAACCCTCACTGTAGACCAGGTCAGTCTTGAACTCATAGAGATCCATCTGCCTCTGCCTCCTGAGTGCTAGGATTAAAGGTGTACCCCACTGCAGGCTCTCTCTCTCTCTTTTTTTTCAACACTGAATTAGGTCCATGTGAACTAGAGATTTTGCATGCCCTCAACTCCAGGTATCCTGCTTTGGGACGCTGCTGTACAAATTTTAGAAAATGTATTTGCTAAAGAGATGGAATGACCTGAATTCAAGTTATTTGGTGCCAAGCGTTTTCCTGCTCTGGTTCTTAAAGGACTGTAGGATAAGAACCTGAATAGAAGATTACACATCAGATTGTTAAAATAATTTACCACTCTAAATTTCTACACACACACACTGGAATGCACACATATATGCACATTAAAAAAATGTACTTATCCAGGCCTTAAAGATAGAGAAATAGAGCAATAATAGTTGCCTATAATATTATAGGCAACTCTGTTTTCCTCCTTAATATCTGTATTAGTTAAAACACCATAACTAAGGCAACTTATAGAAGAAAAGGGTTTATTTGAGCTTACCTTTTTCTTACCATCGCAGTGGAGAAGCGAGCCAGAAAGATAGGTATGAAGCTGGAAGCTGGGAGTTGAGGCCTCACATCTGGAACCACAAGCAGGGAGCTTAGAGAGTGAGCTGAAAATAGCAAAAGTCTTTACATTCTGAAACTCTACCCCAGTAACATACTTCCTCAAGCAAGGCCACACCCCTAAACCTTCCCAAACAGCATCACCACTGGAAGATCAAGTATTCAAATGCCCCCAATCCTTAAATAAAAATGGCCTCCTTGCTGATCTAATCTAGAAAACATTAATAGAAACTCTGTCTTGGGGCTGGAGAGATGGCTCAGAGATTAATAGTATTTGCTGTTCCTTCAGAAGACCCAGTTCAATCCCCATTTCCCATCACTCATATCTGGCAGCTCATAACTGCCTGGAACTCCAGTTCCAAGGCATGTGACACCTGCTTCCACACATGGGCACACACCCTCATTCATACATACACACACATATGCACACAGACACACCCACCCACAGACACAGAGACACACAAAAACAGATGCACATACACACACACACACACACACACACACACACACACATACATGCACTGTCTTGACAAGCACTAACCTTTATTCTGCTGACAGACTTTCCTGAGAAATTCCAAATGAAAATGATATTGGGTTGTGGAAAGCAAGCCATTTCTGGAACAACACTCTCAGAGCTTCAGATTTTCTAGAATTTTATCTCTGTCACTCAAGTCAGGTATCAGGATCCAGAAAGCCACTACAGATGAGCTCATTGTTAAATACCTAAGGAGGTCCGGCACTCATCTCTCCCAATTTGCCAAGAACAGCATCTCCCTTCCTGGGTTTGATTGTCACTATCTGGAATCCCCTAGAAATTAGGATGAATGATAGACCTAAACAATTCCATCAAAACTTACTGATTGAAAGTCATGCACTGAAGCTTTTGGCTTTGAACTGAGACTTGTGTGAAACACATACCTGTCCTATCCCCAGGAGATCAATTCAGCCACTGCAAAACCACAAGCACCCATGAGAAAATAGGCATTGCCATGGAAACTGAGCACAAACCCATATCTACTGCCATTTCTTCCATCTTAGGAAAGCTGAAGGGGCAAACAACCAGTCTGCAGGTGACTGTAGTCACTGCATAGGGTCCTCTGACAATTTTAATAGTTCTCTAACACAACAACCTTGATCATAAACACAATAAAATCAGATGGGGTAGGTACCACCTTCAACATGGTTCTCTGAACTCTTATAATATAAATATAAACTATAAATACATATAATGCATATATAAAAATGTATGTACATATACATATGATTATATATGTAATCATATCTTTATATAATTTTGCTGTTCATTTCCATATTAGCACTTGACCAGAGATAAGGACATACCACTTAGTATCATCAATTTTCTTTTTCCAAAACATATAGCATCCTGGTAATTTTATTCAGAACGCTTGTCTTCTAAAAATCAGCCCATGACAGAGAGGGAGAGAGAGACAGATATCTGAAACACAATGAGTAGTAAGTTAATCTGTCAACATGTGATTCATTGGGTTTCATGAGTCATCTAACCCACCCTTCTTGTTTTCATATGAAGAAATTGAGGGTCAAGAAGGGGAAATAATTTGTCAATGGTCACACATGTGTCTCATGTTTACACACACAAACGTTGTTCATACTAATTCCCACAGACTGATTAGCTGACTTGTTATTGAACTCCATGCTCATTCTTTCTGTGAGAGCAATTTGATTTTAAGGACAACAGCCAACAAGACACAAAATTCAACTGGACCTACAATTTATTATTTTCCCCCTTTGGTGTTGTGGGTAGAACCCAAAGCTGCAGAGAAGCTGGATAAGGGTTCTGCTCATCAGGTAGCCCCTAGCCAAGACTGACCATTTCTTATCTGCTGTGGCAAAGAAACACTACAACAACAAGCTTTATAAATACTTCTGTCTTGAGTTTGGAAAGAAAAAAAAAAAACAGCCCCGGATCGGGGAGTGTCACAATTACAAGGGCAAAGACAATAGCCACATTTCTACTTGGCTTATGCTTGGAAAAGAAAAGTCTAGTACAATTAGCTGTTCTGCTGTCTTACCTTTAAGGATTTTGTTGTACTTTATTTTTTAGCTAGAAGAATTCCTGGCTTTTACAGCGATTGAACTTTTTTGATGAAGACAAGTTCTCACAGTCCATTCGGGCTGGCTTTGATCTCTCCATCCTCCTGCCTCAGCTGCCTCACATGTGCTAGAATTAAAGGTGCATGTTATCATGCCACTCTAGAAATTAGATGTTAAATGAAAAAGTCAGTCCCTATGTTGTGCTGGTCTCCCAGTGTCTCTAGTCTCGTAATCCTGCTGTGGTGTCCTTCTTCCTTGATTGGATTGCTGGCAAATCCAAGGAGCAATAATATGGAGAGAGCATTCACACACAGCATTCCTGATGCCAGAGAAGTTTGTCATTTTTGATTGCTGTACCAATATGTCTCAGCCTAGGCAGTTTATAAATGAGAGAAAAGTGTTTTTAGCTCAGAGTTCTTAAGGCTGAAAAGCCCACATCAGATGGCTGCACCTGGTAAGGGTCTTGCTATACATGCCTATACTCACAGTCCTGAGAAGGCTAAGGCAGGAGGATCACCATGAGTACAGTTCAGCCTAGACTTTTGTGTGAGACCCTGTGTCAAAAACATTTATGCAAAAAAGTAAGATGGTGTTAAAGAGGAGAGGCAAATACCAAGTAGGTTGGGCGGGTGAGGGCACTCCTGCCTTGTGTCACCCGTTGTTCTTGGGCTGACTAATCTGGTACCAGCCAAAGGCCTCCTCAAGGCTCTACCCTTGTGACATGCAGTCTGGGGAATCACATTTCAGTTTGAGGTGCAGAAGAGTCAAGGCATCAAGAGATAACAGTCTGTCCTGTATAAATCTGAAGAAATCCTCCCTCGTGTTGCCTGCCTTGGTGTGTCGAATTTGTTCCATTCAGGGAAATGTCTTATTTCCTTCTCCAGTTTACCAGTTTCTACCCGATAGAACCAATGTCAAGAATATTTAAACTGAGCTTTTAGTGATTCACACATGAAATAGGAGTATTACATCTACATGAGGGGTCTTCAACTCTCTGTCCTGGCAACACTGGGGGTGGATAATTCTTCATTGAAAGTACCATCCTTCGTGTAGGTTATGGAAAGTTGACAGGCACCCTTGAGCTCCAAATGTTGTGTGCTAAGTGGCATCACCCTCTTAACTCACAGTGAGGAGAACCATAAGTATCCCAGATGTCTTCCAAGGGCTGAGAACATGTTGGCAGAACAACTGAGAAAACAATAGAACAAGTAGAATGCGATTATATGTGTGTGGCTATGGGTACATATATGTATATATGTGTATTATATGTACATATATGTAATATTTCTATATGTATATATAGTACATAGCCACATACATATATATGTACTATATGTGTGTATACATATATACACATTATACACACATATATTTGTAAAAAGAAAGAAAGCAATGCAAAGGAACTGCTTCATACAACTGTGGGGATTCTATGCAGCAGCCCAGAAATCTCAGCAGCAGTTGACAGGGTCGTGTTATGTTTGAACACAGTCTAGAAGCAAAAATCTTTTCTTCCTTGGGGAAAGTCAGTCTTTTTAAGATCTTAAGCTGTCTGATTCATACCTACGATTTGTAAATAGTCATCTTTTTTTGCTAAACTTCCCTGGATTTAAGTGTCTATCACATTCACAATATGCATCACAGAAATACTTAGACTGGCGTTCAACCAAGCAACTGGCTCCATGGCACATAAGACAGACCAACCAGTGCACTGCTAAAAATAATCATCTTTGCCTGTGTAAGCTTTGCTTCCAATCCACAGTGCTTTCTAGTTTATAAGAATAGTAATACCGATAGTATAAAATCAAATAATGGTGAAGTGTACAACTTCCTATTGCCTTTATAATTAAAGATATCCACTGTTTATACAAGAATAAGGATTTAATAATGACTTTGTGATCACCATTTATTGACTCCTTCCTAGATTACCATTACACTAAATGGCAATTGGAGAGTATCACACTCAGTTCTTATAACACTTCCATGAAGCATAAGTGATTATCATCATTTAGAGACAAGAAAGCTGACCATTGGAAAGGTTAATTAAGTAGCCCATCCATCTAGAACACAGCTGGAATTCAACCTCAGAGAGCTCTGACATGATCACCCAATTCTCAGCTGCTCTAATTTCAAATCCTAGCGCTAATTTTTTATAATTTATCTTTTTAAAATATTTCTGTACAAACGTAATATAAGCTAACTTTAACATTTTTTTCAAACACTAGGACTTGACCATCCCACCTATGCCCCATCTGAAGGTAACAATAATAAAGATTCTGTTGTGTGTATATATCCAATTTCATTTCTACATTCATTTTACTATAAACATGAAAGACATGAGTCATGTCCAGTTGCAGCTGGCAGTTACAGTATGCAAGGTAAGGTTACACAAGAGTTAGGACAAAGGAAGGCTTGTGCTATGGGACCTACAGGCCAACTCCAGACAGCAGCATGGCTGTGCCCATGTGTCGTCAGAGCTTGCTATTGGCTTCTGGCTTAGTGTTCCTCCACATTGTCCTCTACCCCAGTAGCCAAAACTGTCACCCTATTTATTATCCAGGCCTTTCAAGGAGAACAAAACTCTTCTACCTAAGCCCTCACTTTCCGAGTTAAACTTCTAATATCCCTAATGCACCCCCCAACACACACACACACACACACACACACACACACACACGCATCGTCTTCATTTATACTATTTCATCTTCCTCTGGATTTTTATCTTGAACTGAATTCAGTGGCTACACGCATTTCTACCACTTCTGCCACAAATAATGATTTGTACAAGAAAAGCAATCTTCTTGCGTGATCAGCCGAAACAGCCAGCTCAAGGTACAAAGGAGCAGCTCTCAAAGAAACAGCGAGACAGTCTCTACTGGCATTTCACCCTTCTTATCTCACTGTTTCCTAAGCTGTGCTGATTCATCTATTATTGTAACCATGTTTTCACTGTTGTTATGCTGCTTTTATGCACTAATATTTTAGAAAATGCGTTCACTGCTCTAACTGAAAGCTACCCTTGCATTTTTGTCTCTGGCTTATGGAAAGCCAGTGTCTGCCGTGAGGAAAAGTTAGCTGTATAATAAATAGCAGCTATTAGTTACCTGATGTACTTGTGTAACGTCTTCGGTTTGGGAGATATTGCTTTAATTGTTTGGATAAGCATTCCAGTGTCCCATCATTAATGGAAGCTCTGGATTCTAGAAGTATCCTCGGGAACAATTAAGCTTTCTAGAAAAGGACCAAAAATGAAGGCTTTACAAGACTCCTCAAACCTCAGTGTGCTGAAACAGAAAAAATGACCTATGTACTTAGGGACATTACAGAAACAGATTTAGAGAGCAGAGGATTAATCTGGGCTCAGCCTCAACACTGGGATGGGGGTCCTGGTGTGTGGTCTGGAGAAGTGTGGAAGGCAGGGCAACCCATCCCTGCAGGTGGACAGTAGTGGCCCAAAGGTACCTCTTCTGACCTTGATCTTGTCCCAATTCCTGGACCTGGCAGGTTTGCTGCAGTCAAGCAGACATTCCGTTTTGCTCAGCTGTCTCTGTGTCCTAGTTTGCTTCCTGTTGCAATGATAAGTACCATGACCCAAAGAAACTTGGGGAGGGAAGGGTTCATTTCATCTTAAGTTTAATGGCCCATCATTGGAGGAAACCAAAGCAGCAACCCAAGCCAGGAAGCTGGGTGAAGGAACTGAAGCAGAGACGGTGGAGGAACGATGTTCACTCAGCTGCTCTCCATGGCGTGTTCAGCTACCTAATCCAGGAACCCTGCTCAAAAATGGTACTGCTCACGGAGAGCCAGCCCTCCTGTATCAATTAGCAATTAAGAAAATGTTCCACCACAGGCTAATGTGATGGAGGCAATCCCTCAATCGGCGTTCCTTCTTCCCAGGTATGTCTAGGCTTGTAACAACTTGACAAAAACTAATTATGACATTCTGTTTAACAACCCACCCCAAAAGTCAGTGGCTTAAGTCAGCAACCATTTTGCTCCTTTACAAATCTGGAGTGGGCAGGGAAGCTAATGTTGTAGAATGACGTCATGGGATCAGCTGAAATAGGTGATCTGGCCCTCTCCTGCTAAAGCTTAAATTGGGTTGAAAACTCCAAAGAGACTTCATTCAGCTTCTTGGAAAGTTCGTGACTCTCACGCTCACGTTTCCATACTCCTCGCTTGCCCCTCTTTCCCTCTCTCTTCCTCCGAGACGTCCCTTTGGCATAGAAACCTAAGATCCTCAATTTCTATTATTATACCTTCCTGATCTGCATGGAGGGGGAAATGCCCTGATGTGCAGACATGGGGATTTGCTGTTCTTAAAAACCCTCCTCCCTGCTTCTCAAAGTAGGGAGTAGCACAGAACCAATGAGCCTCTTGAGAACTCACAGGCTACACTTGGGTTTAGTTCCCAGCACCACTATGTGCTATCTATTCTGCCCTAGACAAATCATTTCATTTCCATTCTGTCATCAACAAGAGGCAAGCAACGGTATTTGCCACATGAGCTAGATGGTTGAGGATTAAGTAAAGCCTGTGAAGTGGCTGGCCAGGAAGAGCAGTTGCATTCTGCAGATTATCAGTTTCCTTCCTTATCTGCCAAGAGCTGATTTTCCTGCGATGCTGGGCGGCTCTGTAACGTCAGTCTTGAGAACTGTGGTCCTGGGATGGAATATCCAAGCATAATAGAAACATTAGCTACCAAAACATTAAGCCAAAGGGAAATGCCTTCAGATAGTGGTTTAAAGCCATTCTCGACTAAAGCTGTGTCCATGCCAAGATGGAGGCTCTCACTTGTGAGGTTTATCTTCAACAGCTAACCTTCAAACATTCTCTAGGTCTGTGTTAGAAAGCAGAAAAAGGAGCCAGGACGTAATGGTTAGGGAGTCTGATCTTCAAATGATAATTTCATTGCCTGACTATTTATTTAAGATCCTCAGTCTGCCTGATCTCTTGAACACAGATACCAAAGGAATCCCCTCTGCTGTCATTCCCCAATCAGTCATTTAATCGAACAAACTATTTACTAATAAATTACTGAAGGTTCTTCTAAAGCATGAATTATGTCTTGAGAACTAATAGTTCTCAACTAGGAATAATTCTTGTCTCCCTCTCCCAGGAGGTATTTGGGGTTGACACCACTGGGGAGATGAATTAGTGCCCCCCCCCCAATCTAGTGAGTACAGGCCAGAGATGCAGAAATGCATTCTAAGATGCTCATAGCAGCTTCACGGCAGAGAATCGATACAGTGGTCCCTTATGTTAACAGCGGCTAAGAGTTGAAGAGCCCCGGTTTAAGATGTAAGATACTATTTTCTTTAGGAACAGATACCAAATTTGGATGGTGGCAGGCTAACCTGGAGCCTTGTTAGACATTTGGTAACTGTTCTAATTTTATTGTATTGCTTTGATAAAGATTATGACCAAAATCAACTCTGGAGGAGTGGCTTTATCAGGTTCAGACGTTACAGGTCACAGTCCATCAAGAAGAGAAGTCAGGGAAGGATCATGGAAGCTGGTACTGATGCAGAGTCCATGGAGGAATGCTTCTTACATGACTTCCTCAGCCTGCTTTCTTATATAACCCAGAACCATGTGCCCAGTGAGAGCACTGCTGGGTCACCAACATCAATCAAGAAAATGCCCCCACAGACTTACTTACCTTCAAGCCAGTATCTTGGAAGCATTTTCTCAGATGAGGCTCTGTCTTCCCAGATGACCCTAGTTTGTGTTAACTTGACCAAAAAACTAACCAGCACAGTAGCCGAAGGATAAAGTGAACTTTTCTTTTTTTCATTGTGCCTATCTGATAAAGTTCCTGGTAAGGAATCAAGAACCCAGAGCATAGGAAGTATATATACAGGGGCGCAGGGGGGGGGGCAGTTACCCACCTCAAACGTGGACTCTGAAAACGTTGCATTTCCAATGATGAAAATATGTATCCAGAAGCAGTGTGGAAATGAACCTAGGCAACACACTGAAAACAGGACCACTGATGTTACCCCCTCCACAGTCTCCGCCTGACTCCAGACAACCCTCCTATCATCCTATGTGTGGCCTAGTCTGCTAGAATTGGATGTACTGCTGTGAGAAACCAAAGGAAAGCACCAGGGCCTGGCTCCTGTGGTACCCTGTATCTCTGAACACTCCAGTACCATGAGAGCTGGAGGGAAATGAGTTGTTTGTAGTTGTTGATATTCTGTGGTTAAAAATTGCTTTTTTTGAGGTGCTCAGGTGATACCTTCCATGGGTGACGTGTTTGCCTTCCAAGTATGAGGATCTGAATTTGATGGCCCAGAACCCATCAAAAACCATCCAGGCATGGTAGCAAGTACTTATGATATTAGCACTGTGGCTTGCTGGGCAGCCTACCCAATTGGCAAAGCTCTAAGTCAATGAGAGACTCTATCTCAATAAAACAAGGTGGACAATGCTTAAAGAACGACAGGCAAGGTTGTCATTTGGCCTTGGCATGCATGGGTGCACATGCACATGCACCTGCACACAAGACCACGCACAGCAAAGCAAAAGTAATTGGAGGGGAAACTCTGAAGCATCAAGAAGAAATGCACTCCAGATGCATGTAACAAGGTGGATAGAGTGCTTAGATACTGTGGGGAGCAAATGATACCAGACATGAATATGCCTTTTATGTATACCAAGCTTTCTCAACCCTGACATTATTAGTGACATTTGGAAGCAGGTACTTCCTTGTTTGGGGGTGGTACTGTGTATTGTGGGATATTCTCCTGCATCCCTAGCCTTGCCAAATGCCAGAAGCACCCACTCCCCATTTGTTGCAGTTAGCAGTATTTTCAAGTATTGTCAAATGCCTGGGAGTGACTGAAGAAACAAGACACAATTGAATCTCCTGATACAAATAACCGAGTGGGAAGAGTAAAGTGGTACCAGGAAGCAGACCCAGGGGTGATTCTGGGGGTACCAGGAAGCAGACCCAGGGGGTATTCTGGGGAACCGGGCAGCAGACCCAGGGGTGATTCTGGGGTGTCAGGAGCGTTTCTTTATTTTGGCGCTACCTAATTTTGTGCGTCCACTTTGTCAGATGTTCATCGAGTCAAACCTTATGTTTTTCACAGATACCCACTTATATGTAAACTTTCAACTTTTGATTTCACCCACTGTGGAACAGCCAAACTCCTCCCGAACAAAGCATGTCGTGTTTCACTTTCAAGGACTGCAGATATTATCAAGTGGGTAAAGACAATTATGGAAGCAAAAAAAGAGCAGCCATTTGGGTGAGAAGGAAGCGACACAAGAGGGATTGGCGTGGGTATTCTGAGAAAAGCACAAAGTTCGAGGGCTTGAAAATAACCTTTAAAAATCTCAGATTTCACAAAACAATCCTTGTCCTTGATCTTCAGCCATCTTTTTGCCTCTGTCTTTCTTTTTCGCCATTTAGAGCTGCAGCTGTTTCTTTGTGTTCCAACTCACTTGGGGGAAGGGGAAGGGCAGGGAGGGGCTGCAGCCTATCACCACACCCAGCTCATGTGCATAAAACTTGTTTAGGAAGAAACGAACAGAGAAAAGAAACTTCAACAGTTAATTGGGCAGAGTCTGGTGGTGGCAGAACAGCACTTTCTTGAATGGTTTCTTGGCATTTGTTGCTATTTTAGAGAAGATCAGGTAAGATTTCACAAAAATATAGGACAGATAACTGTGTAGTTCCCAAGCTCGGTTTCAGGGACAGAGAACTAATGGAAAATAAATGTGTCCTACAGAGTCCTAGGCCACCACGTCCTCTCGTCACCCCTACTTGGCACCTAGCCTATAAGGTGGGGTTTCACCCAGCTTTACAGTTTGCATTGTTGAGATTATCATGAAAGGGTTCCGCTGGCCACATTTTCCTTCCTTGTTATGGTAACTGTCAAATTCTCTGCTGATATTCTCCTACTGGTTTCCACAGTGACTCACTGCCGTGGGAGAGAAAAAAATAAGGAAAAAAAGAAAATCTCTGAAATGTCTGCACCCTGTAACTTTGTCAGGTCCTCAAATCCCATAGCTACAACATGCAGGGGGTAGGGGTTGGCGGGGGTGGAGGTGGGATCAAGTCCTGGAGTTTCTATCTGAGAGACAAAAGGTGACATTTCTTAACTAAGCACAGAATTGTGAGTATTAGAAAGGTGGCACAGAATGTGTCCCTGGATATCACCTTTTTTGGACAAAAGATAAATTGAAGAGCTTGGTTTTAGCTCAGCTCAGTTTTAGCCTTCACCCAGCATGCACAGGACCCTGAGTTCTGTCTTTGCATCAAAAAGAAAAAGAAAGATAAGAAGGATGGAAGGAAGAAGAAATAAAGTTGTTGGTACTATTATTATTATTACTATATTATTTGATCTTCTTATATGAATGTTTAGGGTTTAGCCAGAGAGCCAAATCTGCCCACATTCATTTGTGTAGTGGCCTGTAGCTGATTCAGTACTGAGTAAGTATGACAGAGACTACAGAGCTACACAACAGAAAACCATCCACTATTCAGTCTTCACACATATATACACAGGGGTGGGGCAAAGAAGGAAGAGGGAGGAGGGGCTTGCTGACCCTTTTCAACAATGAAAATGGTTCACTGTGCCTATAGATTGTACAAATTTTTAATTGTCTGAAACATGGTCCCCATATTTAGTGTTTACTTATTAAAGAGAAAAGCCTCTGAAATAGTCCTCCTTATACAACTCTTCCTATGTGAGACTAGATGGGACCCAGTCAGTAAAGCACCTTACATGCATGAGGACATGGGTTCAGATCCCCAGTACCTACATAAAAGCTGGGTGTTGTGCTGAGTACCTGTCATTACAACACTGTGACAGCATTGACAGGATCCCAGGGGCTCTTTGGCCATCCAGTCTAGCTAAATCAATGTGCTCCAGATTCAAGGAAGAGAAAAACTGTCTCAAATATCTATTTATGTGTCTGTGTATCTGTGTATTTATGTATCTATGTATCTGTCTGTCTGTCTGTCTGTCTATCTATCTATCTGTCTACCCATCTATCTTGTGGAGAGCAAGAGATAGTCCTATCCTATATTTGGGTATTGCTGCTTCATGAGCTGGGGTCGTGGATGAATAAGAAGGAAAAACTGAGCTGAGAAAGAGCCTGACATAGAACTCTGGGCTCCACACATGAACACACATATGCACATGCACCTACAAATGCACATGTGCACACAAAGGTCTTCATGTTGCATATCTTTGGAAACATGGAGATTTTACCCCTCTTACATCATCTCTTGTTCTTTAGTTTTTCCTACCCGCCCCTCTCTCTTCTTTCTCTGTCTTTTTCCTCTCTTCCTGTACTCTTTCCCAACACCCTTTCCCTTCTCACATTTCTACATTCTCAGTGAAGAGCTTAATAAAAAATAGTAAGACCCTCAAGATAACAGCATGATAACATATTACACACCAGCATATTTCTGTAAAAGACAGGCTGGGTTTGTCATGACATTATAGACACGCCTCAACCCCTGGCAGATTTGGATCCCAGAATCGGCTGAAAATATTATAGTCAAATATGCATCCTATACCCCTAAACTATCAAACACCACCATGTGCTCCAAAACACCTAATGTTACTCTACAACTACTCAAAACATGTAACTCAATACCTATTTTATGATAGGGTTCATTTAAGTAACTCATTGAGATCTTTAAACTTTTAAATCTGAAGTAAAACTTCAACTGAGTGCTTATTAATTTTTGTGTCATCATAAAGTTTAAAACCTCACAATCAGAATCATCATAAGCCATTTGTCTTACCAAGTGTCTCCATTTGTCTTACAAAATGGCTTTGCTCAAGACCCTGAGAGATTCTGGCACGTACTAAGAATCTTATTAAGTGGGCACATGAATCTGTTGTTTCCACTACTTTATTATAGCCAGAAACGGCTGTGGCTCAGACCAGATCCTTAACCTGTCTATGCTATTGTTCATGCTTCCTTTCCCCCAAGTGCTACTGGCATAGTATTCCCAAAATGGTCCTGAAGTTCCTGCACCCTGGCCACTAGTTTCTAAGGAGCCAGAAACACCTTCACAGAATGAGAACACAGGGATTTCAGAGTGCAGGTTAACAGTGTATCAACCCTCCATGTCCTTTATGCCAGGCTATAAAGGATGGGACACTCACACACATGCCATTCACACAGACAAGGGCTCTAGATCTGTGGTTTTCAACCTATGGGTCCCAACCCTTGGCAAACCTCTTTCTCCAAAAATATTTACATTGTGATTCATAACAATAGCAAAATTGCTGGCATAAAATAGCAAGGGAAATAATTTTATGGTTGGAGGTCACCATAACCTCAGACACTATGCAGAGCGGTTGCAAAACTAGGAAGGTTGAGAACCACTGCTCTAGATAGTTAGTATAGGGTGTGTAAGACCTGGATGAAGGTTAAGACCATGATGCTCCTTTACAAACACCTTTAAAATCCTACAAAAAAGTACTTACTCCTTTCCAAGGAATCACTACACACACACACACATACACACACACACACACACACACACACAAGCCACTTCTCCAAGCATCATCTTATCATGACAGTGCTGTAGAGTCTTTAAGATCCACTTTGGCACCCGGTACTTCTTCGAGAATCCATGCTTAGTGCTTAGTATCCTCCAGTGCTCTCTCCAGGTTGGCAAGAGACCCTCATCTTCCTAGTTTACTAGGATAGTGAGACATAAATATCCTGATTCTCCTCTCAACTATTTGAGCAAATCTTCTCTGGATCCCATTACTACTGTATTGTAAAGGCATGTTGCAGTCTGTCGCCAACAAAGTTGGGAATGCCTGGAGGACATCCACTTCCTTAGCCCGTGCCACCTCGCCTTACACATGCCTATTGGGTACCCTGGTTGATGTTGAATGGATGTACCAATTAGTTTACTATTCAGAGAAGGAACACGAGCTGCCCTTTATTTTGTGGCACCCTTAAAGCTAGGCAGGATGGATGGAGAGCATTTCCTCAACCCTGGGGGCAGTGGGGGAGAGCAGCATACACAGCTGCTTAGAATTTTGCTTGTGTGGCAGTGGCTTTGGGCCAAACTGTTGCACTTTCTGCAGACTCAGCCCCATCCACAGACATTTTCTGGCCCAAAGTTCCTTGCTCAGATGTTTCCCGCCACTCTGACTGCATTTGTCCCAAACATGCCACTCTATGGGTTGAAGAAAATACAAGATCTTGGGGAAGAGGGGAAAGGGGGGCTTTGTTAGACAAGATGATTCGTATCTCTGTTTCTCGCCATCATGAGGGCTGTGTGGGCCTCTTTTAGAGTCGTCTTTTTTTTCCCCCACGAAGAGCAAAACACATCGGGGTAGGTGAGCAAAGTGGTGGTGAGCTTTAAATGAAACACGCTCTGACCTTCGGAGCCTGGCCGGCCCTCTTTCCCCAGCCCGGTGGCAGTGTGACTGAGCCACACTTGCTCCCATCTGTTCGGCAGCTGCTGAGCCACGGAAAGGGGCAGGGATCGTTCCTAGCATCGGAACTGCGCGGCCTGGGCTGCTTATACTGCATCTGGCTCTCGTTTCTCTGAGCACTCGGGCTATTTTCAAGTAAGCCCCTGAGATCTTTTTTTCTTCCAAAGAAAAACATTCTCCACATTCCCATCTTCAGTTGGGCATAAAGATGGGAGCACTCCCTTTGTCTCTAAGCCTGGGGGTTTTGTTCAACTTAACAAATGTCTATTGAGTTTCTGCCACACGGCACAGTGGACCGTAGGAGGGGTGAAGTCGGAGCTGCCGTGTTTCTCGCCTTCAAGGAGGCTGTGTCCTACTAAAGGAATCATTACAGTGCAATAAAATAGGTACAAGTTAAATCAAAGTACTAAAGTACTGTAGGAGATGGAATAATAACTCTGCTGTGGCTGCAGGGAAAGTTTCTTTTTCAGTATCTCTTAAATCCTCTTAAGGTTTTACAATACAAGAGATTGACAAAAAATATTCACTAATAGAGATGTTTACATATTTTATTATAAAATTTTAATAACTTAAATACATACATTAAGTAGCATTTGTTGTTATTGCATATGTATTATGTGATAGGTAGTCTGCTGAAAGATTTATAAAATACTTCATTTATTTCTTATGGTCATATACGTACATATGTGTGTGTGCCTTCCTTATTACTTTGAAATGAGGTCTCACCCTGAACCTGAAGCTCAGCCATTCCACTAGGCTAGCTGGCCAGCAAGCTCCAGCAATTCTCTTGTCTCCCTCCCCAGTGCTTCGATGACTGGCATGTGCCACCATGGGTGTGAGCCCACTGTTACAGCTGCCACTGTACCTACTGAGCCGTCTCTCCTGAAAAGATACACACATTTTTAATTTTTACTATACACAGGCTTTGATGACTAGCTTAGAAATGTTTCTATTTAAGAAAAAAACTCATCATTATAATTTGTTGATACCACTCAGAGGATATACGCTAGGAATATAAATCAGCGTAGCAGAGAGATAGCTGTATACCTATATTTATCACTACTGTGTTCACAACAGACAAAACTGGAAGTTAGCCTAGGTGCCCAACAACAGGTGGATAGGTAAAGAAAACACAGCATCTCTACACAGTGAAGATTTGTCCAACTTTAAAGAAGACATGTAAGGAACTGGACATCATCATGTTTAAATGTCTTAGGGTTTTACTGCTGTGAACAGACACCATAACTAAGGCAACTCTTTTATTTAAAATATTTTTATATTGAATATTTTATTTACATTTCAGATGTTACCACCTTACCACATTTCCCCCCACTCAGGAACCCCCATCCCATCCCCCCTCCTGCTTCTATGAAGATATGCCCCCACCCACCCCCACTCCCACCTCTCCACCATCGAATTCCGACATACTCTGCGTCCAGCCTTCATGGGACCAAGGATCTCCTCTCCCATCTATGCCTGACAAGGCCATCCTCCCCTACATATACAGCTGGAGCCATGGGTCCCTCCCTATGTGCTCCCAGGCTGGTGATTTAGACCCAACCAAAGCAATTCTTTTAACGACATTTACTTGGAGCTGGCTTACAGGTTCTGAGGTTCAGTCCATTATCATCAAGACTGGAGCATGGCAGCATCCAGGCAGGCATGGTGCAGGAGGAGCTGACAGTTCTACATCTTCATCTGAAAGACACTCCATGTGGCTCTCCATGGAAGACTGGCTTTCCATGTGGTTAGGAGGGTCTCATTGCCCACCCCTGCAGTGATACACTTCTTCCAACAAGGCCACGCCTCCAAATAGTGCCACTCCCTGGGCCAAGCACATTCAAACTACCACACTAAGTTAGGAAAAAAAAAACAGACCAATATATACATTTTTCTCATATTTAGAATTGATCTTTCCACTACACAATAGATGCATGCATGTGTATGACATGAAAGCAGAAGGGACGCTATTGGGAGGAGTAAGGAGAAGGTAAATATGAGCCCCAAACAATTATCTAATGAAAGACCATGCTGAGCTCCAAGGGCTAAGGTGGTAGCACTCAGAGGCAGAGAACTTGCTTTACCTGTGTGAGATCCTGAGTTCAACAACCAGTACTGCCAAAATTCAAAAAGAAGAAATCCATGATTTGTACACTAACTTAAAAAATAAAAAATGCTACAAAATAAAATAATAAATAAGAATACAATTAAGTAGCCGTCAAAGAGCCAGTGGGAAGACGGATTCTGAAAAGGTAATAGAAACGTCACTTGCAGAAGTATTTTCTGGCTTTAGCCCTTTCTCTTTATTATGGACCTATTTTCTTTTTTCCTCTGTGCATGGGCACATTTACATGTGTGTATCTGTGTATGGAAGCCAGAAGACAACGGCACATGCATTTCCTAGGCACTGTCCATCTTGTTTTGTGGACACCTGCATCTCACTGGCCTGGAACTCACCAAGTACTCCAGTCTGCCTGACTATCAAGCCCCAGGAAGCTGCCTGTCTCTATTTCCCAAACACTGGGATTATACACACTTCACTATACCTGGGATCGAATTCCAGTCCTCCTTGCAGGGCAAGCACTTTACCAAGTGAGCTGTCTCTATCTTTGAATACTACATTGTCACGATTATCTCTCTGCTCTGTGGGACTCATTAGTGTCTGTCTGTGCTGGCTAGTTTTTATGTCAACTTAATACAAGCTAGGATCTCCTGGGAAGAAAGAATCTTAATTGAGAAAATATCTCCACAGGGCTGACCTGTAGACAAGCCTGTGGGGCTTTTTTCTTGATTGATATGGGAGGCCTAGCACACTGTAGGTGGTGACATCCCTGGGCAGTGGCCCAGGTGCTATAGGAAAGCAGACCAAGCAAGCCATGTAAGCCATTCAGGCCGGTAACAGCATTCTCCCAAGGCTTCTGCATCGGTTCTTGTTACCAGGCCTCTACCCTGTTTGAGTTTCTGCTCTGACTTCCCTCATTCCCTCAGCGATGGATTGTGATGCAGAACTAAACACATTTCTCCCCAAGTTACTTTTGGTCATGGTGTTTTTCCACAGCAATAGGAGAACACTACGGTAACATCTAAACCTTAGATTAACTGAGTAGTTTCAAGAATTCTAAAGACATGTAAGCATTCGCAAGGTACAACCTTGGTGACTCCTTGCCCTCACCGTGACTCACGGTACTGTGCTCCCGCAGGAAGTGTATCGCTGAGGCAGAAAATCAGTCCCTTTGGAAGTCTGTGGTCTAAGTATTAATTGAGCTTCTTTAATGGGGGCTTTCAACGCAGGCTCCAGACTCTTCCTGCAATGAAATTACCTGAACAGTTAACATTTTTCAGAGTTCACCTTCTCCTTTAAGGGAGAGGAAGAACATTGTTTTGGCAATACAGCTGTCTATTAGTGTACACATCGAGATAATAAACCGAGAGAGAGAGACAGAGACAGAGACAGAGAGACAGAGAGACACAGAGAGAGAGACAGAGAGAGAGAGAGAGAGAGAGAGAGAGAGAGAGAGAGAGAGCTTTAAAATAATATGTAGAAAGCAGCTCCCAGAGAAGTAATTTTTCAATGTCCCTGATTCGTTTAGTGAGAAATGGCTCTCCAGTTTATTATAATTTGAAAAGGACAATGAATTACTTATTCAGAATTAATATAAAAATGACTGAAATGCATCTTGCTTGTCTCCAAACTTGTAACCTGTTTGTATAACACACTCGGAGTCACAGCTCACTGTTAAGACCCACGAGTTTGTAAAGCTGGTAATACATATCATATGGTTTTCTCTAAATGATAATTATAGGTCATTCAGAAGTACAAATTACATACACTAAAAATGTTAACTTAATTTAGGATTACTGACTGGATGAGGGCCCCCCCTCAAAACAAGCAGGTGTAATAGAAATGGCACTGTCTGACCATTGACAGCATGCTAGACGTGATAAATCGTCATAACCACATTATTTCTAAATTTGACTTCGTTTTCCCGATTCTCCTTGCAGATGTTCGGCCTGTTGTGCATTTTCTGTGATTTATCCTGAGCAGATAAAACATTAATGGGGGAAATCTAAATAAATGTCTCCCCAGATCCCTGGCACGGCTGTTGGAAATGGCCTACCTAGAGTCTCAAGCTGCAAGCCAAGCTCCACAGGACTCCTCTGCGTTCTGAGATCAATCAGCATTAAATCAGAAACATTCATCACGATTGAACTTGAAATTAGCTGCACCCTCAGACTGGAAAGTACTTACTTATAACCTTCCAGTTAGTTTCAGTAATGAAATATGGCAATGAATTAGCCGTGATGGCCTAGAGAAAGATGCTTAATAAAGAAGGGATGGCTGGGAGTCTGGAACTGAGCTCTTCTTATTCTGATTTCATTGAGTGCTCCTCTCCCCCAGAACCACCACCAAAAGAATTTCTTTCCTCAAAGCCATAGCTGTTTACACTTAGAGGCAAATAGTTTGGAAAATCTTTAATTAGTATTAAAATTTGCAAGGTATCAGGAGTCAGAAATTCCCAGAGGCCGGCTGCTCTCTGAAGTTAATATTTGAACAGAAGAGAAGGGAGCATAGATTAAGGTCCAAGGTTCTCCAGTCAGGCTGCTCAGGTAGAACCTGGGTTCAAAGCTTCCTGTACCTGAGACCTTGAGAACATTCCAGTCAGTGTGAGTCTCTTCTCTTCATCTGCAATGGTGGCTACAACAGTAACACAACAGGTGAAATTACAAAAATGCTCAGCAGATAAAAGCAATTGCTACGAAGCTTGACAGTCCTCACTCTACTCACAGGACCCATAGGGTAGAAGGAGAAAACTGGTTCTCACAAACTGCCTTATACCCTCCACGTGTGTCCTGTGACACAAATGTTCATGCTCACACACAAAAATAGAGTGTGGTTTAAAAATAATAGTATGTTTTGACTGTGAATAAAAATGATTTTTCACAGGGTCTCATATCTAAAAATGAACCGTCTATGGGGACATTTGCCAACATCTGTAGGTATCTCTGCTCATCACAACTGGGAGGTGAGGCCTTCTGGAGGGAGGGACACGTGTTAGGAAAGGGAGCATGAGTGGTCCCAGGCAGGACCAGAGAACCATCTAGATAGTCAACCCAAAAAACGAGGCAAAATAAGAGGGCACAGCTCATTGGACGTAGCTTGTTGTCGATAGTCAGTACTTGAAACCTTCCTCAAGTCTCCAAGGTAAAAATGCTTGCTCTGGTAGCAGTTTACTTGGGAGGCCACAGGAGCTGTGTCTGGCTCAGTCTGGAGTCAGCCTATGTGGAATTGTGATGTTAATTGTGTATGCCTTTAGCCCTGTTATTATTTTGTTAATATCCTTTGCTTTTCTAAGAGATCTGTTCTCCTCGAAGGCACTCTGCAGCTGCTAACACCCCCACAAAGGCAGTTTGTGGCCATCAATCCTTTATCAGCAGACTTCCTGCTTCCAGAAGGCCTCCTCTTCCTTTTACCCCATAAACATTTTCTTTTCCTTCAGTTCCAGTGCCCACTTAGGTATCACAGAAGAAATGGTGACGATCCACTGATGTGTTAAGGTGTCAATGACTAGCAGCATGCTCCTGCAAGGTTAATAGCCTTATGCTTTAAAACCTGTGTCCATCAGGCCTGTACCACTGCCAACTTCATGGGTTTGCTAGTTTCTGTCACTCTATTAAAGTCCAGAAATGATCATCTTACAAAGATAAAGGGTTGTGTTTGCCTTATAGACTTTGCAGTTTCTGTTGATGGCTGTTGGCCCCCTTGCTTTGGGTCTGAGGTCACAGCATGTTAAACCCAAGCATATGGCAGAGCCATGCATCTCATGGCTGGGAATGAGAAGAGAAGACATGAAGGGCCTGGAACTCCACCCCTCCATCACCTCAAGGGCATAGCTGTCATGGCCTCTTACTAGGCCACCTCTTAAAAGCTTCCTACCACCTCCCAGTAGTACCAAGCTGGGACCAAGCCTTTAATGAGTGGGTCTGGAGAATAGTGAATATCCAAACTGTGGCACTAAGAAAGTAAGGCAAAGAGAAACAAGAAACAAAGGGATAAAGTGGATTGCCTAAGGTTAAAGAGCTGACAAAAGTAGAAATGGAGACTGGGGAGATGGTTCAGTCCATAATGTGCTTACCAGACAAGCATGGACAGCCAAGTTTTACAAAAGAACCCACATACTAAGATCCTGCAGGTAAGAAATCCTGACTCAGCAACAAACAGCTGGATAGTCCATGAAGAATGACATCCAGGCTGTTCTCTGCCTACCACATCCATGTTCACATATATGTTTCTATATGTGTTCATGTGTGTGTACAGTTGCATGTGCATGAGCATGGAGTGTGTGTACAGGGCAGACGTTTGATGTCAGCATTTTTTCAATCACACTCTACTTTATTATTTTGATACAAGGCATCTTACTGAACCTGGAGCTTCACCGATTCTGCGGGGCAGGTTGGGCAGTAAGCACCAGAGATCCACCTCAATCAACCTCCCCGCTGTTTAAATTACATACACACACGGACACAGCAGTGGTTTATGTGGGTGATGGGAATCTGAACTCAGATTCTCATTGGCATATTATGCACAGAACTATGAGTGTTCTGACTTGTATGCATTCTACTTACTAGTTTGACTTATTTTAAGATGTCTTACTGAGAATCCAGTGTTATCCTATGTAGTGATTTGAATAAAATAGCCCCCCATAAGCCTATAGAGAATGACACTATTAGGAGGTATGGCCTTGTTGGAGTAGGTGTGGCTTTGATGGACGAAGTGTGTCACTGGGGTGGGGGGCTTTGAGTTCTTAGATGCTTAAGATAGACCCAGTATCTCACTCTCTGCTGCCTGTCGATCTGGATATAGAACTTTAAGCTTCCTCTCCAGCACCATGTCTGCCTGCATGCTGCCATGCTTCCAACCACAATGACAATGGGCTAAACCTCTGAACTGTAATCCAGTCCCAATTAAATGCTTTCGATGATAAAAGTTGAAGTAGTCATGGTGTCTCCTCAAAGCAATAGAAACACTAACTAAAACACCCTACCTATATGGCACACATTTGGACTTAAGGATCTCAATTATCTGAGAGACTAGGAACATCTCAGATTCTAGAAATTTGTCTCAGGTGATAAGCCTGCTCCACAAAGAAGGTGGCAAGCATATTCCTTCCCGTTGCAAACACCTCTGGAATATTAAAGTTTTACTCCATGTTTGAATTGAGTCATGTGTTAAGAAAAGCACATTGCATTCCTTTGACATAAAACAAATGCCATGCAGTGTGTTTATATTTAAACACTGGGTAAGAACAGGGAGACCACGTTCCAGTCTGAGAAAATACTGATGCCGCCATGCCAGAAAGGCAAGTTATGGTTTAACTCATACCTGTGGATTAAAGAATGAAAAATGAACTCATGTCCACGTCTGACGTCTGTGTAAATGGTGCATATGTATAGAGCCTGTCTGCCTTCCTTAATGTACTTGGGATAAAGTAAATACTGGAGGGCTTGATGTCTTGCCTAAGCCTAACAAAGCTAGTGCAGCTGGAGCCCAGATGGTCTAGGGTGGTGGAAGGTCCTAGAGGCTGGAGAGAAGGAGTGAAAGCCAGAAGATGCCCTAAAGGTATGTGATAGAGGGTGGGAGATACCCTTTAAATGTTCTTGTTCAGAGATTATCTTTATGCATAACTGAGAAGAAGATGGTCTACAACTTGGAAGGACGCCTCCACCCATCTCCTCTCCAACAATCCTGCCACCCAACCTCGCTCTCCATCCTGCTCAGAGTTCACAGTATCTCATATTTTAGATTTAACTTATTAGTTATGAGTGAATGAGTATGTGTGTGGTGTATGGATGTGTATTGTGGGAGGTACAGACATGCCACAGCTTATATATGAGGGTCAGAGGTCAGCCTTATGAAGTCAGCTCTCACCTCCTACCTTTATGAAGATTATGGGGATCAAACTCAAGTTGTCAGAACTAAGCAGCAAAAGCATGTATTAACTGAGCCATCTTGATGGCTCTGACCCAATCACGTTTATTAGCCTCTATTAGCTGTACAACATAATGGTTTCTTTGTCACAGTGTCTGTTGGTAAAATAGCCAATGGAAGGATGCACACCCCATATGTTAGCTCTACCCATCTCTTCCCTGCCCACCTGCACCTGGGCCAAAAGATTCAGTTGTGTCTTTCTCATAGTAACTGACTAGAAACAATCTGACTGCCAGGCAACCACTGAAACAAGACATGGGATTTTGTATTAGCTCTGAGATTTCTCATTAGTAAAATAGGACCAATACTGACTGCTTGTTTCATGGGGTTCCATGAAGATTAAATAAGAAGACTTGGAAGGCAGCCATCTCTACCTTACACCTCTTCCTATAATTGCTCTTATTATCACTGTTGCTGTTTCAGGGATGCTGCACCGCTGTTAAAAGGTGAGATCTAGAACTGGAGAGATGGCTCAGTGGTTAAGAGCACTGACTGCTCTTTCAGAGGTCCTGAGTTCAATTCCCAGCAACCGCATGGTGACTCACAACCATCTGTAATGGGGTCCAATACCCTCTTCTGGTGTGTCTGAAGACAGCTACAGTGTACATTAAATAAATAAAATTTTTTTAAAGGTGAGATCTATGGTCTTTAGTAACTGAGGCTATTAGGAAAGCACACATGCAAAGCAGGAAGTACAATGTGAATTTATATTTTGATTTGCATAGCAATGCTAGTTGCTTCAGAAGAACACACTCACCCACCTTGTCTAGACAAGCTCGGCAGTATCTGAGTTGCAAAGCCCAAAAATGATGTCTGTGTTTTTCAAAGTATTCAAAAACATTATGCAATACATGGGAATACATTTGTGTGCATAAAAAGTACATACTGTCTGTCCGCAGAACCACAGAGCTAACACCAAAGAAGTAGATAGACCTAGCTTTAGAGAGTATGTTTCTTTAATATCTTTCAACATAGACAAAGTCTGGGTTGGGGTTGAAGAAAATGCTTCAGGGGCTGGGGGATGGCACGCTCAGTGGCGTGCTTGCTGTACATGCATGAGGCCATGAGTTTGATTCCTCAGGTGCAGCAGCATCTGCCTGTAATGTTAGCACTGAGGAGGCAGAGACAGGAAGATCCCTGAGGTGTGCTGGCCAGTCAAGCTGAATCAGAAAGCTCCAGGATCATTGTGAGACCCTGTTTCAGGAAACAGTGTAGATGATTAAGGAAGGCACTCGGTGTTGACTTCTGGCCTTCAGGTGTGCACTTTGCACACTAACCCTCATATGTGCGTGCACACACAGAGAAGGAATACTTCTTCTATAATGAAAACTTCAGAAAAGGAGGGCCTCTGGTGGAACCTACCAGAACAGATGTCCCATCTATGGAAGATGGACTCAAGGCTCTCTGAAGAGGGGTTGACGAATGTAAAGTCACATGGCAGAGCCTTTGGGGAAGAAGATGTGAGACTCAGATGAGCACTTGGGGAGAGCCAACATTTCAGGTCAGCTCAGAGGAAGGGTCCCAGGGATGAGTGAAAAGGATGTCTTGAGGTTTCTAGCAGGTCTCTTCAAAGTCAAAATACAACCTGCAAGTTTCTCAGGCTTTCCCCCATCCTACTGTCTCTCTGGGGCTTTCTGGGCTGGCTTGCTCACCATCCAGGACCCTCAGTTGTATTAATGCCAACAAGAGAAGGGGAACCCCCAAAAGACAGGCTGAAGAATTTGAATCTGAAAAGACTAAGTAAGACCTTCAAGAGAAAACATAACAGGTCTAGAACGTAAATATTACCAGTCAGGAAGGAGCCATGCCTGAGGGAGTTTACATGAGAAGAAACTGGGTGAGGTTGTACTGCAGAGGCAGGGCCACATCCAGCCAAGAGAGCTCACATGGCTGCTGTGAGTTAGAGATGTCGGCTGCCTTGAGCAGCTTTGAGGCTTCCAGCGACATGGGGATTGCTTTTATGATTTCCTGCATGTCAGACTTAGCACTGTGGTAGCTGGGAGGGTATATTCCTGTTGATGGACACAGAGATGCAGGCTGCTCTGGAAGGCTGAGCTAGAGTTATCGACTGGGCCTGGTGGAACCTTCTCTCCATGTTGGCCCCTCAGCCTCCCTCCTTCCTTTCTCTCTTGCCTTTGTGTCTCAAGCAAAGATGAAATGAAGGGGTGGTCCTGTGAATCCCACTCCTGAAACTGTTCCTCCTTAGTAGTGAAGGGCTCTATCTACAACAGCTCCAGCCACCCACCAAGAACATACATGCTAAGTCTTGTCTCTCACCTCAAGGCTCCTCTCTGCCTTGCAGCAGAACTAAAAACTAGAAATGAATAAAAACAGTATGTATGTCAAATCTCCGTGGCTCAGAAAATTAAACACACGCATATACATGTGCATATGGACATGTATGCATGCACAAATACACACACACACACACACACACACACACACACAGAGGGAGTAGGAAGATAATGAAGATCTGACTGAAAAAAAGTGTAAGTTTTCGCTTTGCTTGAATTCCGCAGTGGCGTTTGGTTGACTTTGCCTTGCATTTGGTTGACAGACCCTCAACCTGTTGAGTGGGCTTTATGAGCTGACTTTTTCAGACAGATGAGCACGAGGGTTGACAGTCATTTGCCAAAATTACCTGGGTGTCACCTTCATGGAAGAAAGAAAGTGATTCCCTTGAATCCCACACACATCGACGAAGAACAAACAGCTCTGTTGAAACTGGCAGAGCACGTGACCTGCAACAATAAAAGCCTTGGTTTGCTTGCTGTAGTGCAAAACTGTGAGAAATATTTAATCTTTAAAAATACACAATGGTATCATAATTTAGCTGCAGGTTCAAAGACTGCACAGTGTAACAGTGTATTTAAGATGCAATGGTATTGTATATTTTCCAAATGCAAACAGTAGACTATGAGGAATAACTACAGGGCAGCAGACCATATCTTATCCTTATAAAAGTGTCTCCTGCAAATGTTAACCACGTCTCCCAGCATTTCCGATAGCAGAATATGTAGACAACAAGGCCATAGAAATGTGTGGGCCTACCTGGTGTGCGGTCTGTGTCAATTCAATGTGAAGGTTATATAAACTTTCAATACCTAGTCTTCTGCCTTTGAGCAAGGGAATAAATCTAAATGTTTATAATTTTCCTGATCTGTTATACTCAGGGTTTAAAAAATTCTATTTTTGACACAATATTTTTCTCTCTTTTTAAAAATAATCAAACTCGATTATTTATAGTATGTCTTTTTTGTCTGTTTTAATCCGTGTTTGATGTCCAATTGTATATATATAAAACTGTTAGTTTTATATTGTAAAATTGATATGTGCTCACTTTAAAATAATTTTATGCTGTGTGTTTGGTTCAGCTATAAGCAACAAAGACTTAAACATGTGGAAATTTATTCTTTCTTGTCAAGTTACAAGCCAAGCTATAGGACAGTGTTACCTAGTAGAACTTTCTGTGATAGTGGATAGTCATGTTGTCTAATTCAGAAGCCAGTACCCACAGGAAGCTCTTAAACACTCGAGATGTGGCTAAAAGCAAGGCTAAGAAATTGAATTTTTTACTTGGTATAATTTTAATTAAAATACCTGTGTTTGACCAGTGCTGCTAACATGGTAGTCAGAATGAAAATCGGCAGGTTGCCTCTTCATCCTTGGGCAATTTCATGGGGAAGCAAAATTGCCAAACAATAAACAAACAAACAAGCAAACAAAATACCTGACAGGTTGTGATCAGAGACAGCTTCTGGATCGGCCAGTTTGAACTGTGCCTGGATTCCTGACTCAGCACCTTCCTAACTACATGACCCCAGTAAGTTACAAGAGGCCTCAGGCTCCAATTCCCCAGCATTTAAAAGGTGACTCTCAGCTCCCAGCTTGGCTGTGTGACTTGGGATCATCAACATATCCCCTTATCACTACAGAGTTCACACAGACCTGTGCACATGACATCTGCCCTGTGTTTCCAGAATATTAGAGTGGGTCCCAGGACAGGCTCATACAGCAATAGAGGTGTCTGTCAGTCCTGAATAACTCACTGCTGTCACAGGAAAGGAAGCACATCTCTCCTTGTCTTTTATCTATAGTGACAGAGACATATGGTTCAGGTACATCTGGTACTTCTTGCTGAAAGATTAAGGTATCCATTGTACCTGGTCAATAGACCAGAGACTAGGACAATAATCAGGATCCTACTAATAGTCCCCTAGCTCAGGAGCTCAGCATTCCAGGTGCCACAAAATGTCTCCAGACCATAGTTCTACTCTTTCATTTTTAAGTTGTTTTTTTTCCTAATTAGCATACAAAGTAAAGAGTTTCATTATGACATTGTTGTACATGTTGTTGGTCCTCCTCCCCAGTTCTCCTCTCCTGTTCCTCTACTCCCATCCTGCTGCCCCCACCCTACCCACAGTAGTTCTACTTCTGTTTTCCTTAAGACAGGAAATGCTATCCACACCAGAAATGCTCAGCATTCCTTTTCAAAATTGCAAATCGGTCCCAACTAAACATGGACTCGGAACCTGTGAGAAGAGATAGCCCACGGACTTTTGGTTTAACCAGCTCGCTGTGCAAGAAATGTTTAAAGACCATCGGCCTGTAAAGGCTTTCATTGAGTAATTGTAACTGAACTAAGTCATTCGGGGCTTTCTAGAGCCTCTTGTTGAAGTGACATCACTGACTGACATGAGACACAAAGAGGAGTTCTATGTGTGTGACTAGTGACAGACTGCCAGCAACATGCCGTTCCAAGGAAAGTGGAAGACAGGAGCACATGGGTAACTCTGTGGGCATGGCTAGGGCTGGTACCGAAATAGGCTGTGACAGATGAACACATTTCACCAAGCTGCCAAGATGACACAAGATACTCAAGGCTTTAATGCACATAGAACTCCCCCCTGGATCCTGTTTTAAGTGCAGGTTCTGGTTCCAGAGGTGTGCCTGTTTGTCTGGCCAGCATGGCTAGAGGTGGGGCCTTGCTCTGAGCAGCAAAGGGCTGTAGGTGGAAAAGGCACCTGTCTTAGTGCTCTGTGTTTTGGGAGCACATAGGCTACCATCTCCTGAGCTCTCTTTATGGGTATTCTTTAATAGAAAGCCGCTACTTGCTCAGGAAGATAATTACCCATTGTTAAAGAACCCAATCCAGCCCTGCTTGTGTCAAAAGTGACTACAGAGAAAACCAACCATCAACCATAGGAAGCATTTAATAAACTCATTAGAACACTTCAGTGATTAGCATTATTTGACTGGTTCCCCCCCCACCCCCCGGATTTTTCCTTCTCTTCCTGTCATCTCCGCCACAAGCTTATGTTTGCTCAAATTTTAAAAGAGGGGAACATAGTTCCTTTGGAGCTCTGAGGGTTGTTATTGTACACCTTGGGGCAGCTGTTAGAAAGGAACTGTCTTATTGCTCCTTTTTTGTACACCCTGGAACTGTCAGAAGTGGGCTATCTCATTGTTGTCTTGTCAACCTATAAGAAAGTTTCCCTGCCGCACAAGGGACAAAGCTCAGTTGGTAGAATGTTTGCTTAGCACGCACAAAACCCTGTGTTCAATCCCAGCACCCCAAAAAACCAACATGGTAGGGTGTACCTGTAGCCCTGGTGCTCAGGTACCAAAGGCAGAAGGATCAGAAGTTTATAATTATCTTTATCTATGTTGTAAGTCTGAGGCCAGCCTGGGCTACATTAGACCCTATCTCAAAAATAAAGTGGTTGCCTGCTGTAATCCTCTGTCCAGGCTTATCTTTTCTCTTTGTCTTGTCACTCAGAAGCTGGGGAGGACATAACATTGGTTATGAACATAAAGTTTCCAAGTATGCAGAGCTAGATTACAATCCACTTTGTGAGCCCGGCTTACCCTTGCAAGTTTGGCCCTTGGACAGCTAATGCAGTGCAGTGGAATCATTGTTAGCTCAAAGCCCACCTGGGCTACATTGCAAGAACCAGGGCAACCAGAGCTACGACCTATGTCTCAAACAAACATAAGTACAATAAAATTCTAACTATAATTTTAGGTGGATTATTTCACTTCTCTGGGGGTCAAAGTCTCCACATGTAGAACCTCCCTTAGAGTATTTCTGAGAGGATCATATAAAGCATCGTGAAAAGGGGGCACAGATGTCACACATGACATCTAGTTTAACAGCTTGCTGCATGCGAACTCCACATGTAGAGTAGAGAGCCCACGCAGGGACAGTAGTTGTGGAAGGAAAACGGATTCTAGGATTAATGGGTGAATTACTAGAGCTTTCTAAGACACAACTCAGGAGTTGTCAGTCCACTGTGGCATGAATGACAAGACTTGTGGAACATGGGAAAGCCTATAGTTGTGACAGCATGACATTGGACGGCAGGACACAGAACAATAGTTATTTCAATTCCCTGAGCTAAATTAGATGTAACCTACAATTAAGGAAGCCCAGCCCTGAAGAGAACAATCTCAGTTCTGCTTGTGTGTGAGTCAGATGCCTGTGCTTCCCCTGGCAAGTGTACCGTCCCTTTTCTCTCTGGGCAGCCTTGTCTTCCAGGCTCATAATGAAACACAAGGAGAGAGCCAGTAAGTGATGTGGGTATTATTATTTTATAATAATAAAATTATTATTCACACATCGTGAGGAAGGAACAAATAACTAATCTTCAGCTAATTTTTTTTCTTCCTGTTTTATGCACATGGAAAGCCAGCAGTCCACCTAGGGTGTAGGCACCATCCCCCATGCCTTTTGAGACAAGACCTCTCCCTGGGACCTGGGACTAGTCCGAGCCATTTGTCTATGCCTCCCCAGCACTGTGATTACAGAAGTTCATGGCCACACAAATGTTTTATGTGAGTCCTAGGGATTAAATTCAGGTCTCCATGCTTGTACCTTTACTCAGTGAGCCGTCTCCCCTGTCTTCCTCTTCATGCTGATTTAGATACTGCAAAATGATATTTTGTAAGGTAATATTTTTCAATCTTGCAAAGACTTCACTCTTTCAATTAATAGTTCCCAGTTGTCTCCTGTGTATATGAAGCAAATATACCAAGAGCAGTGTGAGAACGTCTGTGAGGCCATTTCCATGAGGCAAGGCCCAGGGACAGCATCTGGCTTGAAGGGTGGCCCTTCATCAAAACTACAGACGCACAAGTGGGCTCTTTCTCCTTCTGCCACTTCTGCACTGGGGGCAGTGGTGGGTGAGGGTTCCTGTGCTGGTTTGAATATACTTGGCCCAGAGAGTGACACTATTAGGAAGTGTGACCTTTTGGAGTAGGTGTGGCCTTGTTGGAGGAAAGGTGTCATTGTGGAGGTGGGCTTTGAGACCCTCCTCTTAGCTGCCTGAGGAAAGTCTGCTCCTGGCTTCCTTTGGATAAAGATGTAGACTTCTCAGCTCCTCCAGCACCATGTCTGACTGGATGCTGCTGTGCTTCCTGCCATGATGATAATAGACTGAAACTCTGAACCTGTAAGCCAGCCCCAATTAAACATAGTCCTTTATAAGTGCTGCTGTGGTCATGGTGTCTCTTCACATCAGTAAAACCCAACCTAAGAGAGCCCCCCTCTGATAATGCGACAGGAGTTAAGAGCATGCCTAAGCCCTGCCACTTCATGTTAAACAGAATAAGGATGGTACCTTCCTTCAAGAGGGTGGCAGTCCACTGGTAGGAGAAAGAACTCTAAGCTGGAAAGTAAGCAAGCTCTCTCTAGAAGGCAGAGGGCTGCTACTGGGGAGATGACGGGAGGACCAGGCTGACTGACAAGAAGATATTTGAAAGTGAGCAGGCAAGCATGCAAAGAACAAAGGGGCAGGAAAATGCTCAGGTGGCCCAGTGGGTAGGCCTGGGAAGGAGGCACAGAAATTAGATGGGGGAACCAGGGTGGGACTCCAGTGGGTAACACAGTGCAAGACATGGAAGAGACCAAGAGCTTTGTCCCACATACCCCATGGTAAGGGTTTTAAAGAGTAGGGCCTCCACTCACACTCTGTAATTCTTTTTTCTTTTATTCCCACTACAACTCATGAGGTGGCTTAATTCTCTAATATAACAGTGCTGAGGTGGGGAAGTCCTTAAGTGAGATAGTTGGGTCATGGGGCAGCACTCTCAGAAGGAATTAACACCAGTCTTATAGCACTGGATTGGCTCTCTTGGGACTTCATTGGTACCTTCAACAGTGGGTCGATGTGAAAGAGTAAGCAGGCCCCAGCTCAGCCCTCCTTCATTCTTTCTCACATAGCTTCCTTAAATCAGTCTCCATGTTGTGACGCAGCCAGAAGGCGCCCATCATGGGGCAGACAGGTGCAACCACCCAATCTGGACTTTCAGCTTCCAAACAAACAAAAAAAAAGCCACATAAGCTACACAATCATCCTTTTGTTATAAAAGCATTTAGGCATTTTGCTAGAGAAATATGAAATAGTAATGAAATAAGAGCTTCCTTAGAAAACCAATATTTAAGATGACTAATGAAGATCTTTTCACATTAACATGAGGGACGCGATTTGGAACCTGCAAAGGTGGCTCTTTGTGCGTTACCTCTGAAGCACCTTCCTATAGCCTCTGCCCTTAAAAGCAGTTAACTCACCACTCCAGAGGAAGGAGCAGGATGCTATGGAGGCTAAAGATATTTCAGTTGGGAGTGAGTCAAAAGATTAACATCTGGACCCAGAGCCTAGCTGCTATGGAAGTCACGGATTTGAGATGCTGGGGCAAGGACTGTCCCATGGCTTTCTAGGAGCATCATTCAGGCTAGGCCAGGGTTAGTCAGGATGATGGTTGGGGTTAGGCAAGACAGATGGCACCAAGGCTCCAAGATATTGGTTATGGATTCAGGTTAGCCAAGAAAGAAGAAAATAACTCAGGTTAGGATTGTAGCAAGAAAACGAGATGAGCTCTCAGAGCCCATAGGAGGTCAAATGAGGGCATGAAGAAGAGTGTGTCTGTGTACTGGGCAAAGACATTCTGGACAAGATTCAGGATGCAGCCTGTGAGTTAGTGATGCTCGTGAAGTTTTAGACTAGAACAAGGACCTAGAAGCTGAGCAACAAGACTGCTGAAGTCATGCAGGGGCCTGTGGGAAGGATGGATCGGAGCGTACAGACCCATGTGTGTGTGAGAGTTCATCCCTGTTTGATGGTAACCACACAGTGGGAAGAGGGAACTAGGGCAGAGCCAAGAGGTCTTAAAGGGGAAAATCCTTCCCTTTAATTTAAAAAGTATTTTGGACACCTGAACGATAATGCTGTTTTACCAACAAGCTTAAGATTCCTACCAGCAACATTGCTGCTCTCTTTATGAGTCCCCATAGTCTGTTCCTTCCTTACCTCTACCTGTACAGCCGCTCTCCCAATGTGAGGCTTGGCACTGCTAAGCATAGTTCTCTTTTTATGACTTGTACTTGAGTGCTTAAATGTTGTTCACCATGTTTCCAAACTTCATATAAATGGCACACTACTTATTTCACCATAATATTCTTTTATTTTTGAACTTGACTGTAAATTGGGCTTTATGCTAGATGAGTTTGCACAACTGTAAGCTAACACATGTGCTTTGAGCCCATTTAAGGTAGGCTAGGCTAAGCTATGATATTTGGCAGCTTACGTATGTTTTAACTTAGAATTTTTTAACTTAAGATGAGTCTACTGGGATATAGTTGCATTATGAGTCAAGAAGCACGCATGTATGTGTGTGTCTGTGTGTACATACTTGTCTATGTATGTGTGTGGAGGGATCCATATGTTTATGTGTCTGTGTTTGTGTATGTATGTACTAGCGTTGTGTCTGAGCAGGTATGTGTTTGTGTGCTTACATGTGTTTGTGTGTATGCGTGTGAGTGCACGTGTGTGCCTGAGCATACCTCTGTGTGCACAAGTATGTGCATGTGTGTGTGCATGGGTATGTGGTACGTATATTGCATGTGCATACATGTGTGTAGTGTTCACATGTATTGTCCCATAGTTTTTCAATATGCAAGCATACACTGTGCCCTTTTGCCAGAAACTTGGTTACTTCTGATTTCTCTCAATTCGAGCATTCCCACAGTGAGCATTCCTACATCTGGGTAAGAGTTCCTCTGGACTAACCCACCCCTGAAACCCTCAGGTCATACCACACAGGCCTCTTTACCAGAGCTAGATGTTGCCAAGCCATGCCTCCATGAAGTCATAAACATTTATGTTCACTCCAAGAGTCTGTCTCCATTACGTCTCATCACCACTGACAGCACCTCATAACTGTGTGTGAAGTGATATTTGTTATATTGCCAAATATTTTTGTGATTATGACTCTGGTTAATCATTATTTTGTATTTTAGTAGTATTTATATTTACTCGTGACCTTCATACCTGTGAACTGTGCATCTGGGATTTCAACCAACCACAGGTAGAATGTCAGCTTGAGATGGGTAGAGCTCATGGAAGGAGTACAGGGAAGAGATCTATCTGGGAGGGGATAAAGGGAAGAGAGGGAAAGCGATGGCATCCAATTCAAAATATTATTTTTCAAAGAACAGAACAATATTGGGAAAAATTGTGTCTAGGGCAGGGGACATAACTATACCAGTAGAATGCTTGTTTCATGAGCACGAAGACATGAGTTTGATCCCCAGAATCCTCCTAGGTAAGAAGCCAAGCTGTGGTGGTGCATGCTTACAAGTCCAGTGATAGAGAAGCAGAGAAAAGCCAGTCCTTGAGGTTTGCTGGCTAGCCAACCTAGCTTCCTTGGCAAGCTCTGGGTCAGTGAGTTAAAGGTAGAGCAATGTGCTACCCAGAGTTGTCCTTTGGTTTCTGAGCACATGGGCACACACACGCCTGTATCTGCCTATATGCATCCACCCACATACACGCACACACCACACACACAACTGTATCTATCTGTACTTAATGTATACAGATTTTTTCTTATTATTCTCTAAAAAATACAATGTAATAGTAGTTACATATAGAATATCTGAAGGAGATCTAAAGATGGTGGGATGATGTACATAGGTTATTACAAACACTGTACCATTTTATGAAAGATACCTAAACATCCCTGGGTTTGCCATCTGCAGAGGTGTTAAAACTAACCCCTTTGATACTGAGGGACAACTCGTGTGGGGGGGGGCGGCTAAAGTTTGTCTCCCAGGATCTTCCAAGAGACCTGACATGACAACTGGAACTTGAATATCCACAAAAATATTCTCTTTTCAGGACTCTGGGATTCAACTGGAAGACAAAGGGCTAAATTTTTTTCCTTATATGTGTTTGTGTGTGTGTGTGTGTGTGTGTGTTTATGTGTGACAGAGAGAGAGAGAGAAAGAAATTTCAGAAATGTAATCATAAGCCTATTTTATTCCTAGACTACCATAGGCTTTAAAACTTAGTATATTGAATCTTCAGGACAGAACAGTGTCTAGAGTGAACTAGACATCATAGATTGACACTGAATTTTGTGCCAGAGCATTAAAGAAGTGAAGGATTTATCATTTATGAACCTGTAACCTAGGAGAGAAACCATTCAGTTCGCTGTATCTCAGTTGCCTCGTCAGGGAAATGTAGGAAATGATGTTAATAGTTCCAAAGATAGAGCCCACCACTTTCCTTTCATTCAGTTATTTTTAGCTCACTTCAGTGGAAATTTCTATGAAGGCGCTACAAGCATCCATGTGCACAGCAAATGTTGGGGTCCTTTGGTCTGACAATCTGAGAAGCCAGAAAAATAAATGAACCATCCTTGGAAGGAACAGTGGAAATATTCTGCTTCACTGCAAGTTCTAGAGAGATGTCGCCTGTGACACAGTCCAGAGCAGTTCTGATTTATCTCAATAGTCAGTGTGACCAAACCAGAGACTCCTAGACCCACCCTGTTGGGGCGTCACTGAAAGCTGTAGGTGCTTTTTCTTTTCCTCCATGAAATTCTCCAATTAGTTCTCTGAGTTAACTCAACGTGTGTGTGTGTGTGTGTGTGTGTTTGTACACGCATGCACCCTTATATGTATTTGTGTGTATGTATGTGAGTGCGTGTGTGTGCCTGAGCAAACCTCTATGTGTGCACACATGTGTATATATATATATATTTTTTTTTTCATTCTTTTGGCTCTGTGAACCCTTCTTATTTGTGGGAGATGTATTGTTTTTGGTCTGAATTATTCTCTCTTGGATATGTCTTCATGATGTTATTTATTGAGTATGCCCTCTAATTTTCTTTTCTAACAGTCTTTGGCCATTTTAATCAGATTAGTAGAAAATATCAATCAAAAGATTTGTACTTTGCCCTTAAATTCCATTACTAGATCTTTATTATTTATTTTTATTTATTTAGCCCCAGTTGTGGTTCTTAGAATCAAGGTGTCTGAGTTTCTCCTCTGTTGTGGAGACACTGAACATCACAGCAGGGTAAATTTTGTCTCCCAGGATCCGTCAAGAAACCTGACATGACAACTGGAACTTGAATATCCACAAAAATATTCTCCTTTCAGGACTCTGGGATTTGACTGGAAGACAAAGGGCTAAGCTTTAACAATCCTGGCACCCTCCCCCCTCCCTCTGGCTACCAGTGAGATTTTACCAAACGGTCCTTGCCATGGGGGAGGGAAAATATTCCTTCAACAATAGCCACCAATGTTAAAATGCTGAGCTGCAATTACAGCTCAAGAAGATGCCCAGCTGGAAATATTTGAAAGAATTTTGATACCCAGTGGAAAACTCTGGAAAGGTTCTGAGGTTAAAGGTCACGTGTGTAGCCTTAAAAACTATGCATGACAGAGTTGTTTTTCTATCAACACATGGCAGGTGAGTCGTGGACATTACATCTGCCTCCTTGGGGAGCTGACAAAATGTCAGGACTCCATGCCCAGCTTAGCCTTGCCATCAGTCACTTTCAGACCTTGTACAAACAGTTTCAAGTCTCCCAGCCCTTCCTTTCCATTCAGGCTGTTTTTGAAGTTAAACAAAGTCATTGACCATCACAAAGAAAATATTCAAAGCATTGTATGGGGAAAGGGGCGTGCAAAATGCGACCGTTTACTTTGCTATGTTTGGATTATAAATAAATATTCACACCTGTGGTAGGCCTCTGGCTGATGAAGAAACTAGCAAACTATTTGAGACAAACACAGTTTCATACTTTTCATAACTGCGAGTCATTTCTCTGTCTATTGCCAAGACAGAAAATTAAAGCACCAGGAAGAGAAAGTAAAGCAGTCGGTGAGTCCTAAACCTCAGGCAGCAACTTGCTAAACTGGTTGAACCCTGCCACTGATCTGTTGAAGCATTTCATGTCTAGATTCTCCAATCTTGCTGGTAAGAAGGTGTGTGTGTGGGGGGAATCTTTAAAGTAGCATTTAGAAAATCAATTGTTTCAACAGAGAAACAAGAGAGAGAGGTGGTAAATATTCTTCCCACAGTATACAGGCCAAGTGTGACAAGTTGAACAAGAAATTGAGGTCAGGAAAACCAGCATGATCATTTTAGTAAACAGTGTGGTCTAAAGAAGCCACATGATGGGCTTTCTTGTTGTTAACTGTGGCCAACCCAGTGGCATAGTAACTCCATAGTACCCAAATATTGATTGGGTTGCCAACACCCACTTCAGAGGTGGCTGGTTGACTACATAGAGACAGGGCCTATCAACAAACAAAGGAGTCCTTTGCTGCCTCACTCCTTCAGCTAAGTGCATCTTCTCAAGAGAGCTTCAAAGGCAATTACCTGGCTATTTTTAGGGCCATTCGGGATACCGTTTCCTTGACATTTCTCTCGAAGATCTGTGCAGAGTTATTTACTGAACTTTAATTTCCTGGAATTTAGGATTGGCTTAGGGACCAAGTTATTTGCTCATTGTTGCCAACTGGTAGCCAGACACAGTGGCAGACACGGACTAACGAGGATCCTCCCTTGTGTGATGACTGAGTTTGTTGGGTGGTCCCTGTATTCTCTCTCATAGCTCCTAGATTCCCCTGGGAGGTTCAGAAACAAACGTATTATTTGGTGGATGTAGAGAAAAATACGTCAAAGCTATTTTCTTAGATGAAGCTTGATACATTTGTGGGAGTGGCCAAGTTGCCTCCTGATTAATACTGGGACAATTAAAGCAGGAGACAAGGGGTTCCAAGAAAGCCAAGCACCTAAATACAATTGCGCAATGAGGTTCATTTTTATTCCAGCTCTCCTTTGATAACAGGTACAAGTTCCCAGGTCAGCAGCATGGTTGCTGCCGGGGCAGCATATTCAATGTTCTATAAAGTACAACAATGTTGTCTTTAGGAAACTGAGTGGGGTATGGGAGTGTCATTTACCTTAACTATTCTCTAGAAATTGAGGAAGGTCACAGGCATTGCTGTGTCTCTTCTCACATTTGTTGCCATTCCAAGTTCCCTTCTTAAAAATATCAATATGGGATGTTCCCATGCCCAGGTCATGAATTCATCATGTCCTTGCATAACGTTACTTCAAACCCTAACACATTCATTTTAAACTTTCAAACTAAAATTAGGCCTGTGGGTGTTCCTTTCTTCCTGTAGACCTGAGGAAGACTGACCAGAGAGACACAAAGCCACTTTGTGGCCTGTCCCAAAGAACATGTGCTTGAGCGTTTGTCAGCTGTGGAGTGTCTGCAAGAGAAGGGGATGAGGCCAGAACGGAAGCAAATATAACAGGGATTCTGGTCTAAAGAAGGATTACCTTCAGTCAGGGTGAGAAATCATGTACTGCTAAACTTTACCCTTAAGCAGAGCTGTGGAGGTAAGGTCAACCGTTTGCTCCCTTGTTGGGGTTGACTCCACGTTTTGTACATGCTGGGCAAATGTTCTACTGCCTTGCTTTACCCCATCCTAGCTATCAAAGTTCTGAAGGAAGTTATTATCTTTTTTTTTTTGGAGGCTGGCAGAGAATAAAGTAGATTGAGTACCACTTCTCAGCCTTGGTATTGTGGGCCAGGAAAATAGTTATTGGATGTTCTCTTGCCCCACTGTTATGCATGGATGCTAAGTAACATTGAGATGGGAACCACATGGCTTCATTAGAGGGCTGCATGCTCAGGAGTGTGTGCATGGATAGAGAGGCCAGAGGACAATGTCTGCATCATTTCCCAGGCACCGTCCATCTTGTTTCTAATATAAGCTCTCTTGCTGATCCAAAACTCTCTAAGTAGGGTAGGCTGGCTAGGAAGCAATCTTCTGGATCCTCTTACGTTTGTCTCCCAACACTAGGATCTCAGATATGAGTTATCCTACATGACTTTTTTTTAAAGCATAATTTCTGGGGATCAAATTTAGGCACCCATGCTTTTGCAGCAAGCACTTTGATGGCTAGGCTATCTCCCTAGTTTTGTATCTTCACCTTCACCAAACTCATAACCACACACATATGCATTTGCATGAATATACACACCCCTAAAATCCATCATGGAGCATCTCAGACCCTCAGAATGAAATGATTGCACAAATCAAGGGAAAACAGTGGGCAATGTGTAGTTGTGGTCTAGTACGAACTCTCTCCCTACTTACACAGCTGTTCTCCACACAGAGACATGGGTAGAAGCCATTCCCTGTGGCTTAGTGGAAAGCAGCCAGCCTCATCAGAACTTCCTTCATCACTTTGAGCCATTGTGTCCCGAGACATGGAGTCCAGGTGTGTTTGAACTTGAATGGTGTGCACAGCCCACTCTTGCTGAATTTCTTCACCCATTTTTTCTGCATTTAAGAAGAAACCATTTCACTCCCAATTCTGTTCAAACATAGATGATATTTTTAAAAACAATTTTAAACTTCCTAACTCTAAAGAAAATGTTAATTTTCCCCGAACCCTAATCACAAGCATCTAGAAAATAGAAAAATACCCCAAATGGAGGCAGAGCTGGCCAGCCAGGTTATAGAACTTCTACTCTAATAAGTTTCATAGTTTGTTTTTTAGAACAGTAAGCTGATGAGTTAAAGAAATCAGGTCTCAAAACAACCCCCAGGGAGCCTATCTTCTCAGGGACCATTTGCTGCCCTTCAGAATTTAAATATCACTCAAACACCCAGATACAGGAGCCTAATGTCCAGCTACTAGGAGGTGATGAAAACTTGAACATCTAATGCTAAAAGCAGGGCCTTCTGTCCCCTGGTGTGTGGCCTTGAAGGAGAAACCCTGGCCACTTTGTCTCTTTCATGTCTCAGTCATGAGGTGAACAGTTTTCTCTGTCTCACATACCTATTATGAGATAGCCTTCAGTCCCCACTAGAAACATAAAACAATAGGCCTGCCTGATCTTGGATAGAAGTCCCCAGAACCATGAGCCAGCATAAACCTTTTCTCTTTATAAGTGGGGTTTCTTGAGCATTTGTTACAATAACAGAGAACTAGCCCAGTGTTTCTCTTTAAGATGCATTGACAATGTATCACTCAGAAGCCCAAGGTAATGGCTATGGGGACAGCCAGGGAAGGTATCAAGCCCATTGCAAGCCTGGGATTACTCTGGACATTCTCTCTCCTCCCCCTCGCCCAGCTCCTCCCAGGGACAAGCTTACTTTTCCATTGCAAATCCACTGTACTTGGGCCAGTCACACCTGCAACAATAAACTCTGAGCTTACATTTTCCGAGCCACCTGTCTCCCCCTCCCCCTCCTACTTTGTACCACCCACACCCATTGTTACCTCTTGGGAGACAGATTGGTAAATGGACTGGACCTTCTTACTCTTCAGAAATGATGTTCTGTGGACAAAGGACAGTACCAGAACCGTGGTGCTACAATTAAGAAATGATCTGGCCTCAGCTTCAGTTTCCATGGCAGCGGAGCTGTGTTTTCACGTGAATAAAATTCTCCCCACGTATCCCATTACGATGGCGCCTCCTTTCTTCAAGATTTTTAGCTAAGTATAGTAGCTAGATAAAGCTAGTTATACCTGTAATCCTAGCACTCGGTGGGCAAAGATAAGAGGGTAGTGAGTTCAAGGCCAGTCTTTGATAAATTGTCTCAAAAGAAGTTTTAGATTAATTGCACCCCCTTCTTTCTTAATACATTCACTCTCTATTAGGAATTTTGATTCTCGGTGGAAAACTTGCTACCTTTTTGTGTGTTTATGAACTTGAGGATGTGCTGATGAGATGGCTCAGAGGGTAAAGGCACTTGGACTAAACAAAAGAAGAAACATCAGTCATGTCAAGATCAGCTGTTGTCTCCTGAGCACCTACTGTGCATAAGGCCCTGAACTGAAGCAATTGCATATGTCAATGGTTCTCAACCTTCCTAATGCTGGGGCCCTTTAATACACTTTAATACAGTGGTGACCCCCAACCATAAAACTTCATAGCTGTAGTTTCACTACTGCTATGAATCATAATGTAAATACTTTTAGAGATAGAAGTTTGTCAAGGGGGTTGTGACCCACAGGTTGAGAACTGCTGGTTTATGTGATAGTATGTCATATTCAAATCTTCTTCCTATCTCACTCTAATGAAATATTAGCACTGGAATGACTCAGGCCTCTGCCTAAGCCTGTGTTCTGTGTAAAGAAGGGCTATCTCACACAACACATATTAAGTGCACATAGCTTATCACAGCATCCTCTAAGATGTGCTAAGGAGTGGAAAGATGCATAGATTCAAAAACATTTTCAATAGTAAACATAAACATTCAAATATGTTCACTGTAACATCATTTATGTTAGCAAAAATATTTCGAAATGGCCAATAAGTCAAGACTATTTGGATAAATTATGCTGCATTTATATCTGCAATACCATGAAACTGTTAAAAAACTATGTAGGCCATACATTCCTATAGCCTTCTGTTTCCCATACATACATACCGTACATACAGGCTCCCCAATTACTGATGACCCAACCAGAATGACCTGAGCCTATGGTGATATATCATCACTCAAAGTCTTCAGTGTCACTAGGACCCATTCTTGCTGATGGGTCTCCTGGAGATACAGGTGGTTTCCTAAAAACAGTGACAAAACAAATAATTTTTAGATTTTCACAAATAGATGAATGAAATTCTCTGATTTATTAATGGGAACCAGAGTGTTGAGGGTATCATGTCTACCCTCCCTCTGTGGGATCCAAAGATGAAGAAGCTAAATCTTTAAAAGGAAGAACATGAATTTGACTCATTATGGCAATGTTTGGTCTGTGTGTTTCCCTCCCTACTTGTGAGTTTCTTGGGAAGATGAAACCAGCCACCTCTCCTTTACTTCTCACCTCTCCTTTAACCTTATCCCTATGGGTCAAAACAGGCTTTATGTAGAGAGGTGCTTACAGAAACTGGGGAGACAGAACAGAAAGAAATCAAGGGCCAATGTCTCTAGATAATTCCCCTAAAACTAACATCATTGTGAGGGGCAAGCCTGCCTATCTGTGTGCCGGGCTGCCTGGATTCTCAACACAGCCCTCCTGCCCACCCCCCAGATGGAACAACAAGGGGAATGGAAAGAAAGCCCTAAATTTAGGATTCTGAAGAGCAAGATGGATGCCTCATATCCTATATCCCAAAGATCTCACAGGTCACCTGGTCTTTAGTCAGTAGCCAGTGAATGAATGAGAAAAGAAAGAAAAGCAGGAGGCAAGGAGCTATCAGAATGAGGGGGACTTTAAGTGCACACTGTCTGTCACTGACCATCAGCTTCATTGTTAACAGACTTCCTGCCGGGCACAGTGGCTGCACACCTGTGGTTCCCAGGACTCCAGAAGCTGAGGCAGAGAATCATGTGTTCAAGGCCAGCCTGGTCTAATGGAAATTAAGAAATAAAAATTTTTAATTACCCCCCACACACACACACACAGACATCTATATCGATACAGATGATTGATAGATAGATAGATAGATAGATAGATAGATAGATAGATAGATAGATTATATAGATGAGAGAGAGAGAGAGAGAGAGAGAGAGAGAGAGAGAGAGAGAGAGAGAGGATATAGATGAGAGGGGGGAGAGGGAGAGAGAATGAAGAGGCACTAGGGAAATGGTGGGTAAGGGCATAAAATGTCAGCAAGATCGGGTGCTTCTGTTGAGTTGAGAGACTCTCGTGCTATAGGAGGAATACAATTAAGTCATGTTGCCCAAACTTAGAAACTGCTAAGAGTGCATTTCAGATACTCTGACCAGGAAAAAAAATATCAGTGTTTCAAAAGATAGATAAGTTGATTAGTTTAGTTACTCTTCATTGTGTTCATAAGCCATAACTTACTTGATAGATACTCTTTAAATATATAGAATTCTAGATTATTGATTTATGATGAATAAATGCTTGGGTTCTTACAGCTACATGAGCACACTTCCTCTTGTGATTATCATTTGGCTTCTTCCCTTATGGTGCCTTCCCAGTGAGAACTACATCCCGTTTATTCTTGTTCCGTATCCTTCCACTACATCCTAGGCACTCTCTATCTCCTCTTTTCTTCAAACTGACTGGCAGCTCAAAAGCAAGTTCCCATGCCGGCTAGTTAAGAAGCCATTATTCAGAGCCTGGCAGATGTCATGGTGGGTGAGGATGCTTGGTGTGAAACATGAGGAAGTTCATGTCTGTTCACATATCTTACCTGTCTGTCCACAAGAAATAGAGAGGAACACACTGTTTCTCTGAGCACTAGTCACAGGGAACCCTGAAATCCTTCCCATGCTATTAGAAAGAGTGTGGGTCTGAATCCTCTCTCCCTCCCCCCCTCTCCATCTCCCTCTCCCTCCTGCTCCTCACAGAAGTTCTTGGAACTGAAAGTCAGCTCCAGCATTCACAAAGCATGAGCATAACTATGTTAAATTGTAGGAAATATAATAGCTGTGTATCTGGTAGCAACGCTCCCAGAAACAGTGAAGGAGGCCTCTATTGTTCGTTTCTGCATATCAAGAAAGAAGGGAGAATGGTTAAAGGCCTTGGTCCCTCATGGAAAATATTTTATTTTACATTTTTAAAAGCCTGGGATTGTGTTTTAAGGACTAGAAGTTCTCAGTGCTTGGCTCTGTTGGACTCAGGGAGAGACACCTGGCCCTGTATTTTTACACAGGGAGGTAACTTTGAAAACAAAAAGTCACACCACCTGCTGATTTCTTTATTGAGAAACCACAGAATTATGTAAGTCGGAATCACAAACAATCTGCTTGTGAACTGGGAAGGCAGAGGAGGGACGAGTTTAATCAGGTTTACGGGCATTCTGAGACCTGTAACCACACAGCAAGCACAGGTGAGAGAATCTGCAGTTATGTAGCCCCGGCATGCCAAGTCCAGCCGCAGGGTAAACATGGGTTGCCGTGATTGTTTTATACAGCTCAGCATGACGGACCCAAAGGGCCATGCACCAGGAAGGCTGCCCTGAAAATACTTTGATCGCTCAGCAATTTCACTTACAGGAAATGATCCCGGATCATTAATTTTGTGACCGACTGTATTGCAGAGCGAATTATAGAGAACAATAACATATTGGGGTTAACGATGTAATGATAGGAGCCATTTCATTGATAAGGAAAACAGGTGTACAAACATCAATGTGCCAAGCTGAATATTAGGACTATATTCTTTGTAAGGATCTTAGTTGGCATCAGAACTTCTTCCCTGTAGAACTGAGGTCTTGAGAAACCTTTTCAGTGAGGAGAGACTGGTTTTGCAGGCCATACTGTCTCTACTGTAAGTGTTCAGTCTCTTATTGTAGCATAAGAACACCCATAGACTAAAATAGAAATGAATGAGCATAGTTTTCTGCCAATAAAACTTTATTTAAAACTACAAGTCATGTATCAGACATGGTCCATGGGCTATAATTTGCTTACTCCTGCTTTAGGCCTTGCACTCTCTGTCTGGGTTATCCACAGATCCCTCATTTTTGCATCACATTTTTTATGGGTGAGAATTATTTGCCTTTTCCATGGAATGGATTTGCGTTGAATGTTTTGAACCTGTGACTTGGCCTAGGAAATATTTTTGCCATAAAAATATCATAGTAGGATTGTTTCTTCCTTCCTAACCTTATATTCCCCCCTTAAATGGTTTCCATGACTTTGCTATATACTCAGTTCAACTTGTGTTTCTTCTTTGAATCTCATCTCTCAGCAAATTCTCCAAGATAGCTTTCATCCTTCATTTAGGAGAGTTCTCGATTTTCCCTCCTTTCCTCCCCGAACAAACATTCTGGATAAGCAAAGGTGTGTGTATCTTTGTAATGTATATTACAGCAGTAAATAGCTACTCGTAGGTGTCAGTAAATATCAATCCAGGGAAACCTAAATGAAGGCTGGACAGAGGGAGAAGAACAGAAAGGTGGGAAGGAGGAAAGGAGGGACGTATGTACCAATCAATATTGCTGGTTCTTTTGGGAGCAGATTTATACTCAATAGCTTTCTGCGACCATGTTTTTTCTAAAGGATTCACCAACAAGGAAAGAGGGGAAGGGAGAGATGGCTTAGTGGTTAGGGGCATGAGCTTCTCTTGCAGAGGACATGAGTTCAGCTCCTAGCACCCACATCAGGCTCTTCCCAACAGCCTGTAATTTCAGCTGCAGGAGATCTGCTGCCCCTCTGGCCTCCAAGGGTATTGCACTCACATGCACATACTAACCACCTTCCACAACACACACACACACACACACACACACACACACACACACACATATATCCCTAATTAAAGATAAATTAAGTCTTAAAATTTTTTTAAATAGTAAATGATACTCATTTGTTCAACATATGTTTATTAAGAAGTATCTTTGTGCCCTGTTCTGGCACAAAATAGGCAAAGCCCTGTGTTCATGGGATTACACTATCTTGGCAGGAGTGGACAGTATTTAAATAAATTAAAATCTAATAAAATATCAGGTGATTAGCTTCTATCCTTAGCATCATACTTGCCATTGGATTATCCTAACAATCATTTGTTTGTGTTGAGACAGGGTCTTATTTAGCATTGACTGGCCTCAAACTAAGTTGGTAGGCAAAGGTGACTTAGAACTTCTGATCCTCCTGACTTTATATCCTGGGTGATAGGATTACAGGCATATCCTAATATACCTGGTTTTTTATGGGGCTGAAGACTGAACCCAGGCTTCATGCATGCTAAGAAAGCACTCCAACAATGGGGTTACATCCCCAGCCTACTCCAGTAATCCTCCATTAAAGAAACGCTCTGTTCCTGCCTAATTCAAATTCTACCCATGGAATAGATGTACCTAGTGATCTCAGGGTAAAGTCAGGGCTGAGCAGCAGTCAGATCTGAGCTGTATTTCAGGTCCTGTGAGTTGGTCAGGGAACCTAGAGACACCACATTCTAATGGTTTGAATATCTCCAGGATGGTCCCTGGCAGAAAGCTGGGGAATGAGTGTGGCAGCTTCAGCAACCAAGCCAGGAGGATGCTCTGGATGTTTATACCTTCTTGAGCCACATCAGTAACAACATAAAACATGGCTGGTGCCCTTAGCAGTGACAGTCCTGTGGCATCTGCCTTTTCTCTCTCCAGGCAGGTTCCAGGCTCACCCACCAGTCCAGGCTCTTGGGCTATAAACAGCTGCCAGCATAGAGAAACAACCCGGGATGTTAGCTGGCGGCAGTAGCTGAACCAGCCGGAGCTTGTCCAGACAGTTCATCTCTTTTGGAGATCCCCAGGGAAAGTTAACCAGTTCACACCAGGCCAGCAGAGGAGACCTCAAGAGCAGGCCTCTAAACCCTCCGTAAGGTAACAGCAGCATGCCTTGGGGGTCACTTTTAGGAACTGAGAATTCTTTTGGGAATGTATCTGAAGCCTCTGATACTGGTGAGCTCCCTGATATATGACCGCCAAAGCTGACTGAAAGGGAAGAGCTCAATGCAGGTACAACTGCAGAGAAGAAGGTGCAACTGAAGAGGACACTAGCCATGTCCTTTTGGGATAATCATCATATCTTAGCCCACCAGTGCAGACATAGCCAGATTTAGAAGAATTGCCGAGGGCTTACTGTGTGGCAAATGACTACACAGCTGGCATTCCTCTTCTTCTACAGTTAGCCTTGGAAGTGGTCTCCCGACGCCCTTTCACGTGCTGGTGATCATCCCGGCACAGCATGAGAGGAAGCTGCATGAAGGGATCACTGTGAGATGGCAGTCCTGGGACTGTCTCAACAGCTACTTTCAAAGCCGGTGGCCCTGCTGACCAGCCTCCAAGTATCTCAGATCCTCCTTTCTCACCTCACCTCCACATCTGTAGTATGCTTTGTCCTCTTATAAAAGGTTGTGGTTTCTAATTGGTCCAGTCCTAATCTGTTTTGTTGCCCACTGGCTCATCCCTCTTACCACTGCAGGGGTGATCTGTCCAAATGAGATTATACACACACACACACACACACACACACACACACACACACACACACACCCTTCCTGCACCTCTGGCTTTAAGCCTATTGCCCATGTAACTGAAGAGTATCCTCGGTGTGAGCATAGGTCCTTCTGTAAGCTCCTTCCTCTCAGAGTTCCAGCCTGGTCCCCTCACTCTTTCTGCTCCAGCCTTACAGTCAAACCTCCCTAGGTCTAACCACACTGTGCATCTGCTCTTTCTTTGGCTACTACTACTCCCTTTTGCTCTCTACCGTCCTCTGACAGGGTTGCATTAGGATCCAGAGCACAGACTCAGGACCTGCCTCCTACTCACTCCTAGGGCTTGGCTAGTCATTTAAATTCTATATCCCTGGCATTGATCAACTTATTCATATGCATTTTCAATCATAATTGTTCCTAAGAACTAAGTTCAGATACCAGTTCCCCAAGCGTCAACCTTCTAAGCTTCTAAGATAGATACTGTCCCCAAGCTTTCTTAGCACTCTGGTAGAACTCTAATTCAGTAGCTACTATGTTGTTTTTTAAGTAGGGCTTTTTTTGCCCCTATCTTTTTCAAAAATACTTTTATTAATTCCTTGAGAATTTCCTTCACAGTACTTTGATGACATTCACCCTCCCAAATTCCCTCCATCCATCTTTTGAACCACAGGCAGGCTCTTTGAAAGCAGGGTCCACGTCCCAGTGTCCTGTGTTACATGGATACTCAGTAAAGTGTCTACCAGAAAAAGCAACCCTCTATTTCCATGTAGTCTCCATCCATAAAATCAACCAACCATGAATCAAATACACGTTTTAGAAAAACAAGAAAGAATATGATCAAATTATATTTCATGCATCTATGAATATGTCACAGTGAAACCCATTATTTTGAACAGTTGATGTGAACTGATAAAATTTGTACCTATGCCAACTATATAAAGACTTTTTTTCTTTCATTACTCTGCAAACAATGCAGTACAACTATTTTCGTAGCACTTACATTGTATCTGGTGTCATAAGTGACACAGATAATTGAAACTACGGAAGGGATGTATGAATGTTCTCTGCAAATGCTACAGGATTTTTCCAAGGATCCTAGGCATATCTAGGTGTTTGTGAGGATCTAAGAACCAGTCCTTCTCAGGTTTTGCCAGATTCTAAGAAATGATGATGAGCTTAACTCAGTTTGCAGTGCCTGTTAGCTACTCAGGCACAGCCACAGTCAATAGTCCAGCAAGGGTCACCAAGACAAGAAGCTAAGCACGAAAAGAAATGAAAACATAACAGAAATAGCTCCTCTTAATAAACCTATGACTGTGAACAACTCATCGGAAAAGCTCTCCCGGAAATATCATCAATTCTGCAGGCACTGTGGAGTCACAGGGAGAGCCAGTGTGACTTCCGGTGCTCGCCCCCTGGGGAAGAAGGCCTGTACACATCTGCAGGTTTAGACTCAGCCCCTAGAACAAGCAAGTCTACAGGGCTCACTCCTGGCAGACCCACCCCTGCTTCTTCCTCAACAGCCAAGAGTCTGCCTCCTTGTTGCAGGCAGGTAGATCTGTGGGGCCAAGATAATGCAAGGGAAACTGAGGATGGATTGTATAACAAGCTTTTCTGGTGACTTCTTTTTCAAAGCTGTCTTCATGAGGAAAATATCAAATGAGCCTTCTGAGCATCAGAGAGAGAGAGAGAAAGAGAGAGAGAGGGAGGGAGGGAGGGAGAGAGAGAGAGAGAGAGAGAGAGAGAGAG
>NW_021604665.1:4422846-4436803 GCF_004785775.1 Grammomys surdaster | reverse complement strand
AGAGAGAGAGAGAGAGAGAGAGAGAGAGAGAGAGAGAGATTTTCACATGTGCCCCCCCAAAGCCCATTCAAGCCCATTAAAATGATGTGGGAAATCAAGAAACTTTATCGCCCCTGATCTAACCTCAGAGCAAGGCAGGCTTGTGTCTCAGACACACCTTATATTTCATTGTGTTAAATCTGTGTGAAAAAATTCTGTTCCTAAATTAGTTCTGCCAGGTGTTTCTAGAAAATACTTTCCACATGACAGCAGCTCTTGTCACTCTCCTGCTGGAGGATGAAACATGAAAAAAAAAATGTTATATGGCCCTGACTTTGTCTAGGGACTCGTTTGGTTTCCTGTCTCCAGTGACATCATTTTAAACATTGGCTTTCTCCGAATGGCCGGTGTGTGCTATACAGCCTATTTGCTATGGCCCTTGGCGTGTGGCTGTGGAAATATTAAATCATTCCACATGCGTGTGTGTTTGCTTCTCCAGGTAGGTTTTGGGCTTTACTTGTAAATTGTGAGCCTCCTCCTCCTCCCTCCCTCCCTCCTTCCTCCTTCCCTGATCCTCCTCTTCCCCCCTCCTTGATCCTCCTCCTCCTCCCTCCCTCCCTCCCTTCCTTCCTCCTTCCCTGATCCTCTTCTTCCTCCTCCTCCCTCCCTGATCCTCCTCCTTTTCTCCTCCTCCTTCCCTCTTCTTTCTCCTCCTCTTCCTCTTCCTCCTCCCTTCCTCCTCCTAATTCCATTTTCCTTAGGACTGCTTTGGTGTTGTGTTCACTAAGAACCAGTCACTCCTAACTGGTTGGTTTTCTAATCTAAAAGATATGACACTGTGACACTGTGAGTGTCATGCATAGAAGGAAGTGCTTCTGGGTTGCTCTGCCTATAATCCTCACAGTCGGTCCGTCTATGAGCATCATTCCTTTCCTCCCTTATGATTAGGGAAAACAGATTGGGGAGCTTGTAGCAGAACGGAGTGGCAGAGCCTTGCTTTCTAGCTCAAGTTCGCTCACACTGCCTGCAGGACTGGCTTCCAATCCTTTCAACTAGCAACTTCTGTGGTGTCATTGCCTGGCAAGCATGAAAACTGTGTTCCTCAGCCTGGTGGATCAGGTATTTCTCACAGGAGCCACTGAGTTAGGAGCTCGCTGGAAGGCCTAGCAGGTGTGTCCAACTCACAGACTCACAGGCTTTGAAATCCCCGCCCCCCTTCCCGTTCTTCACTTCTAGAAAGTCTTGTCTCTTATCTTTAACTACCGCAATATGGGTGTCTCACTGCTGCACCCAGGCTGATCATGTTTTGTAGCAATTTGTTAGCTGTTCTGACATCCTTAACCTACTCTTCCCTCAAAGCTGAATCTACACTCTAGCGATAAACCTAGCTCACAGCAGAATCACCCCGCTGCACCCCCTCCCCTCCCACTCTTACTCCTACTTCACCCCACCTCATCCCTGCTTGTCAGTTGATACACACAATAGATTGTCTCTCTCCTGCATTTATTGACAGAATATTAAGATGGCCTGAAAATCTAGGGATGGCCAGAATCTTCTCCCATGAACACAGAACAGCTACCCTAAGAGCCCCAGCCTCCTGCCTCCACATCAAGGTTTCACATTACTTGAACATTATCTATGTAGTGTTATATGTTTGGATTCAATTGAGTGTGGACAATTTTAAAATTCACTCTGCTTTCTAGAACATTTCCTAACGTCCCTTGACATGATACCCAGAGTTAAGCTGCTAGCCTCATGTGACACCATGATCCAACCTAATGTCAAAACACAGTTAACTCTGTTTAAAGGAGAAGAGAGTTTGGGTTACAGCCCTTTTACGATTCGGTTTAAGAACTCTTTATAGCCCTAGTCTCATGCATGTGCCAGATTGTGGTGGCTGTGGGCAGCATGGCAGGATAGTAGTATCATTTCTCAGTCCCACCTCTTCAGAGCTGGAAAGATTCTGTGAGCTTTGTTCCTGCATGGACCTGAAAGCAGTGCAATTTTGCAAACTAGTGACTGTTCTGCAAGGATCAACATACTTGTGTCACCTCTAGACCCTGTTCCTTCCCAGACCCTATTTAAATGTATTGTTTTCCCATTCTGGTATTCCCATCTCTACTGAGCCTGGTGTGGTAGATACAAAACACGCCAGACATGAACAGTCTCCCTGGCAGAGTATATTCCTGGCTGAGGGACAAGATAATACATGGCAAAAGATAGAAGTGAGAACAGAGAAGCTGAGAGAGAAGAGAAGGAGGAGGCACAGAATTGTTTCAGAAGGAATATATCTCATCAAAGAGATAATCCTTAAGGAACTAGAGACTTTGCTCACTCCATCCCTGCCTAGAGCCAATATCCACTGACAGCTGTGCATCCAGGCTACTTACTGTGTGCTCAGCTCAACCTCCCTAGACAAAAAGAGGCGTTTAGTCAGCATGCATCTCTAGAGAATAAGTAGTAATTCATAATTGTATAATTTCATAATTGTACCTAGATATATAGAGTAAATCCACGAATATTAACTATATTAATAATATATTTCCACGGTATTTTCAATGGCACATAAACATAATATTAATAGATAGATGGTCTTTATGATGGCTTGACTTACCAAAGCCTTTATAACGACTGTTTTTCATTCTCTCCACAGTGTTTGATCAAGTTCATCATCACACATGTGAGATGGGTTTTGCCAGACTATAGCCTCATGGCAGCAATCTGAGCATGTTTCAGAGGACCAGGCTGAGGTGACCTAGGATATGTAGCACAGTAAGTATTTTAAGTGTATTTTTCATTTAACAGTATCTTCAGTTCGTGATTGGTTTATTAGAATCCAAAGTCACTATAAGTCAAGAAGCTTTTGCAGTTACATTAACAATGCATTGATTAATACCAATATGTAACATAATCATATCAATACATACTGTATAAGTATATATGCAAATAAGTTTGTATATAAATATTATATTAAGATACAATTGTGTCCATAATAAATCATATAGTCTATAACCATCACTGTAGAACCTCTTTGTATAAGGGCTTAACTCTGTACATTCAAAGTAGCAATTTCTTTTTAGATATTGAAATTATTTTGCTTTTTTATTAATTTTCTGAGTTAGAATACCAAGTAATGGGTTTCAGTATGGTGTTTCTATTTCATACATATTCATCATTATGCTTTGTTCTTAGTTGCCCCTCTGCCATCCATCTCCTCTTCCCCTGCCACCTTTTGCTGGTCCCCTTCTCCTAAAATAGCCTCTGTTTTCATGTCAGATATTCTATTATCCTCTCTTGTTCCCCCTGCCCTCACCTTAGACTCCCCCCCCCCGCCTTTCTCTCCTCTCTCTTTCACACGCCCTTCTCTCCTCTCTCTTTCACACCACACACACACATACACACACACACACACACCAACAGGGAAAAGTTAGTTTGTGTAAGCATTGAGTCTGTTATCTTGAGCTGGTAGGTCTATTTTCCTAGGCCAAAGTTCCAATATAATGACTCATGTGGCTCATACATACATGACCCCAATGGCAATTCCCAAGATTACCAAAAAAAAAATTGGGAAGTAGTGTTGGCGATTGTGGATGATTCCCTCCCAGGGTGTAGGTTAGACACCTTGCTGCTCTTTTGGGAGCTCATGGACATCAGTTTATTGAAAGTGACTTCAGATTGAATAGAGCCACACTTCCACACCTGCTTTGAGAACTGGCCCTGCCAAAGCCTCTGTGAGATCCATTGCCCATGTGAACACCTGGGAAGACTGCCAAGAGAACAGGCCGGGGTAGCTGCAGGAACTCACCTTGAACCTGTGAGAAATGCAGAACCCTTGGGCCCCACGGCAGGTGGGCTGAGTGGGGATCCCAGAACCCACAGACCATGCTCTAACCTACCAGGTTTGGGGAACCCAGAGCTGGCCTCACTTTCCTGTCCATTCATAAGGAGGCATAATAAGACTATTCCCATCATATGGGAAGTGAGATCACAAAGGAGAGTACTTAGCGTCTGTCAAAAGACAGAAACTGAAGGAGGGGTCATCTGGAGACTATTCCACCTGGGTATCCATCCCATATGCAGTCACCAAAGTTAGACGCTGATGTGGATGCCAGGAAGTGCCTGCTGACAGGAGCCTGATACAGCTATCTCTTTAGAGGTCTGCCAGAGTCTGACATATACAAAGGCAGATGTTCACAGCTAACCATTGAACTGATCATGGGGTTCCCAATGGAGGACTTAGAGAGAAGACTGAAGGAGCTGAAAGGGTTTGAGGACCCATGGGGAGAGCAATAATATCAACCAACCAGAGCTCCCAGGGTCTAAACCACCAGCCTGGGAGCACATAGGGAGGGATCCATGTCTCCAGCTGTATATGTAGGGGAGGATGGCCTTGTTGGGCATAAGTGGGAGAGGAGATCCTTGGTCCCATGAAGGCTGGACTCAGAGTATGGGGGAATTCGAGGGTGGGGAGGTGGGAGTGGGGGGGTAGGTGGGGGCACATCTTCATAGAAGCAGGAGGAGTGGGGCTAGGATAAGGGGTTCCTGGGCAGGGGGGAAATGTGGTAAGGGGGATAACATCTGAAATGTAAATAAATATCCAATTTAAAAAAACAGCCAGAATCCCTCAACAATAGTTTCTCACATGCCTTTTTTTCTCTTCCATTTCTGGTTAAGAACTCACACTAGAGCCAGAGAAGTCATTCAGTGTGCAAAGTGCTTGTTACAGACACATAATGACCTAAGTTCAAATCCCCAAATCTGGGTAAAAGCAAGCATGGCAGTGCACATTCTAATCCTAATGTTCACACAGTGACGGAAGGCAGAGACAGCAATTCCTGAAGCTGGCTGTCAGCTGGCTTGGAATACACCATGGTGAACCCTTAGAAGGCAGTTTGAAGGCAATGACTGACCCCAAGGTCACTCTTGAACACACATCATACACACATATACAAATACTATGGCCACATATGCAATGATAAAAATTAAAAGACATGAAAACAGATCTCTGAACATCTAGTTCTGTCATTCTTAGGTTTCCACAGAAATCCATCCTCACAGCAAGTGATTAAAATTCGTCTAACATCCGCTGTATGTTACTAAAGAAAACCAAAATTATATAAACAGGTTTCTCTTGTAGGCTTTCTTGGGCTCCTGTTTGAAACCCAAGGAGGTCTGTGGCTGAGTGTTTTACGGTCAGGCCAGAGGCTCCATGCAGCGGCCCTAATGGATGGATGTGTCAGATTGCAAAACCATCACTGGCGGGAACATTTAAGTCCTGTTTGGAGGATTGGCTCCATGTCTCACATTTGAGAATGCAAACACATTGCTTCTTCATAGTGAGACATGGCACTGGCTCAGGCCCCTATGAGGCGCCTACATATTTCAGGGGCTGAGCAGAAGCCATGCAAAATCCTATGGCCATTTTCAAGCCAATCAATTCTTTCCTTTCTCTCCAGATTTCCTTTAGTATTTATGTAGAAGTTTGGGCATATACCTTGATTGTACACTTTGGGTTTCTTATGTGCTCTTCCTTCTCAGAGGTCAGCAGACTTCTATACGTGGGCAAATAGTAAGTATTTCAAGTCATAAGACCTCTATGCATATACTCAAATCTGATATTGGAGTTCAAAAGCAACCAGAGGCAATATGTAAGCAAGAAGGAGTTGCTGTGTCTCAATAAAACTTTATTTATAAGAGCATATAGCTACTATCTGTGTATACTTGCATACCAAAAGAGGGCATCAAACCTCACTATAGATGGCTGTAGGCCACAATGTGGTGGCTAGAAATTGAACTCATGACCTCTGGAAGACCAGCTGGTGCTCTTAACCACTGAGCCGTCTCTCCATCTCCCATATCATAAATTCTAAAATAACAAGTTAGACATTTTAGACCAGCTTTTCTATTATAGAAACCAAAAATTCATATAAACTAGAAAATCATGATTCTAAAGCATAAGGGCCAATCAGAGTCATTGTTCTTGTTCTCCAGAGGCAGCTGGCTGGAAAGTAGCACAGTAGCCCTTTGGAGACTAAGTCATAGACAGTGCTTTGTAGCATGGGGACAAGATTCTTTAGAAAGGTTCGTGTATTCTGAATCAATATCCAATATATGGTGCTGTTTCTTCCGCAGTCAGGAGATGGGTTCAGAAATTGGGGGATGGGGAATAGAAATGGCATGACTCATCATTTTATACCCAGTGTTTTACTAACAATTTTTTCCTTTCTGTTCTCATGACAGTATGTTCTTTTGGTCTAGAGGTCTTAGTTCTAAAGAGAAGAGTGCTTCCAGCAGGAGACACACCAATGAGCCCATTGAACTGGGAGCTAAGGTTTCTGCCCGGTTACTTTGGGCTCTTCATGCCTCTCAATCAGCAGACAAAGAAAGGAGCTAAGTAATGGCTGGAGCAACCGATCCTACGCACCAAGAAAAAGCAGGCCACTGCTCTAGAACAGAGGCGGGGAAGAAATTGTCTGCAATGCAGGAGATTCTTTAGGAAATCTTAGCATTTCGATGTACCATGATTAATGTCACAATTGTAAGCTACAACTCAATTTAAACAGGATTGCTAGTTTCCCCTACCCTCCAGGACTAAATGTCTGATTCAAAGGACCAGCTAAGGTGCTTGCTGAAGGTAATACAGAGTTACTAACAGAAGACAATTGCAAATACCAGTTATAAACATGTGGCCAGTTACAGAAATTATGACAATTGATATTGTGGAGGTTTGAATAGGAATGACCACCATAAACTCATGTGTTTAAAATCTTAGTCCAAACGGGGTGTCACTATTAGGAGTTGTGACCTTGTTGGAGTAGGTGTAGCTTTGTTAGAGGAAGTGTGTCACTAAGGGATGGGCATTAAGGTCTCAGAAGCTCAAGCCGGCTCGCTTCCTACTGCCTGCAGATCCAGATGTAGAACTCTCAGTTCCTTCTCCAGTACTGTGTCTGCCTGCCAGCCGCCATGCTTCCTACCATGGCAATAATAGACTAAACCTCCGAACTGTAAGCCAAGCCCAATTAAATGTTTTCCTTTATAAGAATTGTCTTGGTCATGCTGTCTCTTCACAGCAAAAAACCCTAAGACAGAAAAAAGAAAGAAAGGAAGAAAGAAAAAAAGAAAGAAAGAAAGAAAGAAAGAAAGAAAGAAAGAAAGAAAGAAAGAAAGAAAGAAAGAAAGAAAACATACAGCTAGTTGGGTTTGGCCCCATGTGTTCTATCTTTTTGATTCCTGACTTAGAATCTTTAAATATCTAATGACAGCTGGGAGGCGCCTCAGTTGCCTTCCAAGCAGGAGCAGCAGAGTTCAAGGTCCAGAACCCATGTGAAAGTGCCAAATGTCGTTGTGTATGCTTGTAATCCCAGTGCTGTCAACAGACCTCTGGAGTTCCCTGGCCAGCCAGTCTAGCCTAATTGGTGAGCTTCAAAGCCAATGAGAGAGTCTTTCTCAAAGGGGATAAATTAACCTTTGTAAGGATTGGCCTCTACACACACACACATATGCATAGTATACACATATGCATTAAAAATCTAATGAACAGGGTTCAGATGACAAGTCCACAGAATAATTTGAGTCCAAGGTCAATTCCCAGAACATAAGTAGTCCCTGGCCTAAGCTGAGACTTACACTGGGTCATGGGACATGAACAACACTAATTGTCCCTCTGGACCAGCTGAACTAGGACACACCCTGAAGCTGGTTTGCTCCCACCTCAGTTTAAGAACAGGCAAAGAGAATTCCAAATGTGAATGAAGACCTGTATCCTAAATGATAAGATAGGAAGAAAGACTGCTTGATGCTAGGGAAACAGGAGGCCAGTCAAAACCAAACACTGAGTGAGAGGGTCCTGAGGCTGGACTTCCCTACAGCAAACCAGGGTACAATGGGCCTGGCATTTGGAGATGGTCAAACTAGCCCTTTGGCAGAGAGCTACCTAGAAGGGCTCAACTGTCTCTGGTTACTGTGTACCCACAAATGAGGAGTTTTGAGGTACTGAGGGGGACCTGGGAGGCTGTGGGGTAGACGTGTTTTCACCTAGGCCCTCACAATGCTGCCTGGGGCCTCACAGTGGAAGCTTGCTTCTTTTCAAAGCAGCCATTTGTTTTGCTTTAGTCTGTACTTACTTTATTACTCAAAGGAATACATACATTTTATCTTTGCATATATCCATTTATAAATAACATATTCATGCTTATTGAACTTTTTTAAAAAAAACTGGAGTTTTCTTTTATTTCTCTGATATTGTGTAAGAGCTCTTTATATACTAACTATATTAATTTTGTTGTAGGTGTTTCTAATATTTTTATTTTGAACCTATATAATAATACATATTTTCTTTGTTTTGTATTTATCTTAATCACTATGCAAAGCAAGATTTCCTTGTGCATTTTCATACAAATCTAGTGATGATTGGGGCTTCACCTACTCTTCTCCAGTGCTCTGCCTTGCCTCCCTCTTTGTAACCCTATGCTCCCTATAATCCCCTGCCCGCATTTACGTCTCCTGTGTTCTACTCAGCACCCATTCTTAAGGATTCATAAGGATTAGTTTTTCTCTCCTATAGTCCTTTCTACCAGTTATTCCTTCAAAATTCGCCCATGCTTTTGTTGAATGTTCATATGACAAGGCTAACTCTTTTTATTATTGTTGTGCATAACCTGTTTACGGATGAGTATGTAACACCCCCTCCCCTTGCACACACATGAGCTTCCACACAGAAAACACAGAACAAAGCCTGCCTAGGGTTATCAAGTAAGCTAGATGAAACATAGGATAAACCAGGAGTACAGACTGTCATCCCAGCACTCAAGTGTTAATACACTGAAACTAGCCTGGGTTACAGAGCAAGACTCTATCTTTAAAAAATAAAATAAAAAAAAGGAGGAAAGGGAAGCCCATGTGTCCTTCACTGGACACTGTCGATGTGGTACTTAGAACTATGGAAGTCGCCTGTTCATGCCAAGGTTGTGACAAAAGAAATAACAAGACAGAGTTAACGTCAAGTTAGCCCCAACCTTGACACTTCTTGTTATTAAGAGAGAAAATGTTCCTTATTGTATAAAGCAAAGGCCTCTGTGGTGGTTTGAATGAGAATGAACTTCATAGGTTCATAATAGTTGAATGATTGCTTCCCATTTGGAGGAACTGTTTAGGAAGGATTGGGAGGTGTGGCCTTTGTTAGAGGAGGTGTGTCACTAGGGGTGGGCTTTGAGGTTTCAAAGGTCATACCATTCATAGTTAGTTTTCTCTGCCTTGTGCTTTTGATTAGATGTAATCTCTCAGCTGAGCTACAGCACCATGCCTGTCTGCCCTTTGTCACACTCTTGCCATGATGGTCATAAACTATAACCCTCTGGAACCATGAGCCCCCAAATTAAGTGGTTTTCTTTTTCTTTTCTTTTCTTTTCTTTCCTTTCCTTTTTCTTATTTTTTCTTTCTGTTTTTAAAAGTGGCTCTGATATCTTTGTGTGTGTGTATGTGTGTATGTGTGTGTGTGTATTTGTGTGTGTGTGTTCCTAAATACAACCTTCTCAGTCTGTATAATACCACTTGTAGGTATGTTGTAGGTATGTTTTCAGGGCTGGCCATTTGGTATTGGATAACTCATTGGTGTGCTCTTCCTTAATGAAGACTATTTCTCCCTCTCTAGGCATTCCTTCGTTATCTTTAGCTCTTTGTGTCAGGATGGGGCTTCATGGGCATTCCCCCAACTACTTTGGCATGCCTGCTGTGGTCATCCTTGTTCAGCACATGTCTATGCAGTCATGGTGATGAGATTTTATGGTTGTAGCTTCTGGCATTCCTAGGAGACACAATCTCACAGAAAACTCTCTGTTCCTCTGATTCCTACAATCCCTCGTGCACAATATTTCCTGAGACTTGAGTCCAGGAGTTGTTTTGTAGATGTATCTATCCATTTCTGTTAGGACTGGCTGTCAATGCAAGGTAAGCCTCTTTGGACACATTCTTCTCCATGGAGACCTGAAGGTTACAAATGAGCAGTCAAAACACAGCCCCCGAGTTCAGACAAGCTTTATTCTTTATTCTTACAACAAAGTTTGATTGTAAATAAGAGTTATCTACAACCAATAATGTGTTCCTCCCCCAACTATTTCTAATGTCTTCTCCTCAGCTCCATGAAGCAAAAAATGAAATGAACCTCCTGTGTAGTCCCTAGTGTCTTTTCCTGGGCTCACGAGGATACTTTTTTCTTCCTGCTTTGTCCTCCCTGTAGTGACATCAGCTTTCTGCTCCTGTTACTGAGCCTGCAGGTGCTCCCCTCTCCCCAGAGCAGTCAGCACTCTGCTTTGAGATCAGGCAGCTGCATAAATCCCAGGGTACAACATCCTTCCTTTATCCTGGCATCCAGCCCTCCTCTGATCTGAACCCTCCCAGATCACCCTGTGGCTGGATCAAATTCTGCAGCCCAACCCTATGCCTTTTCTGCAAACTTAACCTTGTCATTACATTGACACTGTCCAAGGCCTGTGGATGCGGTGCCAAAACAGCTGGTCCACAAGGGACAGTCAGTCAATCTGCTGCATCAGAAAGCTAGAAATGAAGGCATTAGCTTGACAGAGTTCCTGTAAGAGCCAATCTGTTTTACTTTTAGCTGAATTTGCTCCGGTCGTATATCTAAGCACAGTACTCATCTCCTCAGGTTACAAGATCCCACGCAGTAAACAGTCACCATAACGAACATGTCTGCTTTATCCATGATCACTGTTTTATCTCCAAAGGTACCCTGGAAAGCACCTAGGGCAACTGCAATAGAAAGCAGGGCCAGAAAACAAGCACAGCCAAGAAATAAACAGAGGACCATTTGCTGCATGTAGCAGGTACGGAGAGAGAAGGAATTCTTTCTAAAGCAATGTTTTTCTCAAAGAAATCACCGGGATTTGGGAAACATATATAGTCACATGGAAAAGCACTTCAGCAATGGCTAGTTTCTGAGCATGCATGATGAAGGACTACATTTCTGAGCATGCTCAGACTAAGGTTATAGTTCAAGAAGGAAAGATGTATGTTATGTATGCTTGTTGTGTATGCTTAGCTCAAGGGCATGGTATAAATGTCTGGACATTTTAAATAGCAGACAGGAATGCTTTGGGATAAGCCCAGTTTGCATCACAGAGGTGGTGGATAAAAATGCCTCTGGGTATGTTCTATTTAATTTAAAAAATTTAGCTTTTGTTTCCTAGAGACTGATAGCCCCAATGACTCTGAGTAAGGGTGGAGTGTCTGATGTTCTCCACCATCATTCCCAGGCCAAATTGATGACAGGAAGAAGCACAAGAGGTTGAAGACTGGAAAGTTGCCTTTGACCAAGGAATATGTTCACCATGTGCCCAATCTATAAAGAGCTCTGGAATAAACCCATATCCTCCTAGTCCTTATTCCCCTTCCCTTCCTGTCCCATCACCTCGCAGGGTTCATCCAGAAGCTGGAAGGTGCAGGAGCCTGTTGAGATGTTCCATACATACCAGACTCCCAGGACACATAAAGATCTAATGCAATAGAACGTAGAGAATGAAAACCAGGCAGAGGAAGTCAGCCCAGTGTACTTTAATAAACTTCCAGAAAGGTGAACTGGACTTTCCGTTTCAGTGTCTTGCTGTCTCAGTTAGAAGTTGTGGTGAATCACGGGCTCTCAGCCTTGAGAGGACTCTGAAATGTCAGGGGTATGCAGAACTTTTCTCAGTCCTCCTTCAGTAAGTTGGCCAGTAGTCCTTCAGTCCCTGAAGGACAGAGTCCACTGAGTACCAAGAACACTTCATCTGGGACACTTTCTTTTCTGTTTGTTTGTTTGTTTAAGTTGGGTTTGTCTTGTTTTTTAACCTTTTGGACTCACGTTCTTACTCTCGTTCACCAAGGCTGACTGAAGCTTACCTTCTACCTCAGTCTTCCAAGTGCTGGGACCACAGCTGTGAGCCACCATGTCCAGATGATTAGGACACTTCTATTTAAACCCTCTCTGCAAACTACATCCTCAGAAGTTCTTCAAAGCAAGTTAGAAAACTATAGATCTATAATTCCCTTTCCTAGGCTTGCTTGAGGCTTTACACTCTCTATCTTGGACACTTAAAGAGAAGTGAAGTGGGAGGGTTAAAACCACAAATCAAGTAATAGCCGATCACCCAAACAAAAACAATGGAAGAGGATCCAGACAGGGAAGGGAGAGGAAACTCCTTATCTCATTGTATACCACCACAGAAGCGTCTAAACCTCAGAGCATCCTAAAATTCCAAGTGTGATGAAAAAAATCCCCGAGCCCCTGAGCTGGGCTCCTTCAGACCAGGTGATACTATTCCAAAGCTACATGCTCTGGATTCATGAGCCACCTCCATCTCCACTTATTGAGACAGAAGAAACCAAGAGCCATGCATGGTGGCCAACAACTGGGGTCACTCATGAAAACCTAACAGCTAAAATATTCTTTGCCCACTCAGAGGACCACACTGTTGCCAGTCCATCATGTCTCATCTGTTTAAAACCCCAGCCTGCAGAAAGTACTCCGTGTAGCAAGAGGTGGGTCGTTTGCATGAATCAGTGTAAAGTTTAGACAGTAGTTTATTTGTTAGGCTCAGAACATGTGAGAAATGGAGGAGAGATTTGTTTTCCATAGCAGGAGGCAGATCAAGCCAGCTGGCATCATGCCTCAAACGAATAACCAAGAAACAACTAGATCAGTGTGAAGCAACTTGGTGTGAAAGTTAAGAGTAGAGATTGCTGGGGCTGGGGGGGAGGGGGCTTTCTGTGAGAGATAAAATGGTTCATGAGTCCTCTTGTCACCACACTGACTGCAGAGGCTAGTCAGTGCCCACCTACCACCTCTTATCACCTGTCACCACATGAACCTTGCAGCTAGGGCCTGGATGTTGGCCTTTTCCCTTTTCACCACTTTCAAGAGTTACATTGAGTTTGCTTGGCTCAATTTCCTGCATTTCTCTTCTACATACAGACCTAGAATATCAGAGTAGTGCTATAAAAAAGACCTGAGTCCCATCCGTAGAGGCCAAGCTAAAACCCATGCACATAGCTCGTGCCTTTGTTACCAGCACTCAAGAGGCATACAAAGACCAATGGATCTTTGTGAGTTCAAGGCCACGCTGGTCTACCCAGTGAGCTTCAGGATCTCCAGGGCTATGCTGTAAGATCCTGTCTCAAAATAGAAAAATTATTTGTTGCTGTGTGCTTATCATCCCAGCACTGAGGAGGTGAAGACAGGTGGGTCCCTGGGGCTCACTGGACAGCCAGCCTAGCTGAATCTGAGAGTGTCAAGCCAATGAGATATCCTGTCTCCATTTAAAAAGGTTCGACGAATGGCTTCTGAGGAACAACACCCAGGCTTGCCTTCTGGCCCTTCACCCTCCTGCCAAGCCTTTGTGGTCAGAACCTCCCTATGCCTTCCTAACCTGTAGAAACCACTAGTCGAATTTTGCCTCTTCCTAAATGTCACATAAAGGGAATTATACTATGAACATAGCCTTCCAAGTCTCTATTAGTCACATTCTATGTAAAGTCAAAGAGTCCAGAGAAGTTTAGAAACATACCCAAGATCACATGGCTAGAAAAGTTGATCAAAATCTAAGTGCAAGCTGACCAACTCCCAGTCCTATCCTCTGTCCAGGCCTCATCTGGGGTCCTCCCTTACCTCGATTTCCTCATCTCCTTCAGGAAGATGTAGAAGGTGCTGCTGCAGCCATGAATGCACAAGGTCTTTGAGAAGTGTGAAGCTGTTTGTGTAGGACACACATGGATTATTGTCCTCACCAGTCTTTGTCCCTTACCAGGCATTTTGCGGGGAGACACTGGAGCCCTGGAATTACCCTCCCAAACTCAGTCATAGCCTTCAAACCAGACATTATCATCTGTGTAGAGAAGTATACACACACACACACACACACACACACACGCACACACGCACAGAGAGAGAAAGAGAGAGAGGAAAGGGGGAGGGAGGGAGGGAGAGGAAGAG
>NW_021604665.1:4407971-4422446 GCF_004785775.1 Grammomys surdaster | reverse complement strand
AAAAAAAAAACAAAACCACATATTTGTTTAATGGGATTTAGATTTGGCCATATGAAAGAATTTTTTTTCTTTTCTCAAGACATGAAAGTAACTGCTGTGAAGTAAAATCCGATTCAACTCTCATGTCACAAGAAGTCAGCATCATCTGCTGGCCTGATGGCTTGGCAGTAGCTCTCCAAGCTGCTTCTGCCAGAGGCTTTGAAGCATTTGCTCTTGTCTGTGTTCAGCCATCAGAATATTTAGAGACACAGTGCAATCCCACAAGCACATCACCCTCCTGAAGAGAAAGCTATGGTGTCCCAGAAGCCACATAAATGTGGCTTTAGCACCTACCTCCATCACTGTGCCCCTAAAGATTATCAAAAGCAAACATCTGTTTCATTCTGCTACTGCTGTGTTGGGAGGTCTTCAAACGTGCGTTCATCAATGTGGAGGTCAAAGGTCAGTCCAAGTTTTATTACTCAGGAATCATCCACCTTGTCTTTTGAGACAGTGTCTCTCCTCGGCCTAAATTTAGCTCTGCTGGCTGACTTGTGGGCTCTGGGGATCCACCTGTCTCCTCAACCAGAGCACTAGCATTGTAAGCACACAGAAGCACTCTGCCATTTTCATGTCTGAGGCTCAAACTCAGGTCTTCAAGCCTGGGCAACAAGCACTTCCTCTACTGAGCTAGTTCCCCAGCTCCATGAGTATGATTTTGAATTTCTCAGTAGGCATACTTTTAAAAAGCAAAAGAAACAGTTGAATCAAATGTTATTAATGAACTCGTGGTCAAACAATATACCCCGAGTATATCATCTAGATACAATTACTGAGATAAACTTTTCCTCTTTTTTTTTCATATTAAATCTTCAGAATCCAGTATTCACTTCACACTGATACCACATCTCAGTTTGAAAGAGTCCCGTTTCAAGCATCCTGTGGCATGTGACTAGAGATCAGTGCTGGACAATGAAGTCAAGAGCAGAGCAAGTTCAGATCTCAGCCAGACTCTCATAACTCTTATAAATAACATGGCTTTGACGTCTTATTTACTTCACTGATCTTTGGTTTCCATGGCCAAACAATGGTGGCGGTGCTCACAGGGCTAGATAGTAAAGTCATCAATGGGCCTGAGTGCTGGGGATTGGTTCTAATGCTTTGTCTTAGTTCAGGTTCCAAAAAGCCAAGCTTCCAGACCTGAGGATCCCTGACCCCAGCTGGCTTCGATTGATAATAAAGAATTGTTGTACAGCCAACAGCTGGGCAGAAAGATGGAGGTGGGACTTTTAGATTATGCAGGTGAGGGGCCAGGAGAGAGAGGAGAGATGAAGAATCACCTTAACTTGGAGGGAGAAGGATCAAATGTAAGAGCTGCAGGAAAGAAAGCAACCAGCCATGTAAGGATTTGAGAAAATGGCCCTAGCTGCAACTTCCCTGATTGGGTCCAAGGTAGCAGAGATGAAATGTTGATTTAGCAAATTGACTCAGGAAAGTTGGAGGGAAGAATGTATGCTAGCTGCAGGGAGGATTAGAGATGCCCAACCATTGAGCTAGTCAAGGCATATCAAAATTAGTTGCGTGCGTGCGTGCGTGCGTGCGTGCGTGCGTGCGTGTTTCATTCGAGAATCCAGAGGCTCTGGCAGGTGACTGGATGTAAGACCCTCTGGGAGCCAATGTGGTTTAATTAATTCACTGCTACACATCAGTTATTAGAAGCATATTAACAATGGTTTTTCTCTGGTGTCACCTCAGCCACTACCACCTTGATCAACACCATCTAACCACCATATACTCCTGATTTTTTCATGAAAATGGGAATTAGATTCACCACCTCCAAACTATAAAAGGGTTAGAAAAACACTATCAAAAGAACAAGTCAAATTTTATACATTTTAGTTGTCAAACTAAATGTTTAAAAGGATATTTCTTCCCTATAATTCCTCTAGTAGTATGCATGAGCCTGAAGCATTGAGGGTATTGTCTCTGATCTATGGAGATGGACGTACATAAAACCAATGGAAACTGTAGTTCCTTATCAGAAAGTCACTGGATGTTGGGAAAGGATGCTGGCCTCCTCTTTTGATGCTGGTTGATTGACTTCAGGGGGCACATCTGGCTCTTCGTGTTTTTCTTTCTCTGGGATGCTTTCTTTCTACCACAAGATCATGTTATATGGCCTCATCTTGAAACCATCCCTGCCATTCAGCTACCAGACAGTCTGCTTAGCTCCTCAGTGGAAGACACAGTGGAGCTAGAGATGGGGGTTGAGTGTCTGCTGAACATTGAAACAAATGTAGCTCATCCTCCTGAAACAGTGGGGGACAGTTCAATAAAATGTGCAGTTGTTTATAAAAGTGTGTTAGACTAAAGGAAGACACTGGTAAATGAGAAGGAACCCTGAAGTTAGCTACAAAGAAGCTGGGTAGCTCTGTTCTTGACTGAGGAGAGAGGAACTTTAGCTGTATAGATGTTCTTCTCCTTACAATAGAGCTGCATCCTGGAACACTCATCATGAGCGGAAAATGCATTTAACATCCCTGACCTACCAAACATCCTAGCTTAACACATAGTCCATAATAGAGTTTTCAGTGAAATGCCTATACTCTTGTATAGACATAAAGTTGAAAACACACTGAGTAAAACCATCACAAAGTAGGATTATGTATACCTGAGGCAGGAGTTGAATGAAGCCTTCAGTAGAAGAAAGTACCAAACTGAAGGAAGGAGCAAGGGAAGCCAGCACCCCATCCTCACCCTAACATGTCTTACAGTGCCCCTGCTGGCCATCAGTGGAATGCAGAGGGAAAGAAGCTACTGAGGAACAACAATCCACACAGAGATTTATAAAGAAGCATGGAGAGTAGTTCATGGAGAGACAAATGAAAATTGTCCTGGATAAAAGGTCCCTGGATCTGGGGACCATACCTGATTAAGTGCACAGCTTCTAAACGTGGGCAGAGTCTTAGAAGATAGCTAACACATCCCAGGACCTTCACATGCTACCTCAGAAGCCATCAAACCCTTTCTAAAACCTTGTGGCAGTATGTCTGGTGTTGTATGGTGTTCAAAGCGAAAAGTGTTTTACACAAACTGAGGTTCTGTCCAACATATCTGTTCCCGGAACTGATGTGTTTTCTGGTAGTGGTGATGGTAGTAAGTTTTTTGTTTTGTTTTTGTTTTTGTTTTGTTTTTGTTTTGTTTGAGGGGGGCTTATTTGTTTGTTTTGCTTTGTTTGGCTCTGCTAGATTTATTTTAAGTCTTTAAGGTAAGGAAAAGGTTAAATGAAGAATGAAGTTGTCCCAGGCCTATTCCTCCACTTGGCAGGCAGAGGCAAATGGATCTCAGTGAGTCTGAGGCCAGCTTCATCTACATAGTAAGATCCAAGCCAGCCAAGGCTGCATAATAAGATGCTGCCTCAATTTTTTTTTCAGATTTTGCTTTTAACAAACAATTTAAAGTAACGAATTGGATCGTTTCAATTTCTTTTTGGTAGACTATTGAACCGTGTGTGTGTGTGTGTGTGTGTGTATTGCTATTTCTATTTTTTAAATCATCAAGGCAATTGACTGATTACTTGCTGGAGTTCTTGAGTTTAGTTACTTTGTTTATATTATTCCTACTTTGTCACTGGGTTACTGGGTGTGGTGTTTTTATTTGTTAAAATATGAAGTGTGAAATGTTTATACAACAAAATATTTGACTTTGCCATCTTTTGTTTTTGCCATAAAAAGTCTATCTTCAAGTAAAATCAATGAATAATCATTCACCTCTTTAGTTATTTATCCCACTGAACACTTAGTCAGACACGGACTCACTTATGGTGACTAGCAGCCAACAAAAGTAAACTATTTTCAACAAGTTAGCCAACCTTACTGCCACATGTGTGCTTGCTGAGGCTCTTGGGTCCCATAGGTTTATGATCGTGTCTCCTACACATGCACCAGAATGCCATGAGTTATACTACTTCAGGACTAGCTGTTTCTTTCTTTTTTTAAAAAAAGAAAAAGAAAAAAAGAAAAAATATTAACATACAAAAAAGTATGCATTATTACGGTGTCTTTCAATATCTGATTTTTCTTCTTGCTTTTCTTCCCCATTTCCCCTACCTACTTCTTATCTTCCCAACACTCTCAGATTTCCTTATTTATAAACATTCAAAGTTATGATTTGCAAATGTAAGGGAACGTGGGCTCTTTTTTTTTACCCCATCTTTCTTGGTTCAGGTCACCTCACGTAATATATAATACTTTCTCATTACATCCATTTTCCTGTAAATTTCATTTCACTGTTTACAACAACATCTGAGTAACATTCCACTGTGTGTAGACAGCACATTCTCACTAACCGTTCTTCTGCTGATGGATATCTAGTTCCATTTCCTGGAGACTGTGAATCATGCAGCAGTAAACATGGGCACTCAGGTTACTCTATGGTAGGATGCAGACTTGCTTGTGTGCATGCCCAAGAGTGACAGATGCTTGACAGTGCTGGCAGTGACAGTTGCTGGGGAGGCAGAAACAGAAGGCTCCCTGGGGTTGCTGGGCATCCACCCTTGCCTGTCAATGAGCTCTTGGTTCAGTGATAAGCCCTACCTCAAAATATGAGGTGGAAAGCAGCTGAGGAAGACATCCAACATGTTTCCCCAACACACGTGCATGCCCATGAACAAGCACACACGCATGTATGTGCGCACACACACACACCACACACACGTACACACACAAATGCTAGCATAATAAAAATCACAAAAGAAATGGCAACGACAAGGTGAGCAGAGACTAATAATCCTCCCGTCACTTTGTGTTCATTTATGACCTGATCGCTTACCACCAAGGCAATCCCAGAAAACCTAACTAAGGAAAGCAAGCCAGAGTAACTAAACAAAGACACGTGGGGCTCCGAGTTTCCTGAACAGCAGGATCAAAAGAAGACCTGCAACCTAGGAGAGGCATGGACGTTCAAGAGGGGAATGTCCTTCTGCTGCATGACATTCAGAGAGAGTTTTGTTCAAACATGTTGAGCTGGATGATGTCTCCCACAACAGAACTGCAAAGATAACAAAGCCAGCTCTAGGCTTTACTGTTTCTTTTCTCAGCACTGGATGACAAGCAAAGTCTGTGTTTAATCACTGGCTCGAGTATATTTCAACCAGGAGTTAAAAGTAATAGCACCCAAGTATACCGTTTGTAAAAGCCACTGTGAGACTCTGACTTACGTTACAATATTTTTGCTAACGCTGCCCATGTCATGATCAAGTCACTAATAAATGTGCAAGTATTGTGTCATTACATCAAAAGGGAGCTTGAACCATCTCTTGGACCAATGATTCTCAAAGTATAGTTTAAGTCTTTATAATTAGCAGTTAAGTGAACTTTAAATGCTTGCTTTAAGCTGGATATGGTAGTGCATGCCTGCAATTCAGAGCTAGGGGTAGGAGGGTCAGGAATTCAAGACCAGCCTCAGCTACGCAGTGAGTTCAAGTCCAGCCTGGGTTACATGAGATTCAGTGCCAAACTAGCAAAATAAAAATAAATACAGCTTTGAGGTTCCTAGTCCCAGCACAATAGAGACTGTACATTCAATCCTGGATCACCCATTGAGCACAACTATAAAACCTAGATTGGATGGGTGCATAAAGGAGTTAAGGGAGGTATCTGAGAAGTAAATGGTCATAAAGTGACTAGAGGGAAAGTCCAGAATTTGAAGTGCCACCAAACAGGTAGTAATCTTACCACTTCCCCAGTGTCCCCTGGCCTGAACATACCACTGCCCAAAAGGCAAACATAAGCTCTGTCATACCAAAAGAGGCCCAGAGAAGCCTTCCACTGCTGCCCTGAGAAGAGAAGGTGGGGAGTTCCTTACACGCAGAGGCAGACTGCAAACACCATTTTCTTCTACCCCCACCCATTGTCTTGGGTCCCTCTTCTCTCAAGCATTCCAGTGGGTGCCATGACAGTGACTGGCCCTAGGGCTAGCAAGAACCAAAATTCTAAAACAGGTATAGCTACGATTCCAGATTCCCAGAGGGCAAGCCCTCTCTCCTTTTTTGGTACGTATACATGATGGAAAAGTAACCAAGGTCAGAGGACCAGAAAAAGGAACTCAAGAAAGAGAACATGCACACTGGGGGAGAGGGAGGAGGGGAGTTTACTGCAAGAAAGCAGCCCTGCCTAAGATTACTCCAAGATGTGCTTACACGAATTTCACCCTAATCAGCAAACCAAAGACTTAGAGTACTAAGTGAACAGCTGTACTGTGGTCCAAGCTCCACAGCAACCACTGCATAGCACACTTGTGGGTAAGGTCTGAATAACACTGAAAAGGTTTAGAAAACTGAAATTACATCACAGTGGGTGCCCACAGGAAACAGATGGGAGATTGGTGTTTAAGAAGTTTAACCCATTTGATCATCTGCTACGACAAGAATAAGAACACTTCCCATCAGATTTGAACAAGTCGCTGAGTTTTATAACATTCAAAATGCACTCTCAATTACTGGTCACATAGTGACTGTGGAAAAATTGCACAGAAAAACAACCAACGTTAGGTAACTCACAACCATCTGTAACTCTAGCCCCAGGACAGAGCCTCTGGGCACCTGCATTCATATGTACATACTCAGTGTACAGAAAGAACAGTCAACAGACACCAGCACTCTTATAGCACACATGCTAGTATTATCTGAGAAAGATTTTAAAGTAGCCAGGAGCAAATTCTCTGGCAAGCACACTTAAAATAAATGAAAAATCCTTGCCAAGGAAACAAATGATTTAAAAAATGGAAATTGCTGAACTGAAAAACGTGATATCTAAAATAAAAAAATCATTGAGATCAGTTGTAGAATGGAGGTGACAAATATTAATCTTTTGATAAACCCAAAGATTAATCAATAGGAATTAATATCAATGATGGAGACTAAAAAGGTGGTTATTATTATTATTATAGAAAACCTTGGGCCACATGAAACACTAACAAAAGTTCTCATAGCCATATCATCAAAGTTCCAGAAGAGGAGAAAAAAATATCTGAGAAAAAAAATACCTGTAAATCCCTCAAGTTAAATGATATTTATCTATGAATTCAAGAAGATTGAGAAGACACAAGCTGGAAAAGCGAAAAGCAATGGCAGCTCAAGTATAATCAAAGTACTGAGCTAAAGAATGAAAAATGTCTTAAATGCCTCCAGAGAAAAATGAAGCATTGCCTAGAGGGAAGTAGCAGGCACGTGACTGCAGATTTCCTGTCAGCATGTCACAGACTCCAGTAGGAAGCCATGGCGCAACAGAAAGAACTAGCAGGTGAAGTCCCTTCAATAATGGAGGTAAAACCAAGATGTTTTCAGTGACGGAGAGCCAAAAAGATCCACTGCCAACCGAGTTGCTCTAGAGGAACACATGGTCATGGATAAGAAGGATATGACCCAATAAGAAAGGAATCAGTCACCCAGATGATATAATGATCTTAAATATTTAGAACGGCACAACATAGTAATCAGAATGCATGAACAAGCAGTGACCAAATTTACAATGGAAAATAGAAAAATTCAGAACTCTGTTTAAAGTCTTCAGCAGACCTCCCTCAGTTATAAGTAGGTCAGTTAAATAGAAAGCTCAGCCCAGGCATAGAAGAACTCAACACCACCATCCACCAACTGGATCTAATTGATTTTTCTAAGACATTCCATCAGGTCCATGAAAGTACACATCCCTTTCAAGTGCACATGGAATATTCACCAAGACAGACTGAGTCCCAGGTCATAAGTCAAACAATAACAAGTGTGAAAGAGTCAAAGTGGGAAGCATGTTCTTAGCCAGGGACCATATTAAACTAGAAAGGATACAAGGAGACAAGGTCTCTCAGCACTTCAGAATTAACAGTCCGCTTTAGTAATCCACAGGTGGACAGGAAGTTAGAAAATAACTTTAGCTAGAAGAAAAATAGAAAGAAGGCTTAAAAAATGTTCATGGGATGCAAATAATGCAAGAAGAATGGTCTCCAATTAATAAAGTAAGCTTCAATTTTAATAAACTAAAAAGGCAAGATAAATTCAAAGAAAAAAAGGAAATGGCAAAGGGTATAAGTTAATGAAATTGAAAACAGAAACTAAGAGAAAAGCAACAAGGACAAAAGATGACTCTTTCATATGAGTGAAGAAATTAATTCACTAGAAAAACTAAGAAACTGAAAAAGAGAGAAAAGATTAGCAGTGTCGAGAATAAGATGGACAGACATCTGTGCTGAGCCCTTTACAGAAACTAAATGTATGGTAGGGGAACTGTGACAGCAGCTAACTCTGTACAGATGTTAGTTCAACCACTAATGTCTGTTTAAAGAAGAAATGGACCAATCTCTTGAAGACTATAAACTATCAAAGTTCATCCTTGACATAATAGATAATACAAAAAGTCCTAAATTACTGAAGTTCCTTAATTAGTAGCTTTAACTAGCTACTAATAGTCCAGATAGCTTGACTATTAAATTTGACCAAACATTTTGATGATGATGGTGGCGGTGGTGGTGATGGTGACAGTGGTGGTGATGATGGCGGTGGTGATGGTGGTGGTGGTGACAGTCATGTGGGGGTAATGACAACGATGATGATAATGATAGTGATGATGATGGTGATGGTGATGGTGATGATGATACCACTTCTATACAATCTCCTTCAGAAAGTTGAATAGAGAGTAAAGAGCATTTCCTCACTTAATTGGCATTGGCCTGATACTAAAATAAAATGAAATTCTAAAACCAGAAACATGTATGCATAGATCTTCAACTAGCAAAAATAAATAAATAAATAAAAATCCAACATCAGATAAAATGGTAGTATGCCATGTCCAGGTAGAATTTTCTTAGGAATGTGACACTGGTTCAATATTTGAAAATCAGTCGGTGTAATCTACTGTATTTGCAGTCCACATATGAAAAATAACACAGTCATTTTAAGTTCAACAATATAAGAACAATTGAAGACAGGTGCACGTGTCTGTAGTCCCAACACATGGACTGTGGCAAAAGGATCTCGTCCACATAGTGAGACCCTGCCTCAGTATAAGAGGAGATAGGGAGCCTCTTGTTAAAATTAGCTAGAGGCAACTTTATCCTTAATGTTAAGAAACTCCCCCGGTGACCTTGAACAGAGTAATGATAACCATTAGTCACTGGTATTCAACATTGCACTAAATGATTTTATAAAAGGAAAAAAAACCTGTCATTTTATAGCTGAATGACATTTTTATCATATAGAAAATTCTAAGGAATCTGTGTAAAATTTTCTGGTATTAATAAGTGAATTTAAAATGCTTACAGGATGTAAAAACTTTAAAAATCAACATGCTGCTATACATTACTGGAAAATGGTTAGCTAAAAAATAATTAAATGCCATTTAAAATATTTTCAAACATAAATAATGTATATTGCTATGGTTTCAATATGGAATGTCCCACAGGCTCATGTGCTGAAAACTTGGTTCACATCTGCTGGAGGTGTTTTGGGGGGGTTCTGGAGACTTTAGGAGACAGAATGTAATGAGGAAATAGGTTCCTGATGGCATATCCTATGTACGACCCTGTCCCCTCGGTCTATTTCTTTGCTTCCTGAACACGACGAGATGAACAGCCTCCTTCCCCACGTGTTCTGTGGCTGGAACATTCTTTCCAAGTCCAAGTATCCTGTGAACTGATGCCTGTGAAATGATGAGCCAAAATGTTTTCTGTTTGTTATCCGCGGCCATTTGGGAGGAAAAGAGGCTTCATTGAGAAAACACCTCCATAGGATTGTCCTGAAAACAAACCCTTAGGGCATTTTCTTGATGGATGAGTGATGTGGGAAGACCCAGCCCATTGTGAGTGGTGACACTTCTGCTCAAGTGGTCCTAGGTTCTATATGAATGCAGACTGAAAAACCATAAGGAGCAAGTCAATAAGCAGTGTTCCTCCATGGCCTCTGCATCAGCTCCTGACACCAGGTTCCTGTCTCATGACTGCTTTCTTTTTGCTTCATTGATTTCCACTGTTTCTGGGTTACCCACTATGGCAGAGAGCAGAGAAGTGTGTTACTTCACCTTTACACTAATACACTAATACAGTCTTAGGACTCCACCCTCCTCATTTACATATCTCCACTTCCACATTCCACCACACTGGGATTCAGTACATTCCCTGTGTAAGAGTGGACATGATTATAAATGAATACATGAAGTGTGTTCATACATGAAAGGTTTGACATTTTAAAATATGGATGCTTAACAAAATTTACACAGTATAAGTAAATAAGGACATTCTAAATTTTATATATAAAGGCAAAGAAACCAGAATAGCTAGATTACTTTTGAGAGAGGCAAATGAGTAGGAAGAATCAGTAAGCCCAATTTCAAAACTTACATAGCTGTAGTAATTGAGTCTGTGTAGTACTGGCAGATGGCTGGACACACAGACCAAGGAACAGGGTATAGAACCTAGAAACAAATCCACACGAATAAGCCCCAGGGATTCTGACAGAGTAGAAAAGCAGTAACAAGAAGGAAAGGTAGCTATTTTTAACTTAAATGTACTGAAAGACGATTGATACAAGGAGGAAAAACTTAAATCCCATACATTATCGAGATATGAATCATGGAGCCAAAATGAAAGTATATAATGGCAAAATCATACTTTATAAAGAGGGGGGAAAGATCTTAGGAAACTTTTCTTACTCTTGGCACCAAAAGTTATGATCTATAAATGTAAAAACTTAAGGATAAATTAGACTTCGTCAAAATTAAAAATGTTTGCTCTGCAAAATACCCAACAAAGGATGAAAGCATAAATACTGAGAGAAAATATTTGAAAAACATATATCCAACAAAGGGCTAGTCTCTAGAAGGAGGAGGGTTGGGGAGGAGGAGGCGATGAAGAAGAAGAAGAAGAAGAAGAAGAAGAAGAAGAAGAAGAGGAGGAGGAGGAGGAGGAGGAGGAGGCGGAGGAGGAGGAGGAGGAGGAGGAAGAGGAAGAGGAAGAGGAAGAAGAAGAGGAGGAAGAAACAGAAAAAGCAACTTCTCAAACTCAGAAGTTTCAAAAAGACAATAAGTCAATTCAAAAATTGAGAAAGAACATATAAATGGTTTTCCTCTTCCTCTCCTCTTCCTCTCCTCCTCCTCCTCCTCCTCCTCCTCCTCCTCCTCCTCCCCAACCCTCCTCCTCTAAAGAAGCTATCCTGGTGGCAAAGAAAGACATGAAAACACGTTTCCCCAGCTGTTATGGGGATGCTCACTAGAGTCAAAATGAGAAGTCAATACAGACTCATCGGAACAGCTAAAGTAGAGAACAGTGACTGTATCCTGAATCAGAGGTATGCAAACTTCAATTGCTTGTCCATTACCAATAAGACTTTAAGGCAGCACAGACTCTGGAAGACAAACTGAAATGTTCCCAAGAGAGTATATACTGTTTTCATCCCATTATTTAATATCATTGATGAGAAATGTTAGAAATGGTGAACAGGTGATCACATGCCCAGGGTTAAGGCTAGGGAGCATGAGGAGAAAAGGGGCCATGGCTAGGAAAATGCCCTACATCTCGTTGGGCCAATGTCAGTATCATTGTTGATATATTTTAACAAATCTTGCAAAGTTTTACCAGTAAGGTTTGGGAGTAAAGAGTACACTGGAATTCTGAGGAGGTGGGTTAGTCAGCTAAGTGCTTGCCATGCAAGCATGAGAACCTGAGTTCAGATCCTCAGCACCCACAGGGAGAAGTTTCTATAATCCCAGCTCTACAGAAGAAGAGGCAACAAGAGGGATCCTACGATTCTCTATTATCCAGTCTAGCCAATGTGTGAGCTCCAGGATCAGTGAAAGACCCTGCCTCTAAAAAGAAAAGTGGAGAGTAATATACCTGATGTCATCCTCTGACCTCTGTGCTCTGTGGGCACTCCAACATGTCTGTGTATACACACACACACACACACACACACACACACACCATAGAATCCCTTAGACCTTTCTGCTTTGTTTCTTGCAATGTCATGTGACTTAGTAATTATTTCAAAATAAGAAATTAAATTTTTTAGAATACATATTATTTTTCCTTCTCTTGGGTCTCCTGCCAAGAATGCCTTGTAATTCTATAAACTTCTGTGTGATTAAACACTACTACTTAATAGTAGCTTATTGAATGCCTGGTTTTGATTTATGAAAAGTGAAAGATTACTTTAGTGTTCAGTTTTCTATTAGGAAAAGCACCTGCCAGGCAACCTCAAAATATCTGGAGGGAGCTTTGTGGGTGAGCACATTGTACTGTGCTATCTTACTTAACTATAGTTTTTCGTGTCTCCTAATGGTGTGTTGCTCCAGCTATATTTAAAATATTCATAGTTTTGCCTCATGGTCATTAATTGAGTTTGTTGGGCTTGTTTATTTAGCTTTGTGTTGTATAGAAATTCTAATTTGTATGCGCAGTGTGCCTAGTCTACAGCTTTCTAACGAGACTTGCTCAGGTTGTATGTATTGTGGTTTAAGTGAATTATCCTTATCTGTTTTGCCAAGCAGATAGACACATAATTCCCCAAAGAGTCTGCCTGGACACTGATTCTTCATTATTAACATTGAATTATGATTTCACCAGATGGAAGGGGAGATGTTGGGTAGATAGTCTGGAAGGTTCTTCACTCTGCTAACCAACCACAACAGACAGAAATCTGAAGATCTTGGCCTTAGGTTTTCTATTTTGAATAATATTTTTCCTAGCTTAGCTCAATATCAGGAAGCCCAGATTGAGGTTGCCAGTAAGTGCAAGTCTTTACTTTGGAACAGAAGGAGAACAGATACATGGAACCCCAGCTCCACAAACAGCAATGTGCATGTTAATAACATTTGATTCTGTCTTGCATTCATGTCCAGGCAGAGGGTCTTCTTATTTCAGCTCAAGGACACATAGTTAGGAGGAATGCATTTTCATTGCCCACAGAACAAAGTGGCCTCTGTCCACCTGCCAACGCCATTCGCATTGAAAAGGACTCTCTCGGATTGCTTAGGAATGATGGAGAGTGGCTCTCTCATCCAAGAAATGAAATGATACCTGCAGGTGAGTCCAGAGTCTGAATCCTCAAAGCGGGGATTTAGGAAAGCATTTGAGAGGATCAGGTTTAAGCAAAACAATCCTTTAAGACGAAATTCCATTCAAGATCTCAGTTTAAAACAGGAAATTAAACAGTCTGTACAAGGCCAACTCAGAGTAGTAGCACCCTTTCTCCCAACTGTTTGCCACATGAAACTCATTGTGGGTCATCTTTATATTGAAAAAATGTTTCAGTTGGATGGTAGCAACCACAGCTCCTTTAAAGAGCAAGACTCAGAACATAAGCAAAATGCACCATTTGGGAGCTCTACCCGAACTATGGTCACTTTAATAAGCCTTGAACTTCACCCCTCCTGGGATATTAAGTCCTTTGTTAAATTCATAGGCTTATTCTCACTGTTCCTGTAGCAGTTGACTAGACCAGATATAGAATCTGAGTTCTTTCAAGGCCCTGGTTGAGTTAATGTTGTTTATTAAAATTATTTGAGCCCATTCAGAAAGCTGAGTTCATGCAGCCAGCATCAGGTGGCACACTTTCCAGATGTTTTTATTTTTAAGCTTTCATTAAGTGACTATCGGCAGAACAGCTGACACTGTATAAATGCAACAAGATTTGAAGCCCCACCCAGTAAATACCTCTTTCAATTGCTTTCAACAAAGCCTTTTCCACAACTGAATTACACATTGTTCTCTCTGAACTCAAGAAGAAAGACTCAATACACATCCTCCAAAATTCTTGCCAGGGCAGAATGTTGGTGCAAACTCCTTTTGAAGCATTTAATAGTGAATGCTTAAAATTAATCTGATTTTACTGGAATGTTGTATCTATGTGCAAAAAAAAAAAATGAGGGATTTGGGGAAAGTGTTCAACCCTGTCAGGATGTTCACATATTTTATTCAGAAAGACGCTTGGAGGAAGTGTTGGAGCCTATCCAGCGTACTCAAGGGACAGCATGGCTGGTGGCAAAGGGGAAGAGATGGTGAAAGGAACAAGTGGAGCTGGAAGAGATAAGGTTGGGGTAATGTAGACCAGACTGGGTTGAGTCTTGCAACCCCTTGGAAGCTTTAGCATTCAACCGTGAATATGAAGGGAAGTCAGAGCATATGAGCAGCACAACACACAACAGAACGTGGAGTCGGTGTTCCAGGGAACCACAGAGCTGCAAGTGGGAATCAGGGAAGGGAACAGATGCTGGAGACTCAGCCAACAATGTGCACCACACACGACTTTCCCACGGTCAATGACAGAAAGGGAAGGGAAGGGAGGGGAGGGGAGGAGAAGGGAAGGGAGGAAGGGAAGGGAAAAAGGAAAAGGAAAAAACAGAAAAGAGAAGAAAAAGACAGTGTTATTTTGAAGGCAGTAACATCCATACATCAGTAACAGAGAGAGAGAGAGACAGAGGGAGAGGGAGAGGGAGAGGGAGAGGGAGAGGGAGA
>NW_021604665.1:4405590-4407871 GCF_004785775.1 Grammomys surdaster | reverse complement strand
GAGGGAGAGAGAGAGAGGAGAGAGGGAGGGAGAGAGGAGAGGGGAGGGGAGGAGAGGAGAGGAATGGGGAGAATATTTGCATCTCTAATACCTTTGTAGCCATGACAAAGTGAACAAGCAGAGAAATAAGACTGAAGGATCAAGTGCTTTGATCAGGCTAATCATTGTTTTCAAGTGAGGGTCACCCTGAGGAGTTGAGACTGCTCAAGAATATGTGTCTAGGCTCCATCTGTCCAGTATTTCAAGTAACAGATTTGGCAGTTAACTGCGTCTACAATTCTTACATAAAATATGTTAAACATCTGTCCCTGATCAACTTAAACATCACTGCCTTCATTGCATCTAATGCTGGCCCGTCAGTGTAGAATTTAACAAGTGGGAGGGGTTTTCCCATCCAGTCTTTAGGTTATTATTTTGTTCTGAGAGTGTCATGATGCTGCAAAAGATGTGTCTAAGGTTCTGCTGGGTCTCTGTAGCATAATCATTCTTTCAGGACTAAAAGGGAAAATGTATATAATCATTATTCCATGTCCTTTTAGGCAGGTATCATCAATTTGGAAGCCACGTGGGATGGATTTGGCGCAATTCTTATAAATGTACGTCCACATTGTTTGGAGCTCATGGATTAGAGATAATTCTTTTTGTCAGCCAGGGCACCATGAAACTCATCTTCCATGAAGGAATGAACTCCTGTCAGTATGCGCATGCTAAGTAATATGGAGCTTTTACCCAGGTGTCACTCATTCACAACCCCAGGATAGCCCTGTAGGAAAGGTCTCTCTCCACAGAGTAGAAAATACTGCCTGTTACTTTGATTCCAAGAATCAGATTCTGGATTGGGCTCTCTGCATGCCATTGTCGATTACAGCCACATGATCCTAGATAATGTACTTAGAATCTTTGAGCCTCAGTTTCTAATGTGCGATATAGAACATCACAGGTTTGTTGTAAGAATTCAGTGAAGATACTCCCTGACAGTTACAGAGGCTTTATGCTTCACCAGTTCTTGACATCTCTGACCCCAACAGGCCACTCAGAGCCCTCTGTCACCTCATAGCCCTGCCGTTGCTGTAATGGCCATGTCCCCTCACAGATGTATCAGAACTACCACTAGGACTCAGAAGCTCCAATCAATCTGGAGCCATACGCTTCCTCTGTCTATCTGTCCATGTCTTACTCCTTCAACCTTGAGGAACTTTGCCAAATACCTTTTCCACCAATCTCACGAGCAGAGGAGACACGCTGAGAAACTGATAAAGCAGTAGCACCAACCAATCTTCCCACAGAACATCAGTAGTCCAGACCAGGATATCTGGGAATGTAACCTGAGCAAAAGGGTGTGTGTGTGTGTGCTGTACTTGGAAAGAAGAACAAATCAGCCACTGCTGGCACTGCACACCCTGACCGCTGAGAAAAATCATTCCTCTTAGGGGACTTCACTACGTCTCAAACTTACCCAAACTATCAGGAGAAATCCATCAAAGAACTGGGTGAACTAGTAACCAACCTGCCCAAGAGAGGAGCCCTGGACCTGGCATGGAATCTCTCTTTGACAGACACACCCTGGGACATGGAGATGATGAGAGCTAATCTGACTTTCCCAGAGCTGTGGAATGACTTCACTGGGGACATGCATGCATGTCAGGGTTGCCTTGACCTTTTCTGGTTCCCACCAAAACATCTGTGTGAGTTCTTTAATCTGTACTATTCCTTCAAACAGAGAAACTGAAAGAAAAAATAAAGTTAGACGAGTTCTTAGTACTTAGAACTACACAGGCACACCATAAGCACCAAGCCTGTAGCCTGTTAATACCGTCCAACCAAGTTCTAAGAGAATACCATCATGTTCTTCATGTTCTACTTTAGGGGAAAGAGAAGATAAATTATTCCAGTAATGGTTATGAGTAAGATTAATAAGTGGACTAGCAAATTACACATGTTATCATGTGTTATCCTGTGTACTAATATCAACCAGGTACCTGCAGATGGATTTTTTTAATAAATGTATCTTTTTAAGTCAGACACAGTAGCTCTTGTCTGTAACTTCAGCACTCAGGAGGCTGAGGCAGAACGAGTGCCACAATAGAAGACCAGCTGGGGTTACATGAATTCCAGACCAAGTTGGGCTACACAGTAAAATTAATAGATTGATTATTACACTTACCAATGCATCTTCATTTTTAATAAGTCATACCTTTTTCCCCAGATACTATGCTTATCTTATTCTCTCTCTCTCTCTCTCTCTCTCTCTCTCTCTCTCTCTCTCTCTCTCTCTCTCTCT
>NW_021604665.1:4401209-4405580 GCF_004785775.1 Grammomys surdaster | reverse complement strand
TCTCTCTCTCTCTCTCTCTCTCTCTCTCTCTCTCTCTCTCTCTCTCTGTTCAGAAGCTAAAGCCATCAAACGATAGACTTTTTGTAAAAGTATTTCCTGCCATTGAAGCCTATCTTAGAGCGTGATTTGGTCATAGAAAGATCCAGGGAGCCCTCGCAGGTCCTGAATGATAAATTCAACATTTTCTTCCTTATGTGCAAACATTCAGACCTACAGAATACTAATGGAAGTGTGCCTAGAATCAAGTTTCTTGCAACTCTATGATGTGGTACCGAATCTCCTAGGCTAGTATTTGGAAAGAAATCCAGATTTCTAGGCCCAAGTAAGTGAATTCAAGAGTTCGGGCTAAGAACCAAATTCTCAGTAGTTTACTGTGACCCTTATATAAAGGTTGACCTCACCCTTTACAGGTAGGACTGCCCCCTCAATCTCGTCATCCACAGGTCTTTGTGCAGCCATGTAATTTTGTTACATGCATAATTTCGTTTGGCCTTCCAAAGTTAATACCTAACTATGTTAGTAGTCAGTAACCTCAGCAAGGTAGAATTCGCAGATGGGTTATTGATATACTCTACCGTGTGGGTGTCCACGTCCTGTTCTAACCGTAGTCCAGGTCAAAGCCTTTAAAGTGAAGATAAGCCTCTATCATAAGTTCTGACACGCTTGCAGCTGCTGGCATTTCCACCTTCTGCTTCCCCACATTTTCTCTGTTATCCTTCCGGAAGCCTAAAGTTGAGGCCGTATCATTCTTCCCTCTTGTTAATGTCCTCCAATCTACTTTCCAATTTTCTGGTTTTTCTCTTCATCTATGTCTCACTTTTTATCTCATCTATCCATAGCATTTGTAACGTTTGTGAGAGTTTTCAATGATAAGAAACTTCTTTGCACATTTCTGTAAACCTACAGATTCTTCTTTTTCCTAATTGATTTCCTCCTCTGGTTTCTAACAGGGTGGATTGTTAAAATCCTAGTCAATGAACAGTTATGTAAATGTACTTACCTTTGTGTAATATATATAGTATTTCTGTTTTGTGGACAGGATTTCTTTTTATGGGAGCATCCTGTTCTTGAGAGTTGATAAAGTTAGAAATGAGTTTTTTAAGAGTTTTAAGGGTCAGATGGCATATTCTTAAGCTAAAGAATGGGAAGGTTTGGGGGGAAGGTTTCAGGCCCAGAGCCCAAGGTCAGACCTTGGGTGTTACCAACCAAAGATAAACAAAAGAATCAAAAAATGTAAAATTCTACCTCACTTAGCAATAGGAGCACAAAGACTGGCTGTGGAAGTTCTCTTCTAAGCCCTTAGTCCTCCACACGAACATGAGAATCCCTTCCTTCCAAAGCCATTGGTTTACAGAAGAAATTTTTAAAATGAGAACTACAAAATGTTGGCACTCCAACTAGAAATTCCATTTAGATGGAAGAATGTGAAGCACAGCGAAGACATTACTTGCTAAAGAAAAACAAAATCTTGATTCCATCCTCACTGCCCCTTTCTGCCTGTTTGATTTTGGGTGAGTTGTTTAGCTCCTCAAGTCTAGCATTTTGTGTCTGTGACGTCACTATATTATTAGTCTTCCCTGAGCTGCCACCAACTCTTCTCAGCATGCTGTAAGTGGGTGAAAGTCAACGGGACAGGCATGGCATTAGAATCTCACTTTACTATTTCTATAGGTGGTACCTCTGCCCATGTCCAATGTCCCCAATCAAGATTTCAGTCTTTCTCATTTATAAAATGCACATATTGCTTCATGATCTTACAAACCTCCAAACCCCCTTTCAGAAACCTGGGACTTAGAATGGAAACCAAGACTACATTTTTCCTGAGCAAAATGGTCTATAGAAATTCTGTCATCCTAGCGACTGCGTATGAAAACATTTAAGGACCAGAATTGTAGTATCACAGAAATGCAGTTGAAGGTGACCTCCTGCTTGATCTTATGACTAGAATATGAATAGAATAGAAAGCATTCTCCCAAGAAACTTTCTGTCCACTTCTGGAATGAGGATGGATATATTAAATTGTCTTTAGGGTCCCGTGGCATCTGACTCTGAACTTGAGCAGCCAAGGACCACACTTCTCCTGGAAGAACAATGAGAGTGCACAGCTTCTATAATTTTCACACTATCTCCTATGTATCTTTTGCTTCCTTCATATAAATAAAGTCTTGGCTGGTAAGGATACCCAGTAGATAAAGAAAGCATTGTTAAGATGCTTAAAATAGGCCAAGCAAGAAGAACCCTAGTGTACTTTTTTTTAGCCATATCATTGGATAAAACAGGTAATTGGCTGTGATAATGAAATATAACCAGAGCCTAATTAGCACAGCTCATCAGTATTATCTCTTAGTGCAAACAGCAAACATTGGGAATTTAGCGATCACACCTGTGCGTGTAATCTCTTAGTTGATTTTGGCCCAACAGTCTCAGTGGTAGTCAGAAAATAGTTAAGGCCTGTCACGTTGATGCAGTTTTTGTACTTGTGCCATCTCCAGCCTGCCAAGGAAAACATGGATGTAAGCTGGGAAAGGGAGGGTTCTGTGTTAGTCAGAGTCATTGTTACCTGACATCTGTGATCCATAAGTCCCCATAATCTCATAGGAGCAACCCTTCATCCTGTGTCAGAGAAGAGGCTCAGTTCCTCAGTCACTTGCAATCTGGCTCTCATGACCTTCTGTCTGCCTTACCTACTCTATGGCTACTTGCTATGGCTTACTTCTTCTGCTTCTAACAGCTGCTGCCTTGCCACAGCCGATCAGAGCATCCATAAATTCTCTACCTTCTCCTTCTTGATCACACTAGGGCCTCTCTCTGCTAACCACTCCTCTCATAAAATGTCTTCCTGTTCTTAGAGTCCCTTCTCTTGGTTTCCTTTCTATCTTTGTCCTATCATTCCCTATCATTTGAATTGTTCCAGTGCTTTCCTGATGTTTCTCCTTGAATCCATTTTCCTACTCAATCTCCCCAGTCAACCCTATCCCAATTCATCCAAATGTGATTTTTATCCCAATATTGTTCCTCATGTTCTGGGCTTGGTTTTACAAACACATTTGGAATGTGAGACAATTACCGTGGATTATAACTCAAGGGTGGGTTAGTAACTCCAAAGCTGAGGTAATGAGATAGTGAACACTGCCACGGATCCTTTCCCAGGGGCTGTGTGAAGGCCACAGTGAATAACAAATGTCTCTCCGATAGATATTTTCAGGAACAGGGGTTCTTACACCTGAGACACAGTAGGCAGAAGGCTTCCTAGTCCTGAAGAAGTCTGCTGCCTCATTTGGGTTGAAGTCAGTATATGGCTAAGCACAGGCAGGCAGAACCAGTAATTCCCTGACTTGAGAATACTAGAGAAGTCCTTGGCATATCTGTGTACTTCCTCAGCAGTCTGTCTTGGCTCTTGTTTATCAGGAAATCCTTACAGAACATTCTATCTTTCTGTATCTTCTATCTCAGAAGAGAGTCCAAAGGGAAGCAGCCCAGGCTGGTGAGGCGCTCCCTGATGATTAAGCAGACTCTTCCAAACCCTTCTCCAGTCATAATCCAACATGGCTCCTCAAGTCCCAGCTTTCTATCTTTTTTAAAAATGATATAGTCTATGGTAATTTCATACATGTGACAGTGTATCCTGATCATTTCCTCCCCCTGCTCCCCTCCCCCAGTCCCTTCCTCACACCCCCAACACATTCCTCTCCTACCTGTATATACCTTTATTATAGCTCATGGAGTCCGTTTAGGGTTGCTTGCCTGTACATGGATATGGGCCATCAAATGGATCACGGGAAACCTACAGTTGACCATACACCCTCAAAGAAAAATCGTTCCCCCTCTCCCCAGCAGCCATCAGCTACAGTAACTCCTTAGCTTAGGGTACAGCCTTATGCTAGCTTTCATTTCTGTGTCCCTACAAATAGGACTAGCTATAAAATAATACATTATCAGACCTCAGGGACATACTTCCTAGAAATTATACAGATCACTCTCCTGTCAAATTGTTAGCAAAATCCTAATGGCATCATCATTGTAGCTTCATGGGATACTGGGAGATAGAATTCTTTGGGTTGGTCATTGTTGATGGACAATTGAACTGTTGAATGGATAAGGAAGAAAGGAAATTCACCTGTTGAAAAACCTATGGCTGGAGGTTGGCTCCATTGGTGGAATGTTTGTCTGGCATGCACAAGACCCTCATTCGCATCCTCAATATAACAGGACAGGGCTTATAATCCAAGCGTTGGGAGGTAGAGTGAAGAGGATCAGAAGTTCAAGGCCATCTCCAGCTACATAGCATGTTCAAAGGCAGATTGGGATAAATGAGACTCCGTCTAAGGAAGGAAGGAAGGAAGGAAGGAAGGAAGGAAGGAAGGAAGGAAG
>NW_021604665.1:4383532-4401199 GCF_004785775.1 Grammomys surdaster | reverse complement strand
AAGGAAGGAAGGAAGGAAGGAAGGAAGGAAGGAAGGAAGGAAGGAAGGAAAGAGGGATGGAGGGAAAGAAGGGCAGGATCATCTCTAATATCCAAAAGGTCTTTTGTTTAAAAAGTAGACTTTCACGGTAAAAGACTTTCAGAGGCAGATTCTACTAGCACTACTCTAAACTCTCAGAAGGCATTGATTTATTGATTCACTTTCAATGTGACATTAAGGTGAAGGCACTGCCAGGTTAGAAGAGGAAGGGTACTACCAAGAAAAGCAGAGCTTTCTGGGCCAGGAGTAACGAGACATCAGATATACACTTAATCATTTCAAGGGGAAAAGAATGAAGAGAGTAGTGGTCCTGGCCTGTTCTGTGGCCATGGAGTCAGGCTCCTGCCCCTGTGAACTGGGGAAGGTGGATATTATGAGGGTAAAAGGAATATGATTCTAAAAGCCAAATAATCTGCTGTGGTGGTGCAAGACATCGGTCGATGTGGCTTGACTAGCTATGAACATTCAGTCGAACAAACCCCACCAAAGGAACCAGCTTCAAGCTACCAAGATGCTATCTCTCTGTGTTAGCCCAATTGATGACTATATACTCATGGCAAGCTTCCTGGAGGCAGAGACAAGGCCTGCTTTTTGCATCACTGGATCCTGGCAGCACTAGAAGAATTCATTTGATTTCATAAGTGAGTGGGCGGCATGGTCGGAAACCCTGCACAGCACATGGTGGAGATAGTCACAATGAGAGGACAGGGGATCTGCAGACGAACACAAAAAAGGGCCGTGGTGAACAAGAGAGTGCACAAATCCGGACAGAGGCACTCCTGAGCACTTTCCACGCTGGCAAGGGCTTCACAAACCATGGATCTTTTTCACACAGGTGTAGGAGACAGACCTTTCATTGGTTTCAATTTTTGAGTTTCCCAAGTTCTTCTTTGATGCTTCATAAACTATGGCAGGATAAACATATAAACTGGAATTGATTAAACTCGTCAGTTAAGCAAATTAAAGTGAAAGACAACAAACAAACAAACAAAGAAAAACAAAAAAACGTAAAAATGACCTGTTGCCTGGGTGTAAAGTAAATGAAACACAAAACAATCTCATGAGTTATTGGCAACTTTCTTTGGTCCCAGTTGTTTTTGCCTTGAATTAAACAAATCTAAATGTTTGCACAGTTCTTTCAGAAATGTGGTGAACACATGCAGAAGGTCGAGAAAAGCTTTCTTCTTGGTGAGTGCTGGCAATCTGTTAATGAGATATTTACGGTGCTGGCATTGTCATTCCAGATTCGTCACAGCCCATTTCAGATCCACCTGGACTTTGCATCATAGAACCACTGGAATGTGTAAATATTTCTCACCAGCATGACCAAAGCCTATATTGGATCAAACCCACATAAATCTTTTCCTTTATGAGAAGGTCATGTATATGTATCAGCTGGCCTTTGATTTCTTCACAGACATCCTGTCATGCTGTGAAGCATTAGTCATCCTTAGAATGAAAGATGAACTCTGTGTTTGGTGGGGGGGGACACATATAGGTGCAAATACATGTGTTTGTGTGAGTGCAGAGGCCAGGCATCAACAGCAGGTGACTTCCTCAATCACTTCTATACTTTACATTTTTGGACAGTCTTTCATTGAACCCGGAACTCACACATTGGCTAGACTGGCTGGTCAGGGAGGTCCCTAGCCCCTCCAGCTTCTGCCTCCCTAAACCTGAGTTATGGGCGTATCATCACAAAGAGCTTTTACCTGAGTGCTGGAGCCAAACTTGGGTGTTCATAGGTGTGCAGTAAGTACTTTACTGATTGAACCATCTTCCAGGCCTGAATCTTGTTTTTAATTTTTTATTTATCTATCTTCCGAAATACTGGGAATTGAGGCTAGGACTTCATACACACTAATAAAGCACTCTACCACTAAGCTATATCCCTGGGACTTAAAAAAAAAAAAAAAACAGACAATAGCAGTGACAACAACCAACAACCAAACCACTAATTAATTAACTGATTGGTTGATTGATTGATTGATTGATTGATTTTTAAAAACTACCTGTATTTTCAGACAAGTTGCTTAGGGCAGGCCTCAGACTCCAAAGCACCTGGGTGTAGGGAGGGAGTGCTGCTCTCCCTCTGGCTGCTCTGTATGTAGGCTGCTATGAAAGTTCAGCCCAGAACTTCTTACTGGGCCCCTGATCCTGACCCCTACTGTTGGGGTGAGGGTGGGGCAGCATCATTAGCAGGAGTAGATCCCTTTGCTAAGAGCCTCATCTTCCAAGGGTGCAATGAAGGATATACTGAAGGAAGCCCACCTACCCAACCCCCCAATATGGCCAGACATTGACATAGAACCTAAAAGCTCAAATGCAGTGCCACAAAACCTGATCACTCACACCCAGAGCTCACAGGGACAGTCTTCAAAGCAGGCCTTCCTCTGGCTGTCTGCCTGCCTCCCTCTCCTGAAAACACTAAGTCCCTCCAGAAGTTTCTTATACAACAGTCCCCAACACAGGTTTTGACAGTCGGGACAGTCCCAGGACACTAAATCAGCCTGTATGCTCCTCAGCTGTTTTGCTGTTCAGTCATGGCTACATCAGTCTCCATTTTTACCCATGGATCATCTTCAGAGTCAGTAGCAGTCCCCATCTGGGTCCCCTATCTGCTGTGGGCTGTGTGAGAATTCTCTTCATAAGAGGCAGTGATGTGCTCTTTTCTTTCTGTCTCCAGCCACTGTGCCTTTTGACATAGGAGGCACACATACCCATGTTCCATGACACCAAATCCATATCTTCAGACAGTCCCAATGATCTCTCCAGGGCTTGACCAGCAATAAAAATCTTCCTCCTTTGTTGTGGGATTAGAAGTGTGCGCTCCTCCACGTTTAACTGTTACTTTGTCCTGGAATTCATTGTTGTCTGAATCCACTCATGCTGACACAACAACACACCACAGACTATACAGTTCTAGGAGGAGTGCAGAATGAGAGACAGAGCACACAATGTAGCTCATACAGTTCTGGAGGCTGGAAGGTTATAACAAAGACACTAGTGGATCTAGTGTCTGGTGTGTCCGGTTCTATCCTTATCCACAGGGCCTCTTCAAATTCAGCAGTTGTTCCCCACCTGGGACACTGTTCTGTCATGGGCTGCATGTGAATTCTTTGCAGGAAAGGTGAATGGATGAGGCTGTGAAGGCACAGTTACCTTGAACAGTTTATAGGTTTGAGGATGCCAAAGGGGGCAATGAAATTCCCTGATGTCTTTTATAAGGGCGTTAATCACACTGAAGAAGGCTCTATCTAACTTTAGGACCATATCGTCTCCCATGGGCCCATACTCAAATGCCATTGTATATGGGTTAGGTCTTAACATACACATGAGGCTGTCTTAATTACTTTTCTCTTTGCTATGATAATAATACCTTGACAAGAAGCAATTTAAGAGAAGGACACTGCATTCTGTCAGAACGAAAAGAGCACTGGATGCCCATTCAGCATGATGCTTCCTTCTAATCCAGTCAAGGACACAAGCCCAGGAATGGTATTGCATGACCAGACACTAAGTTAATACAAATAATCCCTCACAGGTATGTCTGGAGGCTTGTCTCTTAGTTCCAGATACTTTTTTGTTCTACTAAGACTTTGAAATCCAGTGTGTGCGGTGCACTTACACACAAGACCTGGCTGCTTCTCAGGTCTGGAGCGAATCTGTGGCATAAGTCTTCCTTCTCTTCCTTCATTGTCTATTTTTGAAAACTCAATATTCAGAAAGGTTTTTTCCGTATAATTTGCTTTTCATTTAGCCATCTCTTCTCATACAATAAACCCTGAATGGACACCTTCATGAATAGGGAACACAATTAGAGAGTAAAAGAAAATGGTGAAGAAGGATACCAGAACATGAGTTAATAGCTCTGTAGTTATTTGAATAAAATTGTCCCCATAGACTCATGGAGTGACAATATTAGGAGGTGTGGCATTGTTGGAGTATGTGTGGCCTTACTGAAGGTAGTGAGTCACAGGGGGTGGGCTTTGAGGTTTCAGAAGTTCAAGCCAGGCCCCAGTCTCTGTCTTCATCTCTCTCTCTCTCTCTCTCTCTCTCTCTCTCTCTCTCTGCCTCTTTCTCTCTCTCTCTGTCTCTGTCTCTCTCTCTCTTCCTGCTGTCTGCCAATCTGCATGTAAAACTCTCAGCTACCTCTGCAGCACCATGTCTGCCTGTGCACTGCCATGCTTCCCACCATGATGATAATGGACTGAATCACTGGACTATAAGCCAGCCCCAATGAAATGTTTTCCTTTATAAGAGTTGCCATGGTTATAATGTCTCCTCACAGCAATAAAACCCTAAGAGAAGCTCTGCTGGTTTTCTTGCCGTTGTTCACTGAAGATTATATGTGTGTCCTTTGTATCATTTTCCATCTTAAAATAATCACATTCTACTTCACATTCTGATGCTGTGATAAAACACAGACCAAAACTAACTTTGGGAGAAAAGGACTTACTTGGCTTACAAGTGACAGTCCGTCATCCTCAAGAGAAGGTAGGACAAAAACAAGGCAGAAATCAAAGGCTATGGAGGAACACTTCTTACTGGCCTCCTCCTGGCTTGTTCAGCTGAGGTCCAACTGTGAGGGAGGGGGCAACCACCCACAGTGGGATAAGCCCTCCTACATCAATCATTCATCAAGAAAATGCCTCACAGGATGGCCTACAGGCCAAGTTAATGGTGGCAATTCCTCAATGGAGCGGAGTTTTGTGGGGTAAGATGACATAGGGGGAGGAAAGGTGATGGAGGGTGTGGGGTGACTGACAGGGCCAATGGCAAAGTTCTACATCAGCAATAGTGGGGTACAGGCAGGGCCAAATGGGTCTTGTTGAGTCACCCCAGTATGAAAGTGAATGAGATGGGTCTCAAAACTCTAGCCAGGCTCATGTTTGTCCACAAGGCCCAAACCAGGGCCGAAATGGGGCCCAACACCATACTATTGCTATTGTCCATTCATTCATACCTATGTACTCTTTACCAATGACATCTCGAGGATTTACAACTCTCTATAATGATATACTTGGCCAGCCTCAAACTAATTTTTTTACATTTATTTTTATAATCATTTATTATTTATTTATTTTTATTTATTTATTATTTATTTTTACATTTATATTTACAATTATTTTTGGCTATCTTGAGACAAGGTCTCTTGTTGCCAATGCTGACTTTGAACTCATTCTGTTTGTTTCCTCACCCAGGGGCTGAGTTTGCAGGTGTAACTTGATTGCAAACCATGCTTGGTTTATGCAGTGTTGGAGATCAAACCCAGAGCTTTGTGCATGCTATCTATCAACTGAGTGCTCTATCAACTGAGCTACAGCCCCAGATTCATAAAGGGATATTCAAAAGTGTCAACTGTACACACTGGCTCATAAGTTAAGGGCCTTGCATATTATCCCCAGTGACAACATGAGTAGTCCCACCCAAACACTTAGTCTCTTCAACTGAACTATGTCAGGCACTTTCTCTTCTTACTTGAGATAAGGGCCTTAGCTGAGGATGTAGGAAATATTGCCTGATATTCTTTCATGAGTTTAGTTGAAACAGCTTCCAGTGCAGCAAGGGACCCAGCAAGGCCACAGAGTCACTCTGAGAATGGCTCATCTACCTATGACTGCCCTGGCCTCGGGCGCCACTCCAGAGGGGGGCCATTACTGCTTCCCTGTGTCGAGGGAGCTTTCATTTCTGATAAATGATGGTGGCTGCAATTGGAAAATCCATGCCCAACTTTTGGCCGCCAGCTACAGGTTCACCGCCTCAAAGTGACTGCCTGCAGTTCGCAGACACAATTGGACATGAGTAGCAGGCTTCTCTGCGGCTGCTCGGGGCACACTAGAGACCTGACTCAGAGTCTTAACCCTCACTTAATCTTTTCTATAATAATTTTCATTCTTTATCCGAAGACAGCTATTTCTTTCTGTTCTGTTTTGTGCTCAGCAGATTTGATTTTCTTTTTCCCTTTCAGAAAGAGGGCAGTCCACAAAGTTCGGGGCGGAGTGGGGAGCTTTAATAACCTATCTCTGTCTGTTTAAATATTGGTTTTCACCACTTGGGTTAGGTTTTTCTTCCCATTAACAATCCTGGCTTGGGTTACTTTTTAATTTGCTTAGTATTATAAATAATTTTCTATTCATACTAGTACTATAAATAATTTTTTTAGGCATCTGTCATTCCATGTTTAATAACTTCAGATGTGTGCATGTGTGCATGTGTGTGTGTGTGTGGTTTGTGGTGTGTGTTTGTGTGTGCACGGGCATACACATGTGTTCTAAGCACTTACATAAGGCAGGAAAAGGACAGCAGTAAATGATGCAAAAACAGACACCATTTGATTCTGGCCTCAAGGCACCAAGAGCCATATTTCTCACAATGTGATTGTAATCAGGAAAAGGATTCCAAGAACAAATCAATTTTAAAAATGCTGTAGTCAATTACCACACCCCTCTTGCCTCTGCAGGACTGCTCAGAACCTACAATCTGTTACCGTACTGTGAATCTCCACAAGCGAGGATAAGATGCAGTGTTTCTTAAAGTGTTTTGGCTGTAAGCTCTGTGCTTTAATACGATATAACTTCACAGGACAGATGTCTTATGACTCGTCATCCAGGGAATGATGCCTTAGGAGCTGGTGGAGGACAGAGATATTGAAAAATAACTGCAATTGTGGTGTCTTGTGAATACAGCACCCAGCCAGGCTCAGCAGAGAATGTGAGAAAGAGCGTGTATCCTTTTGATGAGGTAGGAGAGGCACTGAAGCAGTTGATGGAAAGACTGGGCAGAGCCTTGCACACAGATTTGTGAAAAAAGTTGTTGGCATATACATAAAAAGGATGTATATGCACTTAAGACAATATCTACAATTACAGTTTAATAGTTATGTTTTGTTTCCTGTGCATATCAAGGATCCAGTTGGTAAATAACTCATAATTAGACTGGGTTGAGGTGATGGCCTCAAAACCATCTGTATACTAAACTCTGGGGCCTGTGTGTGTGTTGAGGAAATTGAAACGGGATTTAGCAAATGTGGTGTAGTTATCCATCTTGAGACTGGGCCTCTGTCCTGGGTTATGTAGTTGATTCCAGAGACTTCACAAAAAATTTTAGGAGAAGGATGCAAAAGACCAGAGAGAAGGATTGTGATAAGACCATGAAAACTGGGAACAATTTGAGGAAGCTGTAGTATTTTCAAAATGTTTTCTAAAACAACAGAAAGGTAACATTCTTTCCCATTTTGGAAAATGCTTGCTGAGTGGCCTCATAGAAGGCAGGTGGACTCTAACAGCTGTCTCTGCCTTGAGACTATTTCAATGCTCTGTGCCCTGAGGCCCTGGGAAAAAAATCCTAAGAGAACAAGAGTGAAAGACCAGTAATGTTTTAGTGTGGCCATAAAACAAGTTTTTTTCTCATGACCCAAACTGAACATCTGCTGTAGCAGACTTGACACGCTGAGTTAAGTCAGGTAGGCTAGTCACGGCTCCTCACAGCAACTCTGTGTAGATAGTCTATGTGTTGAATGTTTATGTTCCCCCCCAAATTCAGATGTTAAGATCCTAATTTCTGATGTGGTGGTTTAGTTCAGAGAGTGGGACTATGAGCCATAATTAAATCAAAAGTAGGTTAGTTCCCTGACACAAAGGCCTATACAGGGCCTTGTCCTCTTGTCCTCTTCATGACACTGAAAAATAGCAAAAGTTGACATCTTCATCAGAAAAAAAAAAAAGATGCCCCATCACACAGGAATCTAGCTAAGATTGCCAGCCTCTGGACTATGAGAAATATATCTCAATGTTTATAACCCATGTAGATAGATGGTGGGCCAGGATAGGTCCTAGATCCATGGTCAGAGAAAGCCTTGGATGGCTATCGCTAACCCTAGTGGCTGGGGCTCCCCGATTCTATCCTCTTCCTATATTCTAACCTTTTTCTTTTCCAGAGTAGATCTCACACCAATAATCTCATTCTCCCATCACAAATTTTCTGAATCCAAACTACAACAACTTGTAAAATTATGCAATTGGAAGCCAATCAAAAGCCCTTCCAATTTCTTCTCTTATAGGAAAGCTGAGGCCCTGAGGAAGATGAACACTTGCATGTGACTCCTTAACACAACAGACAGAAACTCAGTCTCCTGCTGTTGAGTTGCCATTCTCCCATGATGCCACAGGACTTTGAATTCCACAATTTTAGCAAGGATTTTTAGTATCACAGAAATATGGCAGCCTTTCCCACATAGCATTTACATTTTACCAACAATGTCTGTTCTCCACAAGGATAAAAGTTGGAATTGTAAAGGTCTCGAAGTTAGCTATTAAGGGTTCACTTTTTGATTCCTTACAAGAGGGACTGTTCACCTTCATCACTGTAGTATCCAAACCCCAACTCCAAATAGACATTTCATACATGTCAATTGAATGAGTAAAAATATGGATGTCTCTGACTCCTTCACTCAACCTCTGCATGTTTTTTTTAAAGTCTTCTCTTCAGAAAGTTCTTGTGACTTTACATCAGCACCAATGAGCAAAAATAACCCTTGAGGGTCTAGAAAGATAGCTCAATGGGTAAAGTGCTTGTCACACAAACTTGAGGACTTGAATTCGGATACCCAGAACCCACACAAACCCAAGCATGGTAGCATGCACATCTGTAATCCCAGCTTTCCTACAAACAGATGGGAGGTAGAGACAAGAGGAAATTCACTGGCCAGATAGCCTAGCACACACAGTGAAAAAAAAAAAAACAGCAGAAGACTCCATCTCAAAAAAGTAGAAAGTAAAATCTCTCTGTAGATTACGTGTACTCAAACTAACATAAACACATTCACTGCATGCACATGTACACACACACACACACACGCACACGCACATGCACACACAGTCATGAGCTTGTGTGCAAACCATTGACATTCTATGTGGTAAAACAGTTTCCATATTCAGGTTTTTATTTCCCTTCCTAATCCCTGCTCCTGGCCATAGTTTCTACCACTCCCTCCCCACTCCACACTCCCCACATCCCCACCCCTGCTCCCCAACTCCCAATCCCACTTTCAGGAAAGGAGGAAAACTGAAAACAAGAAAAAGAAAATGAAGATAAAGTGCCTTGTAATGAATGCCTCAGACTCCAAAGCCACCAAACCCTTCCCCTCCAATTGCAATAGCCTAGCCTTTCTTGATTTCTTTTTTTTTTTTAAATCAAGGGGGAAAATAAGAAATGAATAGCCCTTTCAACTGTTTTCAGAAGTCATGAGGTTACATCTCTGGCAGGAGAAAAATGTTCAAACACTCTGGGAGACAGGCCCAAAGAAAGGCTTCCTCCCAGCTAGGATGCACCTGCTTACAGAGCAGGTTTTATCTACTGCATCTGGGGATGAGGGGTTTAGCCAGCCAGGGAGTACAGCTGTTTACTTTAGGGGAAAAAAGTGCTTACATTGTAAATACTCCGTGGTATTGTGCCTAGTGTACAAAAATTCCAGTTCCAGAGAAAATACATAAATCTGACCTTGCTGGGGCTAGCCCAGCCCACCTTGTGCTAGCCCAGCCCACATTGTGCTTAGCAAAGGCTCAGCATTTTCTCTCTGGAAGCAGATGGCTTTGCCCTGTGGACTTTGGAATCCTGTCTTTTTTTTTCTTTCTTTCATTTAAGTCTTTCGTTTCTCAGAATGATTGAGAGCAAGCCAGTTCTTCCAGGTGCCATGAGAACAATGAAAAACTATTAGTCACCTGGGAAATTTCCCCTTTATTTTTAAACGAGACCTCATGGAATGAACTGCTTCAAGCAGCTTTTCCACTATCGGTGGACAACATGATTTTGTGGTTGTCCATAATGAACCAAGTTCAGTGGGTATGGTTATCTTGTTTCATGAAACAGGAGTGTGTTTGATATCTTTCTTTTTCTTCTTTTCTTTGAGCAACTTAAGGGAAGAGAGGTGTATCCCTGATCAAGGTTGAAAGAACGCAGTCCGTCATGGCTTGATCCTTGCTGGCCATAGGTAGCCAGTAATACTGCAGCAGGAGACATGAAACACACAACAAAAGCTGGGATATCACCTTAAAGCCCACTCCTATTGGTGTGTGTCCATCACATACCGAATAGCACCTTCAGTCAGGGACCTCCTATTCATATACCACATAAACCTAGAAGGGACATTCGAGATCCAACCAGGAGAGGGCTTAACCAACCAGAAACCAGAGTTCTAAATAAAGAAAACAACAATCAGTGAAGTTGCAGGATCATAATAAAAACCTCTGTAACAAAGATTGTGGGTTTCGTCCCCCACTCTCCCAGTCATTGTCATCCACCTAATCACAATCTCAGCTGGAAAGGTAGATTAAAGTAGGGTCTCTTTGTTCCAATAATACTCCAAATCAAAACTCAAACTGAAAGTCAGTCAACCCTAAACCAAAAGACCCAACTAATTACTCAAACCTTTGCTGTTCTGACAGTTTCCTTCTTTATAACCCCTTCCTTTTGTTACTTTAATTTCTTCCCCCTTCAAAAAAAAAAAAAGTTGTAATTTATGGCTAGAAAGAGTAACTGATTGCTGCTGGCAAGTTAACTGAAGGAGCCAATTGTTCCATAAGGCAAGAATCAGAAGGCTTGGAGCCATTCACCCACAAAGACTGATGTGTGAAAGGGCAAAGCATGGTCCCTGCATTGTGTGACCCAGAGTTTTCCTGTTTGCTTCCAAATTCCTCAAGGTAGCCTGGTGAGCTACAGGCCAAGCCCCTGGGACAGTGCAAAAAAGCCAGAGGTGTGTGCTCCACGCTCCCATCAGGGTCAGCTTCCTGGCCACAAAGGCTGCCTGTTCGCTTTTGTTGGCATGGTCAAGACCTTTTACATAATTGTCAAGACATGCAACAAACCAGCCATTTTGCTAAATACTGTGTATGCTGAATGGCCCCAGGCCTCACTGGATTCCAGCTAGGGATGAGGTCAAGAAGACACATGGGATGCCCTCCCTGAAACCTACATACACCTGACACCCTGAAGTGTTTCTAGAGACTCAGTCTTTGTTTATATTGTGTGTTTCACCAACCCTAATAGTGTAAAAACAACAGCTGTGTTTTGCCAAAACTTGTCTGCTTTCTCCTACTGACACACACTAACATTCTCCCATTGTGCCAGCCACCATGGTCACCTATATATAAGGACTCATATAAACCAGGGAAAAACTAGAGTCTGCCTACAAGAAACAGGCTGCTGTGCTTCAGGTTTTGTCATCTGATCCGAAACCACATTGTGTGTCCTTCAATGTTCACTTGGCATTGCATTGCTATAACAAAATACCAAAGGCTGAATATTGTATAAAGAAGTGGTTTACTTAGCTCACATTTCTAGAGTATTAAGAACATGATGTTGACATCACTCAAACCTCATGAAGACCTCATGAAGAATAGCATCAACTGGTAAAATCACATGTTATCAAGGGAGAGGTCAGCCAGCATGATAAGCAGCCAAAGGCCTAGGCACAATCAGCCTCAATGTTCCATAACCACCTGTTCTTCCAGGAGATACCCTGGTTCTTTGATAATCACATTGATTCCTCCCAAGGTAACCTAGTGACCTTCACTGACCCATCTCATCAAGGTAGTCTACCTCAAAATACTCTGTTGCTATGTTGGTAACCAAACTTCCAACTCACAGATCTTCCCAGATGTTCCAACTCACAGAACTTCTATGTTTTTGAGACAGAGTTTCCCACTGGCCTAGAACTCATTGACCAGTAAGCCCAAGGGATCTGTTGTCTGTCTCCTTCCCAGTATTGGGATTACAACTGTGCACTACTGTGTCCAGATTTGTTGTTGTTGTTGTTGTTGTTCTTGTTCTTGTTCTTGTTCTTGTTCTTGTTCTTGTTGATGATGATGTTGTTGTTTTGTTTTTTTGAGACAGGGTCTTTTTTTTTTTTCTTGTAGTCCTGCCTGCCCTGGAACTCATTCTGTAGACTAGGCTGGCCTTGAACTTAGAAAACTGCCTGCCTCTGCCTCAAAGTGCTGGATTCAAGGCGTGCACTGCCATCTCCATGACCTGTCTCTCCCAGATTCTTTTTTAATATGGATTCTGGGGATAGAACTCAGATCCTTATGCTTGCAAAGCAGGCACTTAACCAACCCAATGGGGAACCATCTTCCCAGCCCTACAGCTCTTTTCTTAAAGAATCTTTCACCTGCCAACGTCTGTAAGTCCATTCCAATAATACCCTGAGAAGATCCCACCCTCTCAGTCAGGGAGAACCAACCTGGCTCTGGTCCCCACTAAGGGTCATCCTGTCACAGTAGATTCCTTGAGTAACATCAGTTTTCTATGGTTGACCTCCTCTGTCTTGATGGCATACTCCTTTATCCTTCCACTAGTAGACTTGTGTTGCTGAGAATGGGAAAGTCATAGGATAAAAACAGCCTTATAAACAGGAAGAAAATAAAAAGACAGTGCATGGCACCAACTGCGGGAAGAAGAACCCAGAACCTTCTGCAGACTGCATGTTCCCAGTAACAATAGCAACACTAATAGCTAGCAGGCAACACTTGCCTTAGAGTTTATGAACCGTTTTACATATATTATTTCATTTAGATAATGAACTGAGCTCAACCCTGAGGACCCCAAGTTGTTAAATAGCAATGAATTGAAACTTTCTGTTTCTAAGTAGGGAAGTTTTATTTAAAAAAAAAAAAGAGTATTAAAAATAGCTCCCAAAGCAATTTGGACATCAAAGAGCTCTTTTTATGAAACAACATTTTGATGAGTTAAGTGTAAATGAATCAGAAACATATGGATTAAATTTGAGTTAAAATAAACAAGGGTTTAAAAATTAAGAGACAGACTAGTCTGAAAACATATCTTATTTAATTCAATGTGCCTGGAGGGGAACAGGGACAGCCGGACAGGGAGGGCTTAGTAAAGCAGAGAGGTGAGAAGCATCCACCTTGTTACCTGGGGTTGGTCTAGGTGCTAGCTGGTGTGCATACTACACGTTTTAACTCTTAAAGGAGCAGAGGAGACATTTTCAATGTTTCCTTTAGCTGTGAAGTGACTGTGTCAATGCTGGGTGACAGGTCAGGAGTAACCCTCCCCACATGTGAGACGGGCAGTCCTACTTAGTTTCTGATCCTAGCACCATTTTATAGCCATTTTTATTTCTGAAACTGTCTCACTTTGTAGCCTTGACTAGCTCTATGTAGCTTTACTGCCTACTGAGAGTGCTGAGATTAAAGAAATGTGCCACTGCACAGTGCTCTAGTATCAGCTTAACCCTTTCATGGGATGGTCCTTAGGAAAACTATATTATTTTCAAAATGAATCTCTCTCTCTCTCTCTCTCTCTCTCTCTCTCTCTCTCTCTCACACACACACACACACACACACACACACACACACACACACTCCCTGCCCCCTTTTCTGGCATTGTCTCCTGGAGACCAGACTACCCTGGAACTCACTATGTAGCCAAGGCTATTTTTGAAACTTTCCTACATCCACCTCTCCAGTGATGGGATTATAGGCCCCCATTTTTATTTTGATGTTGGAGATCAGATCCAGGGTCTTTTGAATGCTAGGTAAGTCCAGTTCTAACTGTATCCCAGACCCAGCCAAGTTCAGCAAATTTTGTTTCCATGTTCCTCACATCAGAAGATCGAGTTCACCCTCTCTCAGTAGCAAACACAACTGCAAACTTTCAGTGTTCACATATGGAGTTTGGGGGGGGTTGACTTTTTTTTTTTCTGCCTCTGTCAGTAGTTGAAGACCTCGAAGCCACAGCCCCAAGAGTAGCTCAGTAAGCAAGATTTGGTTGCTATGATCATTAACAGAGTTCTAGGAAAATCTGATGCGTGACTGGGGTCTGCAGTAAAATTGGGCTGCAGTAAATGTGTGGTACCAGTTAGCCCTGCCTGTGTCACTTTGTTAGCTGGGTTCCAGAAACCAGAGTCGCCTACAGCAAACTGTCAAATTATCAGAAGTTTCGTCTAACACTCTGCCAGCTTCTCCTGTTGGATTCTACAGCTCCTATGCCCACACACAGACCTGTGCCCTCATGGGGTGGAGTGAGCAATACTGTGCCTGAAGTCACACAGGAGTGGGTCTCAGACCCACACCCACCACTTCCCAGTAGTGTAAGAATATGTCCATTCAAGATCATGATTTTATCTTCCAAGCCTCTTCTCTCTGTGTGTCTGAGTGCTTGGGGCTTGAAGCAAGGGTACACCGTCCACCAGCGGCCCCTGGACACTGCCTTGCTTCCTCTGCCTGGAATGTATTCTCGTTAGACCAACTTCTCCAAGGGTCTTTTCTGCACAGTGCCTGTCCCTCCATTTCTATATATGAACTGCAGCCTCCTTCAGCTGACATCACAGGCTGCCAGTACTGGGTCCACATCAACAGTGCCCCTTTCTCTCAGCCTCTTTGTTAATTCAAATGAGAGACTATAGTGTTGGTGTACTACGTAATGCTAGCCAGGAGTGAGAGATTTTTATTTATGGTCTGGGGAGGCAGCTTAGCTGGCAAAGTGCTAGCCGCAAAGCGTGAGGACCTGAATTTGATCTCCATAATCCATTAAAAGACAACAACAAAATGCATGTGATGATAGATGAGTGAGTACAATCTCAGTTCCAGGGAAGCAGAGACAGGCAGATTCCTGGGGCTCACTGGTAAAGACCCTGTCTCCAACAAGAAGGTAGAGAGATTGAGAAATTACATACAAGGTTGAAGTCTGGCCTCCACGTAAGTGTGCACCGGCTAATGCATGGGGAATGAACGCTTGCACAAACATACACGTATGTGCATGCGCATGCCTATGGACGCATTCAATGTGTGTCTTCAGTGGAGCTGGCTGCACTGCCTGCTCTCAGCAGACACATGTTGCTAGCTGCTTCCCAGACAGGTAGGGTGTGGAACATGTCCATCCCAGCAAGAATACCAGAGAGTACTATTCTACTTTCACACTAACTCTGCAGCCATCTGCCGTATTCCCCATACTGCCCCGTACTGGAGCTTCTGCCTATCTCTAATGTCTCAAGGGACCACTTGTGATCCAAAACACTCAGGCGGCTGAGGCAGGAGGACTGAGAGCTTCAGGCCAACCTGGACTATATAACAAGATCATCTCTCATAAGAAAAGACATTTTTTAAAAGAGGAAATGCCGTGCTCTGGAACAGTCTTCCTTAGCCTTATGTTACTAACTGTGGGACTGTGTGTGTACACAGCGATGTCCTTACATGCTGTAGACGTTGAGCAGTATTCCTTCGATGCTAACTAACGTCACCTATCACACTGTTGATGACCAAAACTGCCTCCCTTGTTTGCCAGATAGCCCCTGGGAACAACACCGATCCCAGTTGAGGCTATGGGTAGAGTGGCCAATTAAGGTTGGTCAACTAGATGGGTAGAAGCCTCTCAAAATATTAGCTTTGTGGTTAGGCAGAGAAGAAGCAAGCTGACGCCTCCTTCTAGGAGAACCTTAACAATCTTCTAGCCATGAGTGACTCCTCCAGGCCAGCCTGCCATCTGGGAACTGTTTGCTGGTAGCTCCCTTTCATGTCAAGCTGAGAACGAGCCCTGGGTTCCGCTCCTGACAGCCCAGATGCGAGCAACTTCTCTTGACTCACGCACATGCTCTGGCTTACAAGTCAGCCCACTTCCCCATGACTCAGTCTGGATGCCCGGTCTTACCGGCAACCTTTCTTCCAGAGGGGATGGAAGAAAGGTGCAGAGTAAAGACCTCACCCCCTTAGGAAACCTAGAAGGCAGCTTCACAAGAAGACCCAGGCCCTTAGCAAGCAGCCCCAGCCACAGCAGGTAGGAACACATGCCCCTGGTTGGTGCTTTGGCCATTCTGAGCAATCACAAGCTGAATACAGCAAGAGGGGTGATCTTCGACAGCAGTGTGCTCTTTCTCCTGCAGCCCTCTCTCCTCATAGATTTACCACCCAGGTCCCCACTTTCCCTGCTTCGCCTTTGTTTGATGTTCCTCACAGTACAGTGACTACAGACGTACCTTAAGGAAGGTGCTTCTTTTGGAAATGTGTGTCTAATAAAGGGAACATTTCATTACTGGCCCTTAGGAAAAGCTATAGATGAAAAACTATGTCACACAAGTTTGAAGAATGTTCACTACTGTCTTCTCTCTGGGTTCACAGTGCTTGTTGCTGTTACAAAAGCTCTGAGATGTCCTACAGCAAAGAAATAGAGGTTTCAAGCAAACATACCTTGGCAATCTAGTTCAAACAAGATGTGATTGTACCTACCCCTGAGTCCACTGGGCAGAAGTGAAATGGAGATCAGATAAACATATAGATCTAAACAGGGTACACATGTAAATCTCGGGCCAAATTCAGGAGAGCTGCTGTTTACCAGGACATCCCCCTGACTATGGAACCACTGGGCACAAACTTCTCAGGCTCACGAAAAAAAAGGAAAGAAATGAAGAAACAAGAAAAAGAAAGATTCCCCCAACAAGTATATAAAGATTTATTCTTATGAAAATAATCTGTTTACAGTTTTATTTTAGGTTCAGATTTTCAGATGTTCTCCACCCGCTTTCTTATGAATCCAACTCCTGCCTCCAATTAAGGGCGTTGCACTCAGTTCCTAATAAGCAATAAACTCCAAAGAATGAACTGGGTTCACAGTGCTTTCTGGTGTATAAAGTCTCTGAGATATCCTGCAGCAAGAAATAGAGGTTTTGAGTAAATATACCTTGGCAAGCTGATTCAAACAAGATATGATTGTTCCTACCCATGAGCCCCCTGAGAAGAAATGAGTTGGCGATCAGACACATAAGTCTATATAAATAGACCTAGCTCATGAGCAAAGATTATCCTCAGGCCGAGGCAGTAACCTGCAGATCAGCCCTGCCACCATCTCCTCCTTCTCTCTTCCCTCCCCAGTTCTCTGGGAGTCTCTAAAGAGTCAAGGTTCTAGGACACTCCTGCCTTGCCTAGCTTGTGAACAATGTGTGGCAGAAAGTCCATACTACCTCCCAAAATAACAGTGTTAACCATGGCAATCACAGTAGCAAGGTGGTCTATGCCATCAGAATTGAGTCTTTGAAAAAAAATATATATGTGTGTGTGTGTACATATATATATGTATATATATACACATACACATATATATGAGATATATGTGTATCTCCTAGGATCCAGGACATCCAAAGAGATCAGAATTCACACAGTCCTTCACTTAAATGGCAGGTATTCAAAATGTATCTGTATGTTCTAACCAGACTTCAACACTTCCTTCCTGTGATGGGTGAGTCTGGAGGATGTGTCCTCCATGGGCTCCTTTCAACACTTAGTCCTTAGCTGGTGGCATTGTTTGGAGGGTTATAGGATCTTTGGAACTCTGGCCTAGCTAGCAAGAGTGGGTCAGAAGGTGAGCAATCAGGATGATAATCCACTTCTGCTCTGGTTCCATTCTTGGTTTCCTGTATATGAGGACCTCAACCATATACTCTCATTGCCATACAGTCTACCCTGCCTTCCCTGACACACACCCCACCAGGCCTTCCCTGACAAACATCACACCAGGCCTTCCCTGACACACACCCCACCAGGCCTTCCCTGACAAACATCACACCAGGCCTTCTCTGACACACACCCCACCAGGCCTTCCCTGACACACACCCCACCAGGC
>NW_021604665.1:4359602-4383522 GCF_004785775.1 Grammomys surdaster | reverse complement strand
CAGGCCTTCCCTGACACACACCCCACCAGGCCTTCCCTGACACACACTTCACCAGACCTTCCCTGACACACACCTGACCAGGTCTTCCCTGACACACACCCCACCAGGCCTTCCCTGACATATACCTCACCAGACCTGATACACACCTGTCCAGGCCTTCTCTGACAAACATCATACCAGGCCTTCCCTGACACACACACCACCAGACCTTCCCTGACACACACCACACCAGGCCTTCCCTGACACACACACCACCAGATCTTCCCTGACACAGACAACATCTCACCTTCTCTGCTATGATAACCTGAAATTCTGAACCAAATATTAACTTATTTCTGTCAAGTGTTCTGCCATGGCAGCAAGAAAGCTAACGTAATAAGAAAGCAGACAAGGGGATGCAGGCTAAACACTCTGCTTCCTACATGATGGAAGAAGAGAACCAATTTGCACAAAGTCATCTGACCTTCTCATAGAGGCTATGGTGTGTGCCCACACACATGCTCACACAGGCACTGGCTCAGTCAGGGGACTTGCAGCACAAGCATGACAATGTGAGTTCAAATCCCTAGCGTGGGTGTGAAAACCTGCAACCTCAGCATGGGGGAGGGAGGGTGGAGAAAAGCAGATCTCTGGGGCTTGCTGGACACAAGCCTCACTCCAAATTCAGTGAGAGATGGTGTTCCGAAGGAATAAGACAGATAGGGTTAGGGTAGAGCATCCAGGGTCCTCCTCACTTCTGAGCACAGGAACGCACAAGCACTAAAAACAAGCAAACAAATAATTTAAGTATAGACAGCATTCTACAACTCTTAGCAATGGGTCACTTAGCTCCTGTGTCTGTAGCTAGCTGTGAGAATTAATATGGATCGCAGGACACATTGATCATCAACCCTTCAAATGTACTTTTGGCCCCAGGTTCCTCCCCAGGCTACACCAGCCTGAGTGTCACTTTAAAAAAAATACAGACATCGTGAGGCTGAGGGAAACCTCTGTTTTAGAGTATTCGCCTGGCATACCCAAGGTCCCAGGTTCCAGGCTCCATGTCATCTCTCAAAAAAAAAATGTAGACACAAAATACACAGTAGAATTAACAGCATCTGTGACCCCAAATGTGTAGACAGTATGAGAAATTATTATTATTATTTCTATATCATATTACAGTCATCGCACATGTCTCAAAGCATACTTTTATCATTCACTATTTTAGAGTAATAGTAGCTATAACCCAGGACATCCAGCTCTAGGAGTGGTACCCCCCAAAGTGGCCTGATACCTCCCAGATCAATCATTAATCAAGAAAATGCCACAGACAGAGACTTGCCCACAGACCAGTCTGGTGGAGTCACTTTTTAAATTGAGGTTCCCTCTTCCCAGATGTCCTTAGTTTATGTCAAGTTGTCAAGTTAACCAGCACATCCCTGAAATTTAAGTACTATGATGTCCTATGTCATACATGCTCTGAAATTCTTTTTACTAACCTGTTTCTTCAACAGTCCTATCTCACTATCCTTTGCATTTTGTTTTTCCATATAAATTCTGAAACAGTTGAAGTCCCACAAATAAAAAATTAGAATTTTGAAACATTTGAAAAAATTTTACTAAAATTGTTGTGTACACACAGACTAACTTGGGTAGAAGTGGGATCTTTAAAATATTGAGTCCTTTTATCTTTAAATAAGAATTAACTATGGTTTTATTAAATTATTCAATGATTTCTTTTCCCCAGCCTTATTAATATATGTTAAGATACAGTATGATAATTTGATATCTAGGCTGTGAAAGTTGTGAAATAATCACAGTCAAATGAATTAGCTCATCCATCATGGCAGTTGTTGCTTGTGAGTTTAAGTGTGGGTGTGGCCATGTGTGTCGCTGTGGATTTGGAGTGAGCACACTTAAAATCTACTAAGACAGCAGGGCATGGGGAACATACCTGTCATCTCAACCCTGGGAGGTAGAGGCAGAAAGACCTGGAGTTCAAGGTCATCCTCAGCTACCGAGTGAACCCAAGGCCAGCTTTGGCCACATGAGACCTTGTCTCAAAAACATATGTAATCTACTAAGTGGATTTCATGTGTGAAGTATAACTCAACTATACTCGTCATGTGGAACAGTACATTCACAGCGTTTACTCATCTTTTTTTCTCCTGGAATGTTTTGTTTTGTTTTTTTTGTTTTGTTTTGTTTGAGATGGGATTTTGCTATGCATCCCAGGCTATCCTTGGATTCTTGCTTCAGCCTCTTAAATGCTAGGATTACAGGTGGAGGCCAGCTTATCTTTAACTGAATTTTCACCTTTTCAAATGCATCTCCTCATCCACTTTGATCCATGCTTTTAATGCTTCTTATTTATAATTTTCTTTTCTCCATCAGATCTAACACACATGCTGTCATGGTTGCTTCTAAGAGAGATACACAGTAGATAAAGAAGTAGTTAATTTGCTACTATAAATAGGCTTAGTACATTTTCTGTCTATAGCAACATAGAGAATGGTAACTATATAAAAAATATATTAGTCCATAAGCTCCCTAAATGCTCATAGTAATATATAACTACTTGTGAATTGTCAAGGTGGATCACGTTCTATATAGACGAATGTATCATCACAGACAGCAAGAGTTTGGCTTTCTCCTTCTTGATATGTGTATGTTTGTTTTCAACTTCATAAGGTAGAAACTTTAATACCATCTTCAACAAAATAAGTACACTCATTTCTTTATTCTGATGTTTTTAAATATGCTCTCTAGATCCAACATTAAGTCTGATATTTAATTTTAGGGTTTTGCAAGTACTGTTTTTTTTCATTTTTAAGAACTCTCCCTTATACTATGAATATTTATCATGACTATTTTTACTGTTAACTATTTATTGACATTTTAAAAATACTTTTTCTTCATCAAACAGAGTTCACTCTGTTTTTATATTTTGTTCGTGTAGTGAATTGGTAGATTTTTTTTTCCATTGTTGAACCAACCTTGCTTTCCTGGCTAGCCTTTCTTTGTTATGACAAGGTCTACTTCTTTAATGCTGACAGATTTTGTTTACTTAAATTTTCCTTAGAATTTTGCATTTGTGATCTCTAGTCTATACTGAACTATTATTTCTGCTTTCATAACGTTCTCATTTGGTGTCTTGATTTGACTAGCCTCATAAACATGAGTTATGAAGTAGTCCATCTTTTTCTATTTTTGAAGAGACTCTGTGTGATTGCATTTGTCTGTTCCTTAGATGTTTGGTAGAACTTGCCAGTGACAGCATCTGGACCTGGTGTTTTCTTAGTAAGAAGGCTTTATAGCTGCTGAGCCAACATCTTTGATGATTTTAGGATGTGGCAGATTACAAAACCACTCACAGTTCTCTATGTTCAGTACCCCCATCCTCTCACTAACAAAGAAGCCTTGAGGTCCTTGCCTTTTGAATCTGGACTGGACTGGATGACCAGATTACTTAGGCTACAAAAGACAGTTCTTCTACTGTGACATTTCTCAAGATCTTGTCGTGCTTCTGTCTACCATCTTGGAGCAGTGCCTCCATCTAGACTGGGCCATGCTTAGCACACCAGCAGTGAAGACTGGGTAACACTTGGCTCATCTTAAAATACATGGGGTGGAGGGTCCAGCATCCATCCATGAAGTGACCTGCCACCAACCTGCAATTGACCAGAGACCAGAGAGAGCCTCATCAAGACCACAGGAGCTATTCTGTTGACCACTGACTTTTGAGCAATAATAAATATTAGTCATTTAAAAGTCATCAAGTGGCAGGGCAGTTATACAGCAACAGAGAATTAATGCACTGGACCGTTTCTATTTTCTGTTTCTTCCAAAAAGATATTAATCCATTTCATCTGAATTTTGTTAAATTCATTGGTATGACTGGGATTATAACAACATCTATATGTGCATCAGATTTTATTCCAATTAGTTGTACTATACTTTTATTTCTGATACATTTATAATGTTGTCCCTTGTGATTACTCTGTTTGGGTTATTAGGTATCTTGCAGAAGATTTACCAGTTATACCATTTAAATACCAGCCTCTCTCCAGCACTGTTTGGTCCCGTCATCCATGTCTGCACTCTTCAGTATGCCATCCTCCATTCTGTTTCCCTCAGCTTTATTCCGGCTTCTTCGATCTTCTCTACTGTTTTGTTCAAGCTGAATCTTCATTAAAGTGTTTTCAGCCTTCCCTGTGTTAAGTTTAACTATTCATAAATACAAATTTCCCTTGAAAAAACATTTGCATTGCTTCCCCCAGTTTTATTAGGCAGTATTTTATTATCGTTCAGTTTGAATGCTTATTATAGGTTCTTCTTGAACATATGGCTTGAGAAGTATGTTTTTAATATCCAATGGCAGGAGACAGGGTTAGTTATACTTTTTACTAATAGCTGAGTTGTTTGTTTTTATATCATCACAGAGTGCTACATCCAACACACATTGACTCCTGGGATGCGATCGTTAGACTTGAATAATTTGAAACCTTATTATTAAACCCTCAGTAGCTTGAACTCAGTGGTGGTAGATGTATCTATGCCACACAAATAGGCACACTATCAACCAGGGCTTCGTTCTCTTCCTGCAGAGGTAGTTTTCCAGCATAGCTTTTGCCTGTGTTACACCAGCTGCTTAAAATGTGTTCACACTGGTTTTATCCACAGTACACACCCACAGTTTACATATGCTTTATGAATGCACCAAGAATCATTTTTCCTCTTATTAGAAATGGTGTCCTGAGGGCAGCAAGGGGACTCAGCAGGTAGAAAAGCTTGCCACCAAGTCCTACAGCCCAAGTTCAATCCCTAGAACCCACATGGTGAAAGGAGAATCAACTTCTGAAAGCTGTCATCAGACCTATTGAAAGTTGTCATCAGACCTACACATAAGTACTGTGGCTTGCACGTGTGTGAGCACACACAAACACACACACACATACACACACATACACATGCTAAATAAGTGTAAAAAGCAACCATCATTTCCTTCCATATTCTTGATATTCACAGCTTTTTTTAGTTACTGATTTACAAAAAGCCTTTAGATCTCTTACTATGGTAAAGATCTGCTCAGTATTTCCTTGTAGTTTTAAAAATGAAACTTTTATTAAACAATGCCCTTTTTTGCTTATTTAGTTTTTAAGACAGGCTCTTACAGTGTGGGCCATGCTAGCTTTGAACTTGTGATCCTTTGCCTCTGCCTCAGCCTCCAAATTACAAGAGATTCCTAAGTCATGCCATTTTACCACCAGAGCATTTGTAGAAATATGTGTACCCACATCTTTTAAGTTCTGGAGATGGAACCTAGGGCCTCATCCTCAGCCCATTTCTTGTGTCATTTTTATTTGAGGACAGTGTGTTCTCTCTGTCCTTCCTGTCAGTCTTTTTAAATTCTAATGTATTCAGATAAACCACATAGAAATGGATGTTTTTGTTTTAACTCATAATCTGTGATTTCTCATTGAAATGTTTAGTTTTGTTATTTACATTTGGATTTATGACGCTCTCACTTAAGATTTCTATTGATTCCATTTCAGAAGGATGAGGCCACACACACATACACACACACAGAGAGAGAGAGAGACAGAGAGAGAGAGAGAGAGAGAGAGAGAGAGAGAGAGAGAGAGAGCGCTTTTTGAAAAATGATATACCTTGTTTTTCCTCCTCACATGGCACAGACTTCACTTTGAATTTGCTGTGGTATTGGTTGTGAATGCTTTTTAGACGTGTTCTTAGAGCCCAGGGTTGGAAGCGTTTCTCCACAGATGAGTAAAGATTCCGCGCCTGCCAGCCATCTGAGAGTCACCTGTAGCTACACCATTGCTTTGAAGCACTTTCTTTATTGAATGCTGGGTTAAGAGCAAGGATTCAGCCTCATGACTGTACTCTCACCATGGCTCATGGTAAAAATTCTCATCCAAAGCAGAAACTTGAGCAGGCACCATGACCGTCATAACTCTCTCCTGGCTGAGGGTCATTCTTAGTTCAGTACTGAATGTGTTCTTCGGCTTTCTGTTACTGTAACAAAACAGCTGAGATACTCAGCTCATAAAAGGAAAGCTTATTTGGTTCATGTTTTGGAGATTTCAGCCATGGCCACCAACTGGTCTGGTCACTTTAGAGCCTTGTAGGAAGATGGAATGGTCACACAAGAACACATAGGGAGCAAGAAGCTCATGGAAACAGGGAAGAAAAAGAGATGAAGAGATTCATGACCCACTGTTCCCTTCCAGGTCACATTTCCAGTTACTAAGCCTACCTTTGAAAGGTGTCCAATACCACCAGGCTGACAACCAGACTTCTGGGGGACAATGAAAATGAAAATCTCTCTGCTTTCTGCTTCAGCCTAGCCTCTTCCTCTTGGGAAGCTAGCTCTTCCTCCACACCTCATCTCCTTCAGAGAATCTAGTACAACCCAGGGTTTAAGGGCTGCGGGTATAACTCATGGCACGGCACTTGCCTAGCTTGTTCAAGTGTGATCCCCTGAAAAAATAAATACATAAAAGCCAGGATTTAGATCACCAGAAGGCAATGGCGAATGTAAAACTAGGCCTCCCCAGTCAGGTCCTATTTCCTGCTCCTTTCTGACCACCACAGATGCTTTACTCTTCTGCTCTGGGCCATTTGTTTCCCATTACATACATGGTTCTGTGTAGTACAGAATGATCTCAAACTCACTGTGTAGTTGAGGATGACCCTTGAACTCCGGCTCCTCCTGATTTCACCTCCTAAGTGGGGCTATATCAGTACTCACACATGCCCAGTGATGGGGTTTGTACATTCTCCCTGGGGAGCACCTCTCCAACTCTCCCTGGGGAGCACCTCTCCAGCTCTCCCAGGGGAGCACCTCCCCAGCTCAGTCTTCACAATTTTATTTAGTGATTCTTTTTTTCTGTTGTCTTTTTTTGCATTCTAGATGGGATTTCTGCAAGTAACTTGTCTACCACGTGGCCAAAAGAAGAACTTTGCCCTGCTCCCCTTCCTCGCTCCCTGAGTTATCTCTTTTGCAAACATGATTTACTGCTACTTGAGTTTGTTTCTTCTCTTCCTCACTATGAGACTTCACCCTCAGGCTGGGAGCCCGAGCTTGTCATCAGCCTCATGGAGCTGCATGGGTTTCTCTAAGTTAACACACAAACGAACAGAATGGTTCAAAAGCGAAAGGGACTCAGTTATAATAACAAAATAGATCCTTCAAAAGAGATGCAGTTATGGTGACCGAGCAGGTCCTTCAGGAAGACAAGCTGTCTTCTCCCTTCTTACATCTGAGCGGGGAGAGCAGACACTGTGAGTAGCTAAGGGTCAGTGGGAAACTGAAATCTCTGTGTCCTCAGTCCTGCCCTGACTTTCAGGGATCAGGTGACCTCAAGTCACAAGGAGTATGTGTGTGTGTGGGGAGGGGGGATTTTTCAGGCTAAGATTGTCGAAAATATTCACAGTCTCCACGGAGCTTACACATTACAGGTTTGGTATGACTATGTTGTAAACTGTTCCCAGATCGCTGCTTCTCCTCAAACCCCATTTTTTTCCTTTCTATATATGTGGTACCAGGTGCCTGAGGGGCTCCTGGAATGTGGGAACAAAGCACTCGGGGGGGGGGGGGGGCTCCCACACACCTGTTGACCATCCTACTGGCTGTCTCTGCCCCAACAGGTTTTGTTTACCTTAAGATTAAAGTCAGTCTCCAGCGGACATGCAGTCACCGCTTTATGGTGACAGCAACACCAGAGCCAAGACATCAGTGGGCTCTCTCACCTTTGAAAATGTTTTCTTTTTTATGAGCTTTCTTTTTTATTGGTGGGAAACCTGATAACATTGCAGGGCCTGAAATTCCCCCTTCCCCACCCTCAAACTGAAGTAACCTGTTGAAAGTGGAGTAAAACAGCAAGGTCAGAAGCATAGGGGTTCTAAAGGCAAAGAAGAAAGAAGAGATGGGGGAGCTGGCTTCATGGGTAAAGTGCCTCCCACATAAGCTTGAGGTCCAGCGTCAACACCCCTGTGAATGGCCTCTCATCTCAGAGCTGAGGAGGCAGAAACAGGATGATGCCGGAGGTGTAGCAGCGGGCCAGTCTAGACAAAGAGAAGAACTCTAGTTTTGCTTTCTCAAAAAGCAAAGGTGGAGACTGACAGAGGAAGATACTTGATGTTGACCTCTGGCCTCTGCACGCACAGCCTTACACTTGTGACGCACACAGAGAGAGAGAGAAGGAGAAGGGGAGGGGAAGGGGGAGGGGAAGGGGGAGAGGGATGGGGGAGGAAGAGGGAGGGGAACAGAAGGAGAAATAGGAGGAGGAAGAAGAGGAGGAGAAAGAAAAACAATAAGTGAGAAGGGTTCCTTTAACTCTTGAATCTAGAAAGAGGTCTACTTTAGTCAGTAAACCACAGCTGGGTTTACCAAGGCAATCTACCTAATACTGACTGAATCATATTAGAAAACCCTAAGAGTCCCAAATGTACTGACTAATCATCTGCTCTAGACTGTGTGCTATCATTAACCAATCCGTGGTCCTCCACTGGGCCTCAGAATCCGTAACACAGACCAGAGGAGAAGCCTGAAATCCACTCTGGTCCTCCATGAGCATAAAGCCTTCATTTCCATTCGCTGCTTTTCCAGACAATCAGATCCTCACCCCATGGAGGGGTTGACCTCAGAACTTGTTTCTCAAAGGCAACGTATTTTTGTATAATCTCTTCTACCAAAATTTCCTTCCTCTTTCTCTTGGTAATATTTCAAAACAAAATTAAGGTAATTTACAAGATGAATTCCTTACAGCAAGAAACATGCAATCAGATAAAATGAAATTGTCCAATTTTCCCCAATCTGAACTTAGTGACTCAAGTCCCTAAAGACTATACTGGAAGGAGATAAGGTCCAGATATCCTTGCTGAAAGCTGAGATAAAAATCAGCAAATGATTTTTCCACAATGGAAAGATTTTCCATCCGATTTCCCTTGACCTTGAACACTGTGTCTGCGATGAATAATTAATGCTGTTTATTACAGGAATGCTCCATTGAAGTGGCATTACCAGGGAATTAGATGCCTTAAATGAGCGAATTGGCTAGATACTAAGATTGTTCCCTCTAAGCACATGCATGCTCTCTCTCTCTCTCTCTCTCTCTCTCTCTCTCCCCCCCCTCTCTCTCACACACACATATGCATTCACAATCACATAAGCATATTCACACGCACACACACATTCATGCATACATACACACAGTCTCTCTCACATACACACACACATTCTGTCTCTCTCTCTCTCTCTCTCTCTCTCTCTCTCTCTCTCACACACACACACACATGCATTCACACTCACATAAACATATTCATGTCCATTCACACATACATACTCATATACATTCATACATACATTCTCTCACACACACACATATACACACATACACACACACACACCACTTTACCATAACACTTCTTGTGTTTATTTTCTAAAACGCACAGCAACGTTTTGTGACTTGTTGACATTCACTGACGCATAAACACTTGTTCATTCAACAAATACTTCTCAGAAATCTAACATGCAGGCACACAGCCTGGTGTAGGTACTTACAAAGATGAAGAGACAGAGACCTGCCCTTGCCTAACCTGCGTGTGTTGAGGAGGGGATAGTTAAGAAGAAATTGTGCAAACTAACATGAGTGCCAGGGCATGAGAAATGCAAACTGCTGTGGCTATAGTGAATGGAGCGTCAGACCAGTAGAGTGTAAGGTTGGCTGGGTCTGTCAGGACACAGTCCTCCCACTGAGCCCCTCTGATTGCTGGGACTTGGTTCTCACTGTTGGTCTTAGTAATTGATGTATCTCTGGAATTCAGATACAGTTTTTTCTTGGTGTAGGGTGTTGCTGATAGCGTTCTGCTACTTGATAGCATATATAAAGTGATTAAAGGTGTTAAATACATGGTGTGATAGTCATTGCCACATAACCAATTAACTCAAAATGTATCAGCTTCAGGGACTAGACACAGTGCATTTGGGCAGAGAGCTTGCCTAGCATGCATGAGCCTGAGGTCTGACTCTCAGAACTATTTAAACGTCCATGTGTATATAGCATTTATAAGGGTACCTGCCTAATCCCGGGGCTCAGGAGGTGAGTGGAAGCAGGAGAATCTGGAGTTCCGGGTTGCATAGCAAGTTTGAAGCCAGCCTGGAGCTTGAACTGCCTGAGACCCTGCTTCAAAACTCAAATTGTCTGTGTTTGTGTATGTGTATATATATTGCATGTGTGTGCATGTGTATGTGTGTGTGTGTGCATGTGTGTATAACCACAAACTGTGTGTTCATTTAGATGTGTGCACGTAGCATGTGTATATAGTGTGTGTTCACATGTAAGCATATTTCTGTGCACACACATGGCATGCATGTTGGCTCGTACGGATCTGAAGGCAGGACTCCATTCTTCAAGTGCCAACCATGATTGAGAGATTCAGTTCTTTGATGGCTTCAGTCCAGGGGCCACTCCTTGCTGTTCCAGGAGCCTCTCCAACATGGCAGCTTGCTGTCTCAGCACAGCAATAGAGCATCGTCTACAAACGGAAGTCACAGCCTTTTGTAACCTAGCCACCCAAATGACAGTCCATCACATTGGTTCCAGTCACAGGGTTGTCCGTGCTGAAGGAAATGAATACCAGGAGAGGCACCACTGGGCACTCACTCCACATGCCGGTCACATTATGGGCCCTCTTCCAGAGGCTGAAGCAAACATCAGTTCTTCCCAGTGAGCCCAGAAAGAGTTTCAAGAGCTGACCTAATGGAGAACCCCGAGAGGCTTATTACCAGTCAATCTGTGAAATAAGATCAGTTGCCTGCACGGATTTGAATCGTGAGCACTGTGATTGTTGCTATAAGGAAAAATGGTTAAGTAAGGCACATGGAAAGAAATGGGGCCTCCCTTTGGAAACAGCAACCTGCTGGGCCACAGCAGACCTTTAGCAAGTCAGTGGGAGGGAAGTAAGACCTGAAGCAGAGATTAGCTGATAAAGCCTTGCACCTACAGTCTGTGGTTTAGATGTACCTACCTCACAGCATGCAAGGGGTCACAGGAAATTGGATTATATTATGGCTGGAGCTTTGCCATCCATGGCATTCTGTCACCTTAGTTGTGTGTTTTGCTGGTCCCAGGCAAGTCACCCAGTGTGTTCAGCAGGATTACACTGGGACAGAATGACTGAAACCTCTGACCAGGACACAGATCATCCCCATGGCTACAGTGGACATCATTTTACTCAATGGAAAATAGGATAGGGGCATCAAATGTCATTATGATTCCCACTCACCTCTCTGTGGTAGGATGGGGGGCGGGGGGCTCTTGCTTCTCTGGGATAATACAGGCAGGGCTGTGCTTGTTCCTGACAGTGCTTCTCCACTTTTCTTTGCTCACCTGCCCTTTTCACAAACATAAAAATCTCTTCTCCAGAGGAGTGTCTCTCATTGCTTCCTCCAAAATCACCCGTGTCCTCTGAGTGTTTACACCTGTTACACGATAAGACACATCATGTTCTTTGTCCACACTCACTTAGAACTCATAAAGGCTTCATCTCTGCCCACAGGACCTCATGCATACACAAATTCATGCATGCACACATATACCTATGTATCATATATGTGTGTTTACATATAAAATGTTCTCAAAAGTAGGAAATCATAATGTTTTAGACACTAATTTTGAGAGAGGAGGGCTTTGTCATTATTGTTTGGGGGTTTGGGTGGGGTTGTTTGTTTGTTTGTTCATTTGAAGATAGGATCACACTATAAAACCTGGGCTGGCCATGAGCTACTGGTCCTCCTGCCCCATTCTTTTGAGCTCTGGGATAAGAGCTATCCACCACCAACCTACTCAAGATTAAGATTTTAGGACGTGGGGGATGATCCAACGGAGACAAAGTGTGATGACCTGAGTGTGAATCCACATGATAGAAGAAAAGAACACACACACATGCATATACAATAAATAAATGGCTTTAATAAAATTGAGATTTTAATGTATTATGTTGAGATAATTTCAAACCTTAAAAAAAATGTCTTCGTTCACAGTGGCCCTTGAATTCCCCTCACTCAGCTCCTTCATCTTTCCCTCAGGGTTCTCTCACATACATAGCCATAGATTTTCCCGTGAACCATGGAAACAGAGCTGGCAACCATAAAATCAACTAATTTCCCTTTACTATTCTACTGTGTGCCTTCTGGAACTCTCCCCAACAGACGCCACACAGCCTTAAAACACTGTGGAAGTCAGGCAGAATCCAGGGCCCTCTTTTGCATTTCCAGTTTATTTTGGTGATAACCCTGTAGGCCTCAGGTCAAATCCCAGCTGCACCCTGGACTGACACCTTGAAGCCTTGTCTGTCCTGCTTCCTTCACTTGCCCGGTTCCTGGCCTCCCACTTGCTTCTGCCACCTGGACTGTTTATTTATAAAGAATGCAGATCAATACTTTGCTGCACAGCTCTCCATCCGGGTTTATTTAATAGCTCCTTCAGGTTGGAGTCCTGCTCTGTCTTGGGCGAAAAACCTCACGAAATTGATATGTTTTTTTCGGTGTGTCCCGACAGTGGGAACCCAAGATGTGTCTGGATGGTGGCTGCCAGATTTCTCCACCATCAATTCTTACCTACCTGTTCTAACTTCCTCAGATGATCCTTGCCCAAAGGTATTTTTTTCCTATAATTTCCTTTAAGTATATAGTTTTTTGAGATGGGTTCTTGTGTACTCCAGGCTGGCCTAAACTTGCTAATCAAGAATGACCACGTCCTCCTGTCTCTGCCTCCCGAATGCTGAGGTTACAGGTGTGTATTGCCATGCTGTTAAAAGCTTTCAAGGAAGGCTTTACTTCCCATTGTTTTAGAGGAATAGTGTTTAGATTGTCACCCTCTGCCAACATACTCCTGAAACTGCTCCATGGAGGAACCAGCTGCCGCCTACAGAGACCAGCTCCTAGCAGATCCTGGAGGCAATCTCCCTTATGAAGAATGTTTATGGGTTGCACTACGGGCTTGGCCCACTTGCCCCACCCCCACCCCCTTTTCCTCTTGTACTAAAGAAAGAGCTACCCCTTACTCCTGAATCTGACTGTGGTACATTGCCCTAGAGGGGAAATCCTTATCTCCAAACAAAGGAATGATTCAAAGTTCGCCAGTCCACTGTTGAGACAGTGAATGGCTGTAATGACTGAGTTACAAATCCCTCTGTAAGGCAATTCATTTTCAATTCTCTGCTGTCAACAAAACTGAAGGCAGAGCTGATGGAGTTGTCAGCTGCTAGAGCATTAGAAATCATTTCTGATGATAGATGAGCATAGGATTTTTGGCAAATAACTCAGACTGTTTAAAGAACTGAGCAGAGTTGCCATGACAAAACTCTGTCCATCCCACCTGCTTATGTGAGCAAAGGCTTTAGTCCTTTGAGCTGCAATTAAAAGTGGTTTATAGGGTAGGGGGTAGAAAGGAGGAAGATAACAGGGAAAGAGGGAGGGAAGGAAGCAGGGAGGGAGGGAGAGAAGGAGATAGAAGGAGATAGGGAGGGAAGGAAAGGAGAAAGGGAAGGAAGGAGGAGAGCAGGGGAGGAAGGGAAAGAGATGGAAGGAGATGGGGAGGGAAGAAAGAGGGAGGAAAGGAAGGAGGAGGGAAGTAGGGGAGGGAGGGAGGAAGGGAGGGAAGAAGATGGAACAAGATGGGGAGGGGAGGAGGGAGGGGGAAACCTGATCGATTGATATTGAACCTTATCTCATTTGGACAACAAAAACTGGGAGTTAAAGCCCCCCCACGAAACTTTAACAGTCATCATATTTAGTTCACCTGAGGCACAGTCCCAGGCCTTGTCTCAGAAAGCCAAACAGAGAAAGAGGAGAGGTGGGACAGAGTCAGGCTAACTCATCTGTCTCATTACAGTGTATGATTTCAGTAACTTTTACTTTCCATGTTCCCTAATTATTGATCAGAATTGAAAATAAGCCAGGTGCTAGTGACACATGCCTTTAATTCCAACATTCCAGAAGCAGAGGTGACAGATCTCTCAGTTCAAGGCAAGCCTGGTCTTCAGAGCTAGTTCCAGGACAGCTAGAACTACATAGAAAAACCCTGCCTCAAAAAATTAACAAAAAAAATTAATATGCTCTTCTGTTCCAGGCTTTTAAGAAAAAACAGTAACAACCATACTGGTAGCAACAGGGAAATTGTATTGGTACCACCGAGAATGTCAAAGTCATGGAATATAATCAAGATTTAAATTTGAACTCAAAGTATATCTTTCAACTGAAAGCTTTTGAAGGTTGCAAGTCTATTGGAGCAAATGCTTCAGTTGAGAAAACGCTCCCATCAGATTGGCCTATGGGACATTTTCTTGATTTATGATGGATGTCAGAGGACCCAGCCCAACTGTGGGTGGTGTCACCCCTGGGAGATGGTCCTGGGTCACATAAGAAGGCATGCTGAGCAAGCCCAGAGGGGCAAGGCAGTAAGTGATGTTCCTCTGTTCCTCTATTTCAGTTCCTGCCTCACGTTCCTACCCAAACGTCCCTCAGTAGTAAACTGTAATCTTCTCAGTGGAAACTCTTCCCTCTCCACGTTGTTTTTGGTCATGGTTTTTATCACAGCAAGAGAAAGCACACTAGGACAGGTGTCCATTGCCAGGAAAACACAATGGATCATTCCAAAAATGGCATAAGCTCTCAGAACACATGGCTCCTCTGAAATCAGTCAGGATCTCACTGCTCCTGTAGTACACCCCACATTCTGTTTAAATAGGGGCCTTCCCACGAATCCACATGTACTGTGTGGCAACCCTGTATGCCAAGGTCAATGCAAACTACAGTGTGAAGAGGGAGGTTGACAGCGATTTCTACACTCTGGAAGGCTCATAAATATACTTACTAATAATCTCATTATCTGGTAAATGTAGGGTAAGGCCCAAGGTTGTGTTTCTACAGACACCCTAAGAACAGCCTGTACCAGATTACTGTTTAATGTTGCCCTTATTCATACCTCAGGGTGGTCTCTGACCCCTGCCTAGGGTTCTTAAGTTCATTCTTTTGTTTTCAATCAGGTAGGTATGAAATAAATATTCCAAAGAGTTAAAGTGAATCGATAGACCACCCCCAGGGTAAGTGAGCTGCTAGCATACTTTACTCTTGCAGTTTCTTACTGCTTAGTTGTTTGTATCAAATGACTGTCTGCTATACTTACAAAGTTTCTTTTAGTTGGAAATACAATCAACCACATAAAAGATACCAGTTATTAACCTTAATAGAGTTTTAATTGAATCCCACAAAAAATGATGCAGCCAAGACAAAATATATTGATAAAAAGGAAAACTTAGGCTGAGGTACAACTTACCTGATCCTTTCTAATTAAAATAATAAAATCCATGATATTGATGTGATAACACTGGTCAAAAGTTCATAGTGAAATCAGTATGAGGTTGGGGTTCTATATGTGTGTCAGTACCATTTAGTCTGTACCACTACAGACTAAAGTATTGTGAAGTCTATGTCTTTTAGGAATCCATTCTTTTTCTGTGAAGCTAGATTCTGTTTGTTTGTTTTGTTTGCTTTTTAATTTAAATGCAGAAGCAGCAATGTGCCCACTGGAATTGTGTCTTAACTATTGGCTGGCACAATCCATGGCATAAAAAATAACCAGTGAAAGTTGGTAAGCCCCAGTTGAGCTTCCAACTCCTGAAAGTGTTCTGAAGACCATCTAATGAAGTGATAATGTCCATGTGTGAAGGATATTGGGCCTTAAACATGCTAAGGAGAGAAGAGGGCAGTGGCAGAAAAGAATGACGGTCATGTAGAACACACAGCCAAAGCAAAGTGCACACAGAGAGTCGTCACCACTTTCATTCTGTTATTTACATTTTCTTCAGTTTTTAATGGCCTTGCAGAGTGGGCATCAATTTTATCATCTCAAGCAGGATTTACATTTTTTTAAAAAGAAGCTGGGTGTTGTTGGTGCATGCATCTGTAATCTCAGTACTCAGGAGGCAGAGGCAGGCAGATCCCTGGGTTCAAGGCCAGCCTGGTCTACAGAGTGAGTTCCAGGATACCCAGGGCTTCACAGAGAAACACTGCCTTTAAAAGAAAAAAGAAAGAAGGAAGGAAAGAAGGACAGGTTGATTCCAACATTGGTGCTTTAGTTCCTAGGAAAAGCAGATTTCATAACTATTAGCAGAACATTGTGGAGTGCCCCAAAACTTGTGTATTTCCCTGGTTCCCATAGTCTGTAGGCCGCAGCTACCTAGAAGCAAGTAGGCCTTTGAGTCAAAAGGTGTACTCCTCTCTCTCTCTCTCTCTCTCTCTCTCTCTCTCTCTCTCTCTCTCTCTCTCACACACACACACACACACACACACACACACACACACGCATACACACACACACAAGGATATTCTAGCATACTCCCTGAGAGCCCTACTTCCTCTCCTTTATCCTGAATAATTTAAATGGAACTGAAGGAAGCTATTCTTTTCCACAAGCTTGGTATCAAAGGGTCAGAAGAGCTGTGTGGTGAGTTACTCTTTTATCAGAGTTATCATGATTAAGTGTCCCTCTTACATTATTAATTCATTCAACACTTCTGTCTGAGTGCCTGTCAGACACTCCACTAGTCACTCTCATGGAGGCGGGATCTAGTCTTCTGTGCAGCTGCTTAACCACTCAGTAATTACTTGCTGCTGCAAGATCTACCTGCTGTGTGGCAGAGGGGATTTGAAGCTCTGTAGATATGGTAGAAAACTAGCCAACCACAGTCCTTGCCCTCAAAGAGTCAGATAATTCCAATGTGGCATGTGCCCTATGGAAGCCACACAGGCATTAAAACAGAGACACGGCTATATTGATAAGGTCCTCAGAGATGCCCATCAAATGATGTGACTAAGGGAATAGGGAGAGTCTCTATCAGGCCTGAGAAGGACAGAAAGCTAAACCTGAGGCAGGAAAGGTGCAAGGGGCTCTGGAACAAGATGTTCTGTAGGACAGCACTGGGAACTGAGAGTCCAGGCAGCTTCTTTAGCCAGAGTCATGTTTGGCTGCATTTAACAGAGAGTTCACTTCTAAGTCTCTATCAATAACAACAACAACAACAACAACAATAATAATAATAATAATAATCTCTTTCCCATAAAAATATTCTGATGATTCTTTTCCTTTCTCCACATCCCAGATGCCCCACCTCTCTCCAGAAAATAAACAGAAAATAACAACAAAAAATAGACAAAGAAATAAACACACATATACAAAACAAACCCCACAAAATTTGAAGCCATAATGCACATACAAAAGACAAGTGAGACAAAAAACACCCAAACAAAGCAACATGAGACAAAAAGTCTACAAAAATACCAGTGAGTTCATTCTGTGTTGACCATCTACTGCTAGCATGGGAACTACCCTTAAATGTGGTTAATATACCCAGTGGTATGCCAATGGAAAAGATAACTTTCCCTTTGTTACACTCATAAATAGCTTCTTGGTTAGGGGTGGGAGGCTGAATCCACTCCCACTTCTCAGCTTTGGAACCTCAGCAGGCCGGATGTGTTGTCCTCTACAATAGGGCCTTACCCTCAGTTTGTAGAGAGCAACCATTCTTCTTGGCAATAACCTGAGTTGTTTGAGGTTTATGTGGGGCCCCTTTAATTCAACTAAATATAACCCGTTCCTGGCACTGAAGGCTTTGCTTGGTGGCAAGAGATGTCCAGTTGAGGTATTGTCTCCCCCATTTATTTGGTGACCCCATTTAGATCTGTTTCATATATGTACATATTTTAGGAAGCTTCTACAGCAGAAGGTTTGTGTATGGCTCCTCAGAGGACACTTAGTGTCAGCTATCTCTCTCATATTCCCTGCATTAGCCTCTTTTCCATCTCCCTCCCATTTATCTTTCCACCCCGGACTCCCACTATCCCTCCATAACTATATATTCTATCCCCTTCCTTTGGAGATCATTCCTTCCTGCCTAGTCCCTTATTCTGTATCTAACCTCTGGGGTAATACAGATTGTGCATACATATTAAAGGCTCAAATGCTAACACTACTTATAAGAAAAAATAAAAAATATTTCCTTTTAGGTCTGGGTTGCCTCACTCAGGATGGTTTTTTTTTCTTCTTAGCTCCATCCATTTACATGCAAATTTCATAATTTCATTTTTTAAACCAATGCATAATATTCCTTAGTGTAAATATGCACACTTTCATTATCTGTTGATCAGTTTATAAACATCTAGACTGATTGCAATTTATGGTTATTATGAATAGACAGCAATGAACATGAATGAGCAAATGTCTCTATAGAGGGATCCAAAGTTCTTTGGGTATATACCAAAGAGTGGCAGAGGCAGATTTTGAGGTAGAATGATTCCCAATCTTCTGAGGAAACACCTTTCCACAATGGCTGTAGAAGTTTGCACTCACACCAGCAATGGATGAGTGTTTCCCTCACTCCATCTACTTACCTGTATAAGCTGTCATTAGTTTTATTAAACTTGGCCATTCACATTTTCTAAATGTATTTGTTTTCTTGTAAAATATTTGTTTATTTTATGTATATGAGCACACTGTTGCTGACACAGCAGAAAAAAGCATTGGATTCAATTACAGATGACTGTGTACCACCATGTGGGTGCTGGGAATTGAACTCATGACCTCTGGAAGAGCAGCCAGTGCTCTTAACCTTGGAGCCATCTCACTAGCCCCGGGTATTTGTTTTCTTGATGTTCAGGATTTTTTTTTTTTAGTTCTTTATATATTTTAGATACCAACTGTCTATCAGATGTATAACTGGTAAAAAAATCTTTTCCCACTTTGCCCAAATGATGTTATCCTTTGTCATACAGAAACTTTTCAGTTTCATGAATTAATTAATTGTTGACCAGAGTGCCCATTTCTGTTTTGTTCAGAAAGTCTTTTCCTGTGCCAATAAGCTCAAGACTATCTCCCACTTTCTCTTCTATCAGATTCAGTATATCTGGTCTTCTGTTGAGGTTGTTGATCATTTAGAGTTGAGTTTTATAGAGTGATAAGCATGAATCTCTTTGCATTCTTCTACATGCAGCCATCCAGTTGAACAGCACCATTTGTTAGAGGTACTGTCTTTTGTCCAGTGTGTAGAAGTTTGTATCTTAACGATCAGGATCGGCAGGAAGGATGATGATGATGAACTGGAATGAGGAAGCCTTTCCCCCAGTGCTTTAGCTTTGCCATGATTCTTCACTGCTCTTATGAGAAAAGCAGCCGCAGACACCTATTGTGAATGGATATCTGTGGTTCAAAACTCAAGCGGGGCACGGGGCAGGTCAGGTGTGCCCACGCCCCGCATGCCGATGCCATCCTGGGAACCGTGGCTCAGTCGGCGGGGCTTGGCGGCACTCCCTGCTGATGGTTCGATCTCACCCACTCAGTGGGGCTTTGGCTGTCCACACGCTGCAGGCAGCCGCAGGGTCTCGGAGCAGTGGCGCAGGGGAGGAGGGTGTGCCCGGAGCAGGGACGGTGCCCCTCAGACCGCTAGAGCAGGGAGCGCTGGAGCAAGGAGTGCAAGAAGGGCTTTCCCTGGCAGGAGTTTCCCACTTACACAAAGAAGAGTCCAGAGTCCCAGGAGACACATGGAATTGAAGACATGGAGATTTTATTGACCATGATGATGTATCTGAATGGTGGTGCTCTCCCACAAAATGCCAGGAGGGGCTCTCTTATATTGGGGAGCGGGGAGAAAAGGGAGGGGCTAGGGCCTTTAGGTAATACGTAAATCTTGAGGCAGAGACCTGTTTCACGCCCTCTACCTGTGCCTTATGTGACTCACTGCATGTTAGGTCTCTGGGTTCTGGGGGCGTGGCCAAACACCCCAGGATTTCTACAGCCTCACAGATATCAATGTTTACAGAAACTGATCAGGTATGACCTGCAGCCTGTAGTTGCTGACCCCTGATATAAGACATGCAGTCCATGTAGTGATACTTCTTTGTGCCTGTACTGTGAAGGCTTGCTACTCAGGAGGTTTGTCTCTAACCATAGGCCATCCCAGTCTATGTACAAAGTATCTGAGTAACCTGATCGACGGAGAGCCTAGGCCACAAGACATCTTTCCTTAAACAACAAAAGTTACAATAGAGGAAAGAGAAGAGAGGGCTGGACAATCAGGACCAGCTCCTGGGGCCCACTGTCAGGTAAAGCCAATGCCCATGAAGATGGTAAATGGTAGTAAGAAATTTGCAGATCTGTACCTAAGGATGGGCTGCTGGGCTCTTGGACTACCCAGATGTACAGTGAGACAATGCAGGCATGTTTCACTAGAAGAAAACCATAGACTTCCCAGAAAAGGTCTGTTGACAAGTTACCTTTCTCTTACTTCGCTAGGGCTGTTTTGTTTCATGTTTACACATAAGCGTTTACAACAGAAATTCTTCCTCCTATGCTCTATCCATCATGATGGTTCACTTCCTCTCCCTTCCCCAGAGATGACATCACTAGTTTCTTCTCAATGTTTCTAGGGATGGTCCTTGCAGATCTAAGCAAATGAGTGTTTCAGACGCTTTCCCTTTTATCCCTCTGTGTTAATCTGGTGATCTGAGTGAACATGAGTAAGAATTTTCCAGAGACATCGGTTCAGAGAATGACAGGAAAAGAACATGTTAGAAGCAAGAGAAAAATGTGTATCTTAATGTTGTAGAATGGGGAGAAGAAGGGACGGCACAGTAGAAAAGCTGGGTGAAGTCTATTGCTCTACAAACACTGGCTATCGGGCAGGGAGGGAGGAGAGACTGGACTGAAGCAAGCCCTCACTGTCAGGTTGCAGAACACAGATCCAATCTGGTTGGCATCTGGGCTCCAATAAAGGCTTTTTGTGCTCACAAGAGCGATATGTGCTAATTGGTGTTCTGGCAGCTGGTAGGAGGCAGATATGGAAGTGAGCCTCGAATGCCAGATGGAAAAGGTGAGTCCCTCCCTCGCCCAAGGAGATTATTAAATAGAGAAAGAGGAGGTAGATAGAGCTGTTTATAGAGTGCTTGTCTTGCACAACCAAAGCCCAGGGTCTGATCTCTAGCATCCTGTAAACTGGATGTAGTGGTATATGCCTTTTAATCCTGGCATTTGGGAAATGGAGGCAGGATGGTCAGAAGTTCAAGGTCAGCCTCAGCTATACAGTGAGTTGAGGCTAGCCTGGGCTATGTGAGACCCTATCTCAGAAAACCAAAATAAATAATAAATAAATAGAGGAAAAAATCATGTTAAAGGCAAACTTATCTATCAGCAAAATGCCTGGGGGAACACTAGGTAAAAGTCACTACTACCCCTAACCCCCAGGAGAAATGCAAATCTTTTATCTATTTTTGTTACAAAGAAAGGAATATTTACCAGCTATCTATTGCCCCATAACAACCTAGCACACTCGAAGACTTTCAATATCAAAGTTTCTGGGATCATTCAGGCTCCCTTCTTAGGGTCCCCACCTAAGTTATAATCAAGATGCTCCCAAGACAGAGGCTTCCACAGAAGGCTCCCCTGAGGAGAGGGCCTCTGCACACATCCTCATGGTTGCTGGCTGGATACCATTATGAAAACATTGTTATACAAGAGACCTGAGCTCCTTGTTTACTGCTAGACAGAGAACAGATACACTTGGTTTTCCTTGACTTTCCTGGGGGTCTTGCCCAAGTGAGTTTGCTTCATGACAAGAGCAAGCCAAGAAGGCAACAGAGGGAGTTAATCCAGCAAGACAGAAGTCCAGCCCTCTGTAACCTAGTTAAAAAATGATATCCTGTCAACTTTGCCAGCTCTGCTGATTGGAAGCAAGTCATGAGGTCCATCCCACACTAGGGGCTGGGCAGAAGAAGGAACAAAGGCCTGATCAAGGAGCTTTGGTCACTGTGGCCTGTTTAGAAAGTGAGGATTGCTTCTGTGTGTGTTTTGTGCCTGACTGGGAACAAGGCAAGGCCTGGAGTACTTTGTCCCTCACCCCCGGTCCAGCCAGAAAATCATCTTGCTCCCCCTTGTCCTGCCGATCAACATCTGGGGATAGTGATCCCTGCCACAGCATCATCCACTTCTGATAATCAGATGCCTCTTCTGACGTCAGAGCATCTGGGAACAGTTAGAGGCAAGCTGTGCTGGCTGAGTCTTCCTGCCAGCATCGGCTGATTGTGGACAGTGCGCTCTCAGCCCCTATGGTCTATAATGGCCATGCACTGAAGGACTTGTTAAACACACAGATCAAGTCTTAACAACAGTCTTCAGTGGACCCTTACTTTTATAGACAGAGTTGGCTGGCAGATTTGGTGAAGGATTTACTCTGTTGCTAGCACGGTTTCCACAAACAGCCATGTCAGAAAGGGGCAGACAACCCAAAGGCAAGCCTGGAGGAACTAACTGGGAGCTCAGAGACCAGCTGTGTCAACTGCTATTCCAAACCACCCGAGGCAAAGAGAAATAACAACAGCTGTCATTGTGTGTGTGCAGACTGTAGTCCAGGAGGGGGCTGAGGATGTGACCTCAGGGATCTAGTTTTCACTCCCTGGTAGAACAGAGTTAATACTATCATCCCCAGTTAGCTGAAGAGAAGCTGATATGTGGACCTGCACAGATACCGGTCAGCAGCTCCAGGTAGAGGCCGTCTGCCTCCAAAGCTTCTCACTCTGAAACTGGGCACCAGCAGTGATTTAGCTTCATCAATGGTCATGGGCTACAAGAAGACCTCAGCAGAGACTTGAGGGAAGGGCCAGGGGTAAGAATTTTTCATCACTAAAGAGTCTCTTATCATCTGCATCACACAGATGAAGATTCTGGACTCTCGAAAGAACAAGTCTTTGCACAAAACAAGTCAAAGCCAGGTTGCGCTGGCTCCGAACCTCACGATCTTCCTCCGGTCTTTCTAACTGGAGAAAATTCCAGCATATCATGTCTCAGAAGATGAGAGTCATTACGTCCTGATTTCTATAGACTCCATGTTAGTGCTAATTTCAAATCACAAGTAGCCATGGGAGGTTGCTCGACCTTTCAGAACAATTACAGCTGGAATGGGGGTGGGGCAGGCTCAACCTGTTGCTTCCCACTTGTTGGAAGGCTTATCTCCACACACATTAAAAACATATGGGAGGTCGAAGCTCCATGTGCTAGCCTGGCAGGGAAGCAGAGAACTAGAGAAGCAAATATGCATACCTCCCGGATCCCAAGTGCCGGACTCTTATTGCCAACTGACGTAATTTCCTGTGCTTATTCCAAAATAGTCATGAGGGCAGGAAACATTGTGAAGACCGTAACCAGGCCAGTGAGGCTAGCAGCTGCCGGCACTTTGCCTTCTTCCTTGACTTAAAAAATAAAAAATAAAGAAATTCAGTGGAACTTGAGGGTAGGATGTTTTTAGGGAAAGGAATGGTAGTTGCTTCTTAGGGAAACTCAGCTGAAAATCAACAAACCACCTACTAAACGGGCCCCTGCTTCACACAGCACAAGCTCTGTGAGTACCTACTATGTGCTTTCACCATGGCAGGTGCTATGATAAGGCAGATGATTATGAGGATGGCACACAGTAGGTTAAGTGCATACCTCTTAAGTCAGGCCACTCAAGTTCAGTCTCTGGAACCCACGTAAAGGTGGAAGGAGAGATCCAACACCACAAAGTTGTCCTCTGACTTCCTCACCCACATCATACATACAAGGTAAGCATAAACAAAAGTTTTTAAAAAAATAAACCGTGATAGAGATAAGATCTATGGCTATGAGGAAATTTCAGGGCAGACACTCAACAGATTTTAGTAACGGTGCCTATTCAGAGGAAAATGTCCAACGCAGGGTCACTGTCTAGGAAAAGCATACAGCACAGATAGAGATCATTCAGTAATGCTTGATGAATTGCTTAAGGAGTTTTGTTCTGTTTTGTTTTACTACAGTCTCCCACCACAGAGGGGAGAGCGAATCCTAGCTCCTAG